>NC_051182.1:32223894-32526593 GCF_013339695.2 Rhipicephalus sanguineus | reverse complement strand
TTCTAAAAATAACACGAGTGTGCCCTATCCACAAAGGAGGGAATAAACATTTAATGACAAATTACCGGCCAATTTCTGTCTTACCTGTCTTATCAAAGGTCTTTGAAGGTGCCTTGAACGTTAGACTGCAGAAATTTTTTAATAAATACAATGTAATCAGTGACATGTAGTACGGTTTAGAATAGATAGAATAATCGACTTTTTTACGTCAGAACACTTAGAAACGCTAGAAAAAAACGTAAACGAGTATATGACATCACTCTCAAACTGGCTTAAACAAAACAAGCTACAATTAAATGCCAACAAGACGACATATATTATATTCCGCCCATTAAATAAACATGTAAAATATGACATAAAGATAAGCTTTGACGGGAACACTATAAAGCAGGAAAAACACCAAAAATTTCTCGAGGTATGGTTCAGTGAAGACTTGACGTGGAATGTTCACATTAATGGTTTAGTTAAAGGAGTACTGACGTGAATTTTAAAATTTTTCGGGTTGTTGCTCTAAATGAAAACACGGATGTCGAGAAGCCTAAAAAGAGTGTCGTGGTGCCTGGGGTTGCATTGCATGTATTTTTAATACCGCTTCTTTCAACCAGCAGTTTCGGTTTCTGTTTCGAGAGGGCGGCTTCATAGTGACGTGTCAAGTCTGCCCATGACGTCACGGGCAGACTGCAACCCACGAAATATGCACCTGCTGTCCTTTGCTGTCAGTCGAACGTGGTTCATGATGAGTGAACTGTCGTCCAGTGCCTCCGACAGCGATTTCTGTGATTTAGGCTGCATGCAGAACCCAGATTTCGCAAAGCAAGTGAGCTGATTTGAAACGTCATAGGGCTCTCCATGCGGTGAAGCTGCCTTGCAGATGCTGGGAGATGAAAACTTTAAAATCAAACTTAAATATTTATACGTGTTTCCCTGATGTGGTGTGGGGAGAGCGTTAACACTACATGCCAAGGAAACAAAAAACGTCCGTTTTGCTGCACTTCAAAATTGTGTCAGTACTCCTTTAAGCAACTTGCGCGAACAGTAGAATGCCTATACAGAATTGGATCACTTATTCCTCTGTGCCTAAAGAAAAATTTGTACAATGCCCTCTTCTATTCGTGACTTTCTTACGGTGTACTAGTATGGGGGAAGACAAAAAAAAATTACAACAAACTTATTATGCTACAAAAGAAAATACTTCGTATTTTTGAAAATTACAATGGTAGAATAGACTGTTTTCGCACTTCAGTGCTCTTTTATAAGCACGAAATGTTAAGGGCAAACCAAATATACTATTTTAAGCTACTACAAGAGGTACACAAAAATAAGTGGTATAAACCAAAAGAAAATCAGCAACGTTATCCTGCTAGAAGAAATTTACAGCGTTTACCCAGAACTATGACAAATTATGGAAAGCAAACTATGGAATACCAATCAATGCGAATAGTTAATGAATTGAATAATAGCATACAGTTTGACGTTTCTCTAGAGGCATTTAAAAAACAAGCTAGAGAAATTATATTGAAAAATGAAATAACTTATCACCACTAGACAATATTGCTCAAAACTTGTAGTGTCATCGTGGTATGAAAATTTTTTTGCTTGTGTACGGAAAGTGAGTCATTGATCCTTTTCTAACAGACAACGTGTCTTTTTCTATTATTATTATTGTTCATGTGGTTACACGATGCATCGAGTTTTCTGTTCTAGTTTTATCTATTTACTTATCTTATCTGTGTAAGACTTGCGTATCTGCAGTATCTTAAGCGTGTCATGTGTTGGTTGTGTTGATTGCAGTACTTCTTTGTTAGCGCTCATGTGGTTTTATGATGCGTCAAAACTTTTTTTTCGATTGTGCATGTGTTGCGAACTTCAGGTACAGAGGCCCTTGTCAGGCGTATGAAATGCCTTTTGCCTCTGTTCCTTTTTTTGTATTACAAGAAATAAAGATACTACTACTACTACTACTACTACTACTACTACTACTACTACTACTACTACTACTACTACTACTACTACTACTACTACTACTACTACTACTACTACTACTACTACAAAAAAGAAATCTTGTGAAGGAGCTCTTCTTAATATCAAACATGAAATAATATCAAATATTGAAAATCGAATGTATACATTAGGTCTATTTGTTGACCTCAGAAAAGCATTTGATTCGGTTTACCACAACTTATTAATTGATAAACTGGAAAAGTATGGTGTACGGGGAAACGCACTCAAACTTTTACGTCATTACCTAACAAACCGATATCAATATGTCAGCATAAATAACGATGTTTCGAGTTACGCTGAAACCACTACAGGTGTCCCACAAGGTTCAATACTTGGACCTCTGATGTTCAACATGTATATCAATGACTATCCCTGAGTCGCCACAATTAGTTATGTGCGCAGACGACACGAACATTTTTTCAAAGCTGCCACTATACCAGATCTCGAGTTAAAAGTAAACTACTATATGAAGCAACTCTCTTCCTGGTTACGACAGAATAAATTACAAATGAACACCTCCAAAACAAAATATATGATATTTGCCCCAATTAATAAACCACGAAACTGCAACGCAACTATCGTTTTAGATGATAGAATAATCGAGCAGGTGAAATGTCAAAAATTTTTAGGAGTGTGGTTTCAAGAAGATTTGGCCTGGAACATACATGTGGACAAAACTGCAACAGAATTAAGTAAAACTGCTGGTTGCTTATATAGATTAAGTACTCTGGTTCCTCCTTGGCTGAAAATTTCGTTGTATTACGCTCTATTTTACTCCCGACTAACTTACTGCATATTAATTTAGGGCACTGCCACACAAAAAATTATAATAAGCTGATTGTACTGCAAAAAAGAGTCCTACGGGCATTTGAGGGTTATCATGGATTTTTACAAAACTTTAGAACGCAGCTTGTTTTTATAAAGTACTCTATGTTAAAGGCAAATCAAGTGTACTATTACAAGTAAATGCGGCATATAAAAAAAAACAGGACACATTACATCACGGATACACCCACCAATGCGCGCTACAGCTTACGGCAACATTATTTGAGGGCACCAAAAATAAGAACGAATTACGGGAAAAAGTTACAATGTTACCAAGCACCTTCACTACTCAACAGAATACACGAATTTCACGACGAAGTCATGGACGTGTCAAATGAATCATTCAAAACATTGCTCATTTCACAGAATATTGAGTTTGTCTGGCAAAGCTGCAGTGTCTATATCAATTTCCTTGTCTAAATTGCAAATTTTAGTTGTTGACTGGGGCAAAAATGACCTATCAGTGTATTATATAGTTTTTTTGTTTTGTTTTCTTCTCGCAACTCTGGTATTTTCTACTTTTTTGTACACATGTCGTGTTCATTTCGTGACTATTCACTTGAATCTGTATGTACAGTACATTTTGTATTGACTTGTGTGCTACGTGCGGCCTGCGTGCCGAACTGTCGTAGGAGCAGAAGCCTTTGTCAGGCCACATGGCCTTTAGCTTCTGCTTCCTTTGTGTTGTAAACAGAAGAAATAAAGTCAATTCAATTCAATTAAAAAAAATCCCCTCGAAAGACACATAATTTGAGATATTAATAATCGAAATAGAGGGCTCCGATCCAGGCGATATCGAAACTGAGCGCTCCGGGCGCACAGAAAATGCCCCATCTGTGTTGCGTCAGACCGGAAGCTGACGCGACGAACTTTGAAAGAAGGCGCGCCGCAGCAGAATCTTGTCAGGAAAAACGGCAAGTCGTCGCGCTCGTCTTATGTACTGTGTTTTTTTAAGGAGGGGGGGGGGCAAAGCGCCTTAGGGTCTCGGCGTGCATCGTGCATCGTCGTCGGCTGTCGGGACAGTCCATTTGTAGAGTTCTAGTACACTCTACCATTTGCTTGAGCGCAAGAGAGGGCGCCACCGCCTCAGCGCTCGCCGTGTGGCGAGAGAGAGCGAACGGCGCGCGTTGACTACGGAAACGCTCTTTCTGCGATGAACGCTGAACTACCACCTCGCGAGGAACGAGAACGCGCCGTCGCCCGCGAGAGACAACGCCGACGCAGGCAGCGTCTGCTAGCGAGTTTCTTGATCGAAAAAACCGAATGCTCGCGCTGCGCAACCGTTCACTGACCACCGCCTATATATAGGCACTGGAACTTGACCTACAATGTAGTGCCGGTGGGAGATTTCTCTTGTGCGTAGTTGAACAATAAAGATTCGCAGCGCGCACGTTAACTACGTGCGCGCTGCGAATCCTCTAAAAGCGGACTGCGGGTCTCTGTGTCTAATCTCTCTTCTGTCTCTCATTGCCCATTAGCAGTGATTTTGCTGCGGGAAACACCGGCGCACTCTGCAGGCTCCGCCCCTCCACAGGTTTCACGTTAGTGAAGCTGAAACACCCTTCCCTACATGCTTCGCCCCTCCCCAAATATTTTATTTGCGTCTTTCTTGGTGCTCCAACAGCGCGTCGCAAGTGTCTACTAAAAAAAAGTTGGTATTCAATTCCCGCTGAGAAGTTGATCAGACAGCAAAGCTGTAAACGACACCTAGAGCCGCTACCGATTGCGACCTAGCTTGAAATCGATCACATGATGGCATTCACATGGACTGCACCTAATTGTCGAAGATGTTTAAAATTTCTGCGACTTGGCTTTCGCTGCTACTTCGAATACTGCGCCGAGAAATTTCTTCAATTGTAAATTTGCGCCCTTGAAACGAATGACAGCATTTACCTTCGTCGCTGGGCCCCGTTGTGGCCTTCACGAAATCATTCATTATGCTGCCGCGCGTGGCGCTTGCGCTAAGCCTCCTGGACACGATGCTCATCCTTGGTATACAAGCACGATGCCACTGTGCACACTGTCGCCTCTGTTCTCTTCGAAGCTCATCGTATGCACACTGCTGTTCAGGAGTACGACCGGCTTTGGCATATATAGGGGTGTGCGAATATTCGACTACCGCTAGAAGAGCGAATCCAATAGTGTTCTATTCTATTCGGTGCTCGAATAGAATAGCACATATTTCAAATACCAAATAGTTCTCGAGTAGCCTTGAATAATCAGCACTGAGGGAACAACCCCAAGTGTACAGCACATTGGAACATCGAGCGAGCACTTTTCTTGTTTTAAGTATTGGATTACCAAGATGCATGCGGCCCAGTATTTTACGGGACTAGCCGTGCTGTACAAATCACCGATGAAGGTGCTTCTATCTAAAACTCAAGTGTCGCCGACGCGGAAGCGTCCTCAGTCTGCTATGCTCATCATGATATTCATAATGTTAAGCCATAAAACATCTCAGATTTATTTAAATGGTTGTGACAAAGTACCGCCCTGAATTCTGAAGTAAGCGCTGCATATCAATGTACAGTTACAAAATATCTCGCAGGCTGTTACTGCTTATACGAGCTTACCCGATTTGCATAACTGTGACATTTTTTTGTCGGTCAGAATTAATCATAGTGTTCCTATGTTGATGTTTGTTACTATTTGTTCTGAATAAAATATTGGTGAATTCTGGGACCCTTCTGAAAATGGTTGTCTTGCTATTCGAAAACTATCCGAACAGTATTCAATTGCATTCTTATTCGATTCGTTGCCATCACTATTCGATTCGTATTCGATTCGATCCTAAGATTTACTATTTGCACACCCCTAGGCATATGACTGACACAGCACAAATGAGCTGCTAGGCGGGCTCGCCTTGTACAGTACGGTCCACTGTTAAATGGAACACTCGATTGAGCAACTTTCATTTTGTTGGCCCCCTAACGGCTAGTGGATGCGGAAAGATTGTTCGTGGACGTTACTAGTCTATCATAAGGGTTTGGAACTGTCAACCACCAGTAGTGTTATACAAATCTAAGCCATTATGCTTTTGTAGGAGAGCGAAATACGGACATACCCGAAACGCGAGTGTTCCCTTTAACAGTGGACCCGTCTGTACATACGAAAGTGTACTTATGCCCCTTATGCCACTGCCCGCTTCGTATGCTATAGCGGACGCTTCCCGGGCGCGTAATTCAACATTTTTTTCGCGATGCCACGGCGCATGCGCCCTTCCCCTAGCGGAAAAGTCGCGAAATGCCTTAAGATCTCGGAGGCCTTTGTCCTGGCCATACCGGTTGTCCAGGCCCCTACCAAAGCGGCAGAGGACAGCACAGGAAAATGAAAGAGGCGGATTCTGTTTTCCCGAGAGACCGCACACGCAAAGTGCACTGTACACGCACGGAAGAAAACGAGAAGAACGAGGAGAAAACCGAACCGGCGGACGGCCGTTCCGCCGCTCGCTTGCACCCCCGGCTGACGCCTCCGCGACGCCGCTTGCACTGCGGACTGTCCTGTGTGGTTCTGTGTAGCCTGTAGCGTGTGTTCGCTAGAATAATGGATGTATTAGGTCCGTACCAGAGCCGTAAGGCTCCTTCGGGACATACGGCTCTGGTCCGTACCAACAAGACCACCTAAACGCGAGTTGTCTGTCTAGTTCCTTGGACCCAGTCATTTTGCAGTGTACGTGTTCCCACTAGCGCTTGTCCTGTGTGCCTCTACATATTCTGTAGCGTCTATTCGCTAGAATAATGGATGCTCTTGACTCCGTTTTGCAACCGCGCCACACTACTGACTGTTCCTTTCCTGTCCAGATTACCGTTGGCAACATGCCCGGCTGGATATTCAAGAACTCCGACGATGGGTACGCAGGAGAGCTTGCCGGGCTGCTTTATCTCGGATTTCTAGTACCGCTCATACGAAGAATAAATGCGATACAGAACGAGTTTTCGAGCGGCACTGCGGTGAGTACGAGAAGCCCGAAGATTTCTTCGAGTTCCTCTTTCCGAAATTTGTATCGATGTCGCACCCTCGTTGGTGCAAGTAATGGATTTTTTATTGCCATAGCAATTATATGGAAAATCTCGGCTGGTTTTTGCCGTCACCGGCGTCATGCACCGTATATGTATAAGTATGTATACATATATATATATACAAGTCCCAAATAAAAATAATTCAGAAAAATGCTTCCGAAGCGCGGAATCGAACCAGCGATCCCTGGCTCCGCAGCGCGTGGCGCTAACCACTACGCCACAAAACGCAGATCCTTCAGGTAGCTAACGGCGAGCGCTATATACACACCCTTTACCGCAGTACTCAGAGACGGCAGGCGCTTATAAGCGTCTGCCGCCTCTGGCCAGCTCGCTCGCTTCTAATATTTGCGCAGGGAGAACCTTGCCCTTCCGCTGTCTGCTCGCGCGGTAGTAGCTGCCGGGGGGCAGATGTTTCTGCGACGTAGCAGCATGGCTGTACTCAGATACGGCAGGCGCTTATAAGCGCTTCTTCATTACCAGCGAGATGGCGCGAGGAGCGCAATGGGCGCATTTAAAAGTCGTCGGCCAGCTCGCTCGCTTCTTATAATATTTGCAGAGGGAGAACCTTGCCCTTCTGCCGTCTGCTCGCGTGGTATTTGCTGCCGGTGGGCACAGGTTTCTGCAGGGTAGCAGCACGTCCATCACCGGCCGCTTTTCTTGCTATCGCATTCATTGCTTCGCCCTTGCGGCGAAACTGTGACTTTTGTTGATAGAGGGAAGTTTCAGTGGTGAACTCGAAATCATAGATATGCAGATGGAGATTTGTCAGTAACGAATTTAAGTAATTATTAAATTTTTCCTGTAGTGAGTAGCGTAATGAACCAGTTCTGTGAGCTAGTAATTTGGTAACGTAACGAATTACTTCAAGCGAGTAACTTGAAGAAAATGAAGCATTACGTTCCAAATTACTTTTAACGAAAACATAGCCACACGCTTCATTTACAGCGTAAAAAACGACGAGAAAAGGAAAGACAAATAAGAAAGTCAAGTTAATCTGAGTGCCACACCTCAAGTGTTGGAACGGGGCAGGCCCACAGAAAAGCCGCGTAGCATCCCAACTAGAAGCCGTGCTTTTGCTAACGTTTACGAATGTAATTACAATGTAGTTGCATTACCTTTCAAAAGTAATGGTAATATAATGTCATTGCTTTCAGCCAGCTGTAACTTGCAATTTGAGTGCATTAAAACTCTATGAATGTAGTTAGTAATGTAATTTAGTTACTTTTTATGAGCAATATCTAAGCATATGTCATGCTCTTAGAGTAATTCTGGGCTAGAAAAGTTAGCACGACAATCGCAGCTGGGGAGCCATGTAGGCAGTATGGCTCTGTGTTAGCAGAAAAAGGCTGTCGCCAATGTCGTCTTTGTACTTTGTACTGTGTTATTCTGAACGGGAGAGCCTCAGTGGGAAGGGATCGGGAGGAGGAGGGGACCACTGCGGTGAAACTTTTAGGACGAGCACTTACTGCGATTGAAACTTCATTCATGCTGGTAGGGTATAGAACAGCGTAAATACTGAAGAGAAACACAAGAAGAGAAAGCTACAATCACTCACTCTGTGAGGAGTTTATTGCTGGAATTCAGTGAAAATGGGAAGAAGCGCCTTGATTAGATGACCTTTGCATGAAACGTTTGCGTGCGTTTTTATGCTTTCTACGCTTCACTAAATGCTAAGCGTTAAATAAGCGCGCTCATAGTCATTATCTACCACCATGCAAGCACTTCGAACACACTGTTCACGTTATACTAATTAATGATGCAATCATTGAATGACTCGATCGGTTAACAAATTACTTACTTCGGTGCGAATGAACACCGAAGGAAGTAAAGTATTTTTTGGAATTGCAGAAGCAATTTCATTTATTTAATTTTCAACATCTCTTCCTCGCGGATTTCTTTTAATGATGCACTTCTTCAAAAGAATTTGTAAATTAGAAGCAAAATGTTCGCATTCGTACAAAACGATCTGGAACGAATGGCTCAAATTAAGAAACCGCGTAGTCTACAATGCTGAATTGGAGAGTTTCATTGTTTGAACTTTCTTTTTTTTTTTTCAGGAACACCAATGTGTAATGGGGCTATCTGATGTCGAGTTCTTCTGCGGCCACTTCATAACGTCTTTGATAATTGGCCTCGTTGAAAGTGCCATTGGTATATTAGTAATGTTTAAAGTAAAATACGGTGGAGTGACGTACGCTACGGGAATGGACCCCGGCCTGGTGTCCGTATCGTTCCTCATCTATCAGATTGGCTACAGCATGTTTACCTTACTTATCACGTGGGTGTTCCCAAAAGGTGAGCTCAATGAAATGTTATTGCTACTAAATTCCATTGCCCTCATAAGCTGAGACCATTAAATGCGCGCCGCAGACAGTAATGACCAAAGAAGTAAGGTATGAAGCTGACCAGAAACCAATAGGCAGGGTTCTGAACATCTTAGAGTGATGCCGAAAACTGCCTACCGCTTCCAGTTTTGGGATCTATTGCAAATGCGGTTTCCGACTAATGATGGACAGATTGATTTCTAAAGTTGGCTATCTGCAAGGAGGTTTCCACTCTAGGATCTCTCCTCAGTCTATCTTTTTTTTTACTTGACACTCAAAACAATATCTAGCGTACACGACACACTTATTCAAAACTGATGCGCTAATCATCGGCATGTACAGGGTCGACCACATCTGATAATAATGACATCCGGGGTTTCACATCTAAAGTGGACACTTCATTAGTATTCAAGCAGTTAATACTTGAACGTTTATTGTGCTCCACGAGGGAAATGTTCGTTATATGACGTCTAAGCATAGTGTCGACAAACACAACAATTATTTTACGAATTATGTGTTAAACATCAGCTTCTATAAGGTCTTGAATACTAATGAGGTGTTCACCTTACATGTGGTCTACGCTGTACATACCGACCTGCTACACCTTTTTTGACGCCGTTGTTTCTCTTTTAATGCTACTTTTACTGTCGCAGAACAGCACATTTCAAATGATAGTGGCGCACGATTGGCAGCTCTTGATACGAAGCCCCACCCACCACGGTGGTCTAGTGGTTATGGTGCTCGACAGCGGACCCGAAGTTCGCGGGATCGAATGCCGGCGGCGGCGGTCGCACCCTCGATGGAAGCGAAAACGCTTGAGGCCCGTGTACTTAGATTTAGGTGCATGTCAAAGAACCCCAGGTGGCCTAAATTTCCGGAACCCTCCACTACAGCGTCCCTCATAATCATATCGTGGCTTTGGGACGTTAAACCCCAACAGTTATTATATAAAGCCCCTAACGGCACCTGTGCATTTTAACATTGGAGGAAGTCCTAATGTGCTTTGCTTTCCAACGTCAACACGGAGCGCGGTTATTGCGAAGCTGTCTATGTGTAAGTTCTTGCGGATTGCGTCTGCGGGCAAAACGACGCGCAGAACAACAATTTTCAGCGCCCCTCGCCCCCTCGACACAGTCCCCCCCCCCCCCTCTTCCTTCAGCACCGCCGATGCCTCTTTCACAAGTGTCGCGATACTCGGCGGCTGCACTTTCCACCGATCATTGCGCCCGATTGTATCGTGACGTAGGGATCGCGCTAGCGCCACAGAGTAATATAAAAAAGGTTAAGAGAGGACACTCCCGTAGGCCCCTGCGGCTGATTTTTAGCTGATTTGGGTTCGCAGCGCACCAAACGGAAGTGGGGAATCCTAACAGCCGCCTCAGAGATCGGAAATCGCAAAAAAAATAGATATGCCCATCTCAGAGGCCATTATTTAGCTATAGGTAAAATTACACGGCCCCCAAGACCACTTCTGTTCATGTGATTGTCTCGGAGGTCATATATATATATATATATATATATATATATATATATATATATATATATATATATATATATATATATATATATATATATATATATATATATATATATATATATATATATATTGTCAAGACGTTTATTCACGGGGACTCAGCGACGGCGCACGGCAGCGACAGTCAAAGCGGGGCCGACTCTTTGCACGAAGAGCGTGCTCTCAGAGAAGAGAACGACCCACTGGAAGGCGCTCGAGAGGACGACCCATTACTCAGTAGGAACGCTTCGCTACAATTACCCCGGCTACGAAAAGGGAGCCGCCTGGCGACCTAGCAACTTGTCACTATGAGCGGGTCATGGTAGGGCTTCAAGCGCGCCACGTTGACAATGTCGCGCCCTCGACGGCGCATGTCCGAGGATGGGTCGATGGGTTCGATGAGGTAGTTCACCGGGGATGTGCGTTCGACGACACGGTAGGGGCCTTCGTATTTGGGCAGTAGTTTGGAAGAGAGGCCAGGTGCAGTGGTAGGGACCGAGAGCCATACGAGCGCTCCAGGAAGGAACGTGGACGCAGAACTGGTGGTGTCACCGCGAATGCTTTCTGTCGCTCTTGGCTATGCGTAGTAAAGGTCTTGGAGAGCTCGCGACACTCCTCAGCAAGTCTGGCTGTGGCAGAAATAGGCGCACATTCAGATCGATCCGGCTTGTAGGGAAGGATTGTGTCAATGGTGTGCGACGGGTGCCTGCCATACAATAAGAAAAATGGTGAGAAACCAGTAGTGCTCTGAGGAGCGGTATTGTAGGCGTACGTGACGAAGGGCAGAATGACATCCCAATTCGTGTGGTCGGCGGCGACGTACATCGAGAGCATGTCACCTAGCGTGCGGTTGAAGCGTTCGGTGAGGCCATTCGTCTGCGGGTGGTAAGCAGTAGTTTTGCGGTGAACAATGTTGCACTCTTTGAGAATGGCCTCGACGACTTCCGACAAGAAGACACGGCCTCGATCACTGAGCAGCTCCTGGGGTGGACCGTGACGCAGCATGAATCGGTGGAGCAGGAAGGAGGCCACATCGCTCGCTGTAGCCGCAGGGAGGGCAGCAGTTTCAGCGTATCGCGTGAGGTGGTCTACAGCGACGATGGCCCAGCGGTTACCAGCGGACGTCAGGGGAAGTGGCCCATATAAATCGATGCCAACGCGCCCAAACGGTCGGTCAGGGCAAGGTAGAGGTTGCAGACCTGCTGGCGACAGGCGCGTTGAAGTTTTGCGGCGCTGACAATCGATGCAGGAGCGAACGAACTTCTCCACGTAGCGGTACATCCCTCGCCAAAAGTAACGTTGGCGAATGCGGTGGTAGGTTTTCGATACCCCAGGGTGTGCACACTGCGGATCAGAGTGGAACGACTCGCATATGTCATAACGCAGACTGCGGGGTATTACTAGTAGCCACTGGCGGCCGTCACCGTTGTAATTGCGTCGGTGGAGCAGGTCGTCGCGAACGGCGAAATGGTGGGCTTGACGACGCAACAAGCGAGTGGATGGTGTGGCCGATGGATCAGTCAGCAAGTCTATCAGTGAGGCAATCCATTGATCCTTGCGCTGCTCGGTAGCGATGGTGTGGATATCGATGGAAGAAACGACAAAGGGAGACGCTGAGTTGTGGGCATTGTCGTCAGGCAAGGGAGAGCGCGACAGGGCGTCGGCGTCAGCATGCTGACGTCCGTTGCGGTACAGCACGCGGATGTCGTAGTCTTGCAGGCGAAGTGCCCAACGGGCAAGACGGCCTGAGGGATCCTTCAATGACGACAACCAGCACAGTGCATGATGGTCGGTGACGACATCAAATGGGCGACCATACAAATAAGGTCGGAACTTTGTAAGGGCCCAAATGATTGCCAGGCATTCTTTCTCCGTGACGGTGTAGTTGGTCTCGGCTTTAGTAAGCGTACGACTTGCATATGCGACAACATATTCCGGGAACCCAGGTTTGCGCTGCGCAAGGACAGCACCGAGGCCAACACCGCTGGCGTCCGTGTGTACCTCTGTAGGGGCCGTAGGGTCGTAGTGGCGTAGAATGGGAGGAGACGTCAACAAACGACGGAGCTTTGCGAAAGCGTCGTCGCATTCTGACGACCACGAATTGAGGGGCCCGTTACTTCCAAGCAGCTTCGTCAGCGGTGATATGATAGTCGCGAAGTTTCGGATGAAGCGCCGAAAGTAGGAGCATAGTCCTACGAAACTGCGCAGTTCTTTGACGGACGTAGGTTTGGGGAACTCTGTCACGGCCCGAAGCTTGGCTGGATCTGGGAGGATGCCGTCCTTGGACACCACGTATCCTAGTATCGTCAGCTGCCGTGCTGCAAATCGGCACTTCAGTTGTAGCCCGGCGTCGCTCAAGCGCGTCAAAACCTGCCGCAGGCGTTGAAGGTGTGTTGAGAAGTCCGGGGCGAAAACGACGACGTCGTCGAGGTAGCATAGGCACGTGTGCCATTTCAAGTTGCGCAGAACGGTATCCATCATGCGCTCAAAGGTCGCGGGCGCATTGCACAGCCCAAACGGCATGACGTTGAATTCGTACAAGCCGTCGGGTGTGACAAACGCTGTCTTCGGTCGAGCGTCATCAGCCATGGGGACTTGCCAGTACCCTGAGCGCAAATCGAGCGATGAAAAGAACTCTGCTCCTTGCAGGCTGTCAATGGCATCGTCTATTCGAGGTAGGGGATAGACGTCCTTACGGGTGATCTTATTGAGTCGGCGGTAGTCCACACAGAACCGCACAGAGCCGTCCTTCTTCGCAACGAGAACGACAGGAGACGCCCACGGGCTGTTTGAGGGTCGAATAACATCGCGGCGAAGCATGTCTTCGACTTGCTCGGTAATTACACGACGCTCTGTTGGCGACACGCGATATGGACGTTGCCGCAGTGGTGGTTGGGCGCCAGTGTCGATGCGATGCGTGACAGCAGACGTGCGGCCGAGAGAAGTTTGCGCTACATCGAACGAAGAACGAAATTCTTCCAACAGGCATAGAAGCTGGGAACGCTCGACCGACGTAAGGTTGTCAGCAATCGAGGAACCAAATAAATCAGCGGGTGACGAATCAGATGTGGAAACAGCACTGAGCGAATGGGAGTTGGCGCAGTGCGTGTCACCCGGTGCGTCCATAACTTGTGCGTCTTCGAGGGCTTCAGCTCTGCCGAGACATTCCCCTCGCACCAACCTAACAATGTACGGGGATGGGTTCGTAACAAAAATGTCGGTGTCGCCCTGAATGACTTTCACGGTCGCAAATGGCACCAACAAGCCTTTTGTAGTGAAGACGCGGTCAGATGGAGAGAGGAGTGCAACGGCGTCGGCGAGGCCGGTGCAGCAGACTGACACAGCCGTTGACGAGTTTGCAGGAAGTGTGGTGTCGTCTTTGACGAGTACCTTGGTCGCAGCCGGTGGACTGTCCGCCGGCGACAAATCTGAGAATGGTGAGAGCTCTATATCGGCTGGTGCGCAACGAATGACGGCGGCGTGACGGGCGAGAAAATCCCATCCCAGGATGACGTCGTGAGAGCATGAGGAAATTATGATGAATTCGACGGCGTATAGAGCGTCCTGAATCATGACACGGGCTGTGCACACCGCTGTCGGGTGAATACTGTGAGCGCTGGCTGTACGGAGGGAGAGCCCGGAAAGTGGCGTCGTCACTTTTCGTAGTAGTCGGCTAAATTTAGCATCCATAACGGAAACGGCAGCTCCAGTGTCTACAACTTTCTGTCAAACGGGTGTTAAGCAAATCTTAATCGAAATCAAGAAGAAGAAATGGACACGAGCCGGGCATGTAGCGCGTAGGCAATATAACCGCTGGTCATTAAGAGTAATAGGCTGGATTCCAAGAGAAGGCAAACGCGCGATGGGGAGACACAAAACATGTGGCACAGTTAACTGCTTGTGTTTCAAGCCTCTTAAACCTTTTCTTTACCTCTGTTTTTTTTCCTTACTCACCTGCAAACTTATTCTAGTTTACCTGGCGCAGGGAAAGAAAACACCGTTCCCACCTTATTAGCCGGCTAGACATTTGGCATATGGCCGAGTGCGTGAACAGAAAACCACAGGAAGTTTCTTGGATTTTTGTTTCTCTAAAAAAGTTTGTTTTATCGTTCCTGCCGTTGCCTTTTGCTAAAATTAACCTGTCACAAACTCTGGTCGGAACGTGGTCAGGAATACCTGTGCTTTCCAACCTGTCGACGTGTCTTGACGCATAACTTTTATTCTATGAAAGCCCTTATTGTGGATCGCCGAACGTAAACAATATACGGCGATACCTTCTTTTACCACCTTCCGGTGCCCTGAAGAGTAGCTCGAATTTTTTTTTTTAGCGCGACCAGTACTTTTATCATGTGTAATTGGGCGCCACGGACAAGATCAAATCCAGAAATCTGTTAATTCTACTCGGGATAATCAAACATCAATCAGTGAATCTGAAGCTCTTAATTACCACTTTCTTTGAAAACCTAAAGTTCAATTAAAGTTCAAACCATCATTCAATGTTTTTGAAATTAGGTTCGCGTCTGATATCACCAAGCAATCACCTACATACTTAGAAATTTTAACATTCATACCAACTGGCTTCTAGTGAATACCTTTATCAACACATCCTAAAAAATTGGCCGCGTATATGCGTGCTCCGCTGCAAATGCCGTGTAAAGACGATAGAGGAGGCGCTGCGTCTACGCTGCGTTAGAGTTACTGTATTTGCTACCTTTAGGTAGCAGAGATGCGCATAGGTCTGTCTAGCAACCACAGCTATGCGCTGAAGTCGCACTCCGTTCTTGCAGGCGATATGCCTACCGTGTCGCCGATTAACATGTCTGGCGTGTCGAAGACCGGCGATAAACATTGGCCGTTCGATGGTTAGTATTAATTCAGTTCGTTGCAGCGGCTGGGTCGAGAAATACAAAAGTCGGCCCGGGCGTCAGCTTCTCCGCAATGCATGGTTGCTAGCGGCGTTTGGAAGACAGATGCTCAACTCTGCTACCTAAAGGTAGCATATACAGTAACTCTACGCTGCGTGAGATATGGAAGCCATCTGGCAATACATCGGGAAACATGACCTTGTGCAGAGGGTTTCCTTCCTCCGTGGCAGAGGGCGTTCGTCGGCGCGCATAGCCTGGCATTTTCAGCGCAGCCACAGCCGCAGCTTAAGAAACTAGGGTCTTTAGAATTGTGTATCTATGTATTTTCTATTAAAGGAACACACCACCTAATACTTACCTAGTGATGTTGCGCCTCAGATATGCGTAATATTTACTTTTTGATCGACAACGTTCACAAGTATGAACAGCCGAACCAGTTAAAGATGGGTGGGCGGTAAGCAAGTGGTTCAACTTTGGCCGGGTGGTTGAATCGGGTGACAGACAAACAGAAAGACAGACAGACAGACAGACAGACCAAAATTTCTGCGTTTAAGTTCCCCAAGAAAGACTATCGTCTTTAAAACATTGCTCAGTACAGGGTAATCCTGTACCCAATACAAACACTTTTTTTTTAAACAGCGGAGCTTTTCTAGCTCGGCGTAACATGTCGGGACCCCGAATTATGATCGTCATGAAATGGCACGCGCTCTCTTTGTCCTCTTTTTCATCTTCGCTCCCGAAACACGTGCGCCGATTTGTGCGGCGTATAGCAAGGGGGAAGCACAAAGCGAAGGAGAGATGTGACGGGGAGGAGGACGAAGAAAGAAAGAGAGAAATAAACAGGGAGACTGAAAGAATGAAACATAGAAAGGAAGAGAAAATCTTGGCAAAAAGAAAATGCCCCATGAGGCGGTAGGTTTCGAATCAGCGTACGCATGATCCGAAGGCGAGCGTCTTAACCACTCGGCTATCCAGGCACGCTGACAGAGCGTCATCGCTTCCTTTTCATTTATGCATCCATTGCGAAGCTTGCTTTCTTTAAAGAAATCAAATGCCTTAACAGTTATCTTCCATGTAGACCCCCACGCGTGCCGGATTGATAGGTTCGCCTATTACCTGGACATGCGCAGATACATTTTTGCGCCTTTTTTTCTTTTCCTGCACTGTGCGCCTCCTCAGTCAGCGTTCGTGGTGCCTTGACTTTTCTTGCTTCCGTGTTTGCACGCGCTGCCTTTTGGAATGAATACTTATTAACTTAGCTCAGCTCTCTGTAAAACGCAACAATTATTAGCTCTTGGGGGTGCCTCCTGTATCGTGTTTCTATACTTATTCGCTGTTTGATACGGAACCGCTTTTCTATTTTACTTAGATATATTTTTTTTCGTTGTTTAGGCTTCCCTAAATCCTTTTACTGTTGCTAGTCACCAGGTAATCGGATCTATAAGTGTCAATAACGTGAATAGCGGCGGTGTCCTGCAGCGCTTTGCTCAACTGTACAATTCGTCTGAAACGTTTCTGGGCTGCACATGTTCTTGGTGACATACACCTGTCCGGTGATCCGTTATTGCGAAAACCGCAGTATGTTTACCGACAACGCGTAATCTGTGTCCTCCGACATGCCGGAAGCGCACGTCGCCCGCCACTCGCTAAGCATCAATTATTTGAGTGTGACTCTCGGAAACGGTGCCAAATTGACGCGAGTACTTTGCTGTCGAAGCTTCAGGACAGGAATCTAAAGCAAATACAAGCATCAGGTTCAAGCTAAGAAGCTAAAGAGCGCACGACGGCCACTTGATAGGTTCGAAGCAGGGCTGGGCAGTATCGCGATAGTATTTCAGAGATACTTTTGAGTATCTGTATTCTGTATCGAGATACATTTGAAAAATGTATTTGTATCTCAGTAGTGAAATACATTTACGATGTATCGCCTGTATCGCGATACTATGCAGGACACGGGTATCTCGTTATATTGTTTTATTTTGTCGGAAATGAGTTGAGGCGTGTTTCCAATGGGGGAATGACGTTTTTTTTTGTGCCAAGACAAGCAAAGGCGCGCCGCCGGTCGCCGACAAATAGGGCGGCGATGGTTTCCCCTCAAGCACAGAATGGTCCATGTGGTAAAGCGCGCGACGCCGCAGACGGCAGAATCGCGGGGGCAGTGTTGCCTCTGCCGACAAAAGTCGCTGTCTCTCAAGGTCAGTGCAGCACGCCTAATTTTTTTCGGGTGGCAAGGCATTACTTCACGACCCCCCGCGCGGATACCGCCTTGGAACAGGCTTTGCAATGCTTCGCGTGCGTTCACTTCTCAAAGCGGCGGCACTTCCAAAAGCAGTTCCCGTAGTCGCGGCGGAAGTGACTAGAAGATGGCTATCCTTGACGCGCTTTCAGCAACCTCTGTAATGTCAGGGTGCGTTCCTAACTGATTACATGCGTGAAACGATCTTTTGTGGTAGCAGGCTCCCCCACCGCCGGAGCCTACTTCGCCTGTTGCGGCTTTCTGAAATGGGTGCTGGTAGCGTCGGTGGTGGTGAAAGCTTCATTGAAGCCGACAGGGTCAGACGACTCAGGATTGCGAAGATGGGGACCGACTTCGGATTCTGAACAGTCAGAACAACCCAAGTGAGGGCGGAAGTGTTTCGGAATCTAGATGACCCGAGAAGAGATATCTGCAGGGCAATCCGGCTATGAAGACGATATTTATTCACTATAACACGAATTTGTGCTCGCCTTCAGCGGTAGACAGACTTTTTCTTTCGTCAGTCTTGTGCTGAGGCTGAACCGACGCTGTTAGAAGACAGCGCATTTGAGAAGCCTAAACAGCAACCTTCTCAGCAAAGCAGATCTTCAAAATAAATGTGTGCTTTTTCTCAATTCACTGGTGTTCATTACTGATTCGAGTGATTTGCTTAAAGTGTGCTATTTCTAGCATAGCTTAGTTTGTTCGCCAAGTATGTCGATTTCGGTCTCCAATTCTTGTTACTTTTGCTGTGAAATAGTGTATTTTTATTGCAATTGATACTTGTAATTATGTCATTATTACTAATTATGTACTTTGCCCCCTAGCTCCCCGCTCCCCTGCAATGTCTTAATGGTGCTGAGGGTACTGTAATAAATAAATAAATGAACTGAACGTTTCGATGTGCTGTAACTTTAATTACAACATTATGCTGCACTATTAAGTGTCTTTGCGCAGTATGAGCATCCTTGAAAAAAAAAAGAAAAGTATTCCAGTATCTGTATCGCTGTAACTGTATTCCGGAATACTTTTTTCGTCTTATTGCAAAAGTATCTCCGAAATATCCCGTTACGTTAAAGACAAATGTATCTCAGTATCTGTATTTTAGGCTTCCAGTTCATATTTCGATATCTGTATTCCGGAATACTTTTCTGAGTATCTCTGCCCAGCCCTGGTACGAAGTGGGTGGCAACCGCTTTCGGCAGCGTGGCCGTTTTTTCCAGATGTTTTTAGGCGTATCGGGCGCTTCCGGTAAGGAGCGCGCAGGTGCAGTTCACACCCGGTATTCCGCTATACGCGAAATTCTTTGCCTGTAGTGGAATACCGGACAGACTAAAACGTTGTAATGTTTAGTCATACATCTTAGCGCAGCTTAGGCCGAGCGTATTGTTTATGTCTTGAAGGGACACTAAAGAGCAAAACGATTTTTCTCATATTAGTAAAGTACACTTTCACGATACCAAAAACACCACGCTTGCTGCGAGAAGACGCTTATTAAGCGAGAAAAAGCGCAAAAACAAAATGCGGGTGGCGACGCCACCTTGAAGTTTCCGCACCATTTGCCATGACGTCACATGTTTTGACGGCGTCTACTAGGTACTACGTACTTCCTAATCGGTAAAAATGAAGTGCATTGTCGTCTGAGGGGGCCATAGACTTAACATACCACATTTGGGGTAATTTTGTTGAGCCAATGGCGCCAAAATATGATAAATACACTTTGAAATTCGTGACGTCACGCGGGGGAATTTCGGCGCGAAATTTAGAAATGAAGCATTGAACTTGATTTTCTCCTCTGTTAATAAACCTATGATGGCTAAATTAACGCCATTAGAGTTCTCAGAGCATAATTTATCGATCTAGGCCGATTCATTGTTCCTCTTTAGTGTCCGTTTAAGAAGAAAATGATCTTATTCACTTAAATTACGCATTAGCGAAATAACACTTTCGCCCATGAGGCAAAGCGGGAGGCACTCGAGAAAGCTTCCAACTTGTTCTCAATACAAACTGCAATCGCCTATATATCATAGATAGCGCGTTTCGTACAGGATTGCGTCGAAATATTACGCTATACTTGCACAATTTGATTTCGCCGTGACATTTCTTAAGCAGTTTTGTTGCGTTTACAACAATACTTCCCAGCGTATAACTTCGTTACGTTTCTGACAGCCTCCGAGTACCACCTTCAGTAGCGCTAAAACTCTTGCGGTACTTGTGAACCTATCATTCTTCGATATGTACTATTGCTCTTTTCTGGTCGACTATGTGGCACATGCCGTATGCATTTCTAATATAATCATTTAATAGGCTAGTGTATTAGTCGATCTAGCAGTTCCATGCGGCATTTTCGCTACTTTGTTTTTTTTTTTTTCAGCGTGTCTGTAATGTGCTCGGCCTTGCTGTTACCTATATCTTATTTTGGGTTTGGAGATTCGCAAGCTTGTTTATTAGCCGCTTCATCTTCGAAATTCTTTCTAATTTGAACGGGAGAGTGTGAATCAACCTCCCGTAAAACCGCATTTATTGCTTCTGCCTTTCTTCACAGGTTGGCTGGCATTTATCGCTGCCATTATGCTCGTACAGGGAATACCTAGCGCTATGTCTCATGCGGCACTGCCGCTGTCGTTACCGGAATATTTTCTGCAATCAAAGTTCACCAAGCTCCGCGCAGGTTTTATGCCACACACTGGTGCGTTCAGTGTGATGAGAATTATCAGCATCGCCAGAGACTATGAAGGTTTGTATTGCCCTAGCTATATTCTAGGTGGCTATGGGCAAAAAAAAACTACGTGGTGCATCGTTCGCTCTGTACTGTCCTTTATCGGACAGCCGTCATTAGTTCGTTGTTGTTTGTGTTGTCTCTTAATAATGTTTTGGCCGACCTTAATTTGCAGCAAAGGAGAAGCATTTGCAGAATGACCACGCTGCCCCCAGTTCTAGTGTCTTACGATGCAAACATTTTTAGGTTTCTGTGAAGAACTTAATAGTATTTAGCCAGTACTGACTCAACATATGGGGCAGGAACTTGGAGGATGCCAAAGAAACCGGAGATGAAGTCTGTTCATGTCTTCGCTTCGTCCCCGTCTTCTTTGCGTCATTACAGTTTTTTCCTCAAGTTATGGACCAACTAGCTCAGCAACAAGCCCCGTTGAAAAAAAAAAAAAGTCACCGTGTACTTTTAGCTATCGTTAAAGGGCCTGTCTACCGTCCTTCATCGCTTTTCTCATTTGTACGGCAATAGAAAGCGTACCGTCTGAAGTGTCCAACCTTGCAGCGGTTTCTCTGGAAAGCGAGTAGAAATTTTTAAAACAGAATTTTTCGATCTGCGTTCGGTGTTCTTCCATTGGCGTCAAACATGCCCACAACACTGGTTGGTGGACGCCATGACGATTGTAGTGCCGGTAAAAATTAAAACCGAAAGCAAATGTGGTTGCTGTAGGATTATTTTATTTTCGCTGAACACTAATGTAATGAATGCAACAGTCGTTTTCAGCGCGCTAGTGGGTAAATGACGCCTTAATTATTATACGACTGCAGAAGACTTATTTTGCTGTAATCGCAGTCAATGCGTTCATTTTGGCACTGCTGCCTTAATCCAAGCCAAGTTTATTGATGAAAAAGAGGTGATAAATGCACGCCTTCACAGCGCAGCACATGTGAGACATCCTAACAACAATACAGCGGCACAGTACGACCAGCGCAGAGTGGAGGGCCGCATGGCATAGCGCATTAGTTGAAGAAGACGAAATAGAGGACGGCGCCGCAAGCTGCACCACCGGGTGCCTTTTTGGATGCGTAAAAAAAGGAAAGCAAAAAAATTACTCTCCGACGCAACCGAACGCTGACTCAAGTGCGTAAAATATAATTTCAAGTTATACATGTTTGTTTTTAAACAAAATGAGTCTACCTGCGAGGATTTCTTGTCCTACGAGTAGATTGACCACATCGCTGTTGGGTAACGCTAGCGGTCATTCTTTCACGATTTTCAACATCAAATTAAAAATAGAATTCCTTTTTTATGGGGCAAAAGCATGCTCATTGCCGCAGATGTGACGAACGATCTCATTTTCACCGCAATCAGAAAAATTTTCCGAGGGGTAGACAGTCCCTTTAAGGAGATGACAGGCGAGAGTCTATGCTACACGAGGGACGCTTAATTCACTTCAGTCGCTCTTGAGTCCTGACTCACTCCTTTCGCGTTAATGCACGTTTGTTGATTCGATCTTGATTCGCCTTAAACTCATCTTGAAGTCACCCTAATTTCTACTCGTAATCATTTGACGCCACGAAATCTGTATTTAGTTAAAATGGCTGATTGGGCGAGTTGGTGATTCATGATACTGTCATGAGTAAGGAGAGGACGTATGGACGACGAAGACGACGAAGCAGGAGGAGAAGCACGCGGAACACGCACGAGCGCGTGCAGGGTAGCACACGGCGCGATGCGCGTGACACGAGCCGTAAACGAAGGCAGCAGTTCGATGAGCTGGCATTGTTTGCGTGGCTACTGAAGAAGAAGGTCGCATTGGCAGCTACGTTCTGTCAACGGGAAGGCAGCGAGCGTTCGATACCGGAGGCCGTGACGCTGGCACTCCGTGGCGTGGCCGTTGACCTCGACGACGCTCGGGCGAGGCTCCTCGGAGGTGCTGCAGCCCCTTACGGCAATCCCGGACGCACCAGCAGCAGTCCCCCTTCAAGCTTCAGCCAGCAACAATCCCCGGGACGCCACGTCATCATGTACAGCAGGGGCCGAGCTCGTACTTAGGCCTAAGCGGCAGCGACGCCTGGCCACGTCAGCGTCCGGGAAGAGGCTTACGGCAGCGTGGCTAACCGTCGCGTATCGGAGCGACAATTGAAGAGGATCGGCGGATACATCGACTGCGGATCCAACCCCACGGAGGCGGGACTCATGGAGTTTGACGGAACCAAGTAAGCGCGTTCCATCCAGACTACGACTCGACGGCGAGGCCTACGTGGCCAGACACTCCAGTAGCGACGCTAGTCGTAGGTGCCAAAGTACTGAGAAGTGTGTTTGTTAACTTTCGCGTATTTCTTTTGTGGTTATAAGATTTTCTCTGTTAGTTATTTTGAGTGGTTTCTTATAGTTTTTCTTGTGTGTAATTAAATTATGTTTGCTGTGCCTACCTGCGCCTTATCAGTCTATCTCCCACGCACACGCCTCCGAGATCGGTGACAAAACAATTGGCGAGCCTGCCAGGATAGAAGATTCCAGGATTCAATCCGGCCCAGTCACCGATTCTCAGTTGGTAATAAGTTGGTGCGGAGATGGATTGGGAGCGCTTGACGGCGATAGCTAAAGATCTAGGAATGACTAAAGAGGAGACCTTGAAGTTTTTTGATAATGCCCAAGTAGAACATGAGCGCGAATTTGAACGCGAAAAAGAGCTTCTCGAATTGAAGTTGAGATTAGCGCAACTTAATGGTGTTCCGCAAGACGACCAGAGTGTCACATCAGCATCCTCTGGCTCGCAGTCACCCAAAGCTACCCGCATATGTGCGAGAAAGTTAATGGCTCCGTTCGATGAAAGACGTGATGACTTGGATGCCTATTTACACAGATTTGAACGGATTGCCAGGGGTCAAGGTTGGGACAGAAGGGAGTGGGCAACAGCACTCAGCCTTTGTCTAGTAGGAGAAGCCTTAAGTGTTTTTGGCCGAATGCCCGCCGATGACTCCATGGATTATGATAAAGTCAAGAAAACACTGTTGCAAAGATTTAGGTTGACGGCAGAAGGCTTCCGTGAGCGGTTTCGTGGGTGCAAGCCAGAGAATGCAGAGACAGCGAAGCAGTTTGTGTGCCGCTTGTCAAATTATTTTGAAAGATGGATGGAGATGGCGAATGTAGAAAAAACATATGAAGGCGTACGTGATTGCATGGTCGTGGAGCAATTCTTGAATTGTTGCAGTAACAAGTTAAGTGTTTTCCTGAAAGAACGAAAGGTAGCCTCACTTGATGATGTAGCAGAGCATGCTGATCAGTATTTGGAGGCCCAGGGATTTAGAAACCTAGGGAAGGCTAATGAAGGCGGTGACAAAGCAAAACCAGAAGAGACAAAGGGTAGACCTCAGGGGGTACCGATCACGTCACAGCGACCACTCAGGTGTTTCCTGTGTAACCGCATTGGGCACCGAGCTATGAATTGTCGAACTGGAGATGGTCGTTCACAAGTAGTGGTGTGTCAGTTGTGCAATAGAAGGGGACATCGAGCGAACGAGTGTAGGTCAGGGACTACAGACAAAGTAGCCTGTATAGTGGACTCCCAGGATGGTAGCACAAGAGAAGTTGGGACTAAAGACAAAGTAGCTTGTATAGTGGACTCACAGAGGGATAGCGTGGAAGAAGGGCAACAGGCACAGAAAGAAGAGTTGGGTAAGAACGAAAGTAAGCTGTACTCTCAAGGAGACGGGTTACCGGTCGTAGACGGAGAGGTGCATGGACAAAGGGTGAAAGTTTTGAGAGATACAGGCACAAATATTGTTTTGGTGAAAAGGAGCTTAGTAGACGAGTCGAATCTAACAGGGGAGTACGCAACAGTCATTTTGGTGGATAGTTCGGTGAGAAGGCTTCCAGAAGCTCGGATAAAAGTTACAAGTCCATATTACACAGGTTGGGTGACAGCAAAGTGCTTGGAGAAGCCTATGTACGACCTGATTTTGGGTAATGTGCCGGGAGTCAGGAAAGTAAATGAGCCTATATGAACTGGGAAAACAACAGGGACGTGGTAGATGAACAGAATACAACTAGTGATAGAGTAGCGGAACCAAAGGAGAGTGGTAAGAAGGAATCATGCCACGACACAGTAAGAGAAGTGCAGACGCCAATAGCAGAAGTGGCACTGGCAGCAATTACGAGAGCGGCGGCAAAGAGAGAAGCAGAGGCCACAAGATTGAAGGTGGCGACCATGCAGAATATAGATATAACCCCTATGGAGTTCAGAGAAGAGCAGAAAAAGGATGAATCGTTGAAGGGTTGTTTTCATAAGGTAGGGGAACCATTCAAGAAACAGCGAAGCAGGAATGTATTTGAGTTCCAAATACATGATGGACTCTTGTATAGGAGATGCCAATTTAGTTCAGGAAGGGAAGTACTACAGCTGATGGTACCCAAAGCTCTCAGGAAAGCGATACTTACCTTAGGACATGACAGTGCGATGGCAGGGCATCAAGGAGTTAAGAACACGCTGACTAGAATTACAGAATTCTTTTGGCCTGGGATTCAGTCAGAAGTTATAAGGTATGTGAAGTCCTGTGATGTGTGTCAGCGCACAGTACCAAAAGGGAGAGTAGGCAGAAAGAAATTATTCGACCGTGGAAAAGAAGGGCTTGGCGTTAGTACGGGATATTAAAAGGTTTCGCAGCGATTTTTTTCGGAAAGAAATTCAAAGTGCAGACGGATCATCAACCGTTAGAGCTCATAAACGGGGCAAAGTTGATAAATGGAAGAGTAATGCGATGGAGTCTTGCACTGCAAGAATACTCATTTAGCGTAGAATATATTAAAGGGAGAGAAAATGTGGGGGGCAATTTTGTGAGTAGAAGTTGTTGAGCGGCCAAAATAGGTGTAGAGGGTAAAACAGGGAATAGCAAAGCTTGATAGCACTAAGAGGATGAAATTGTGCAACATACATGGTGATGTATTGATGTGTGCGATGTATATACAGTGCGATAGAGACGATTGACTTATATAGCAGTGTTGTGAAGTGACCAGCGAAGTGGGTGTGTGTGACAAGTATTTGGTGAAGTGTCAAGTGGAAAGGCCTGTGAGTTGACAAGAAGACGGGCATTACAACAAAAGAAAGAAGAGTAGAGTTTTTTTTTTAGAAAAAAAAAACTTTCAAAAAAGGGGCCTATGTCATGAGTAAGGAGAGGACGTATGGACGACGAAGACGACGAAGTAGGAGGGGAAGCACGCGGAACACGCACGAGCGCGTGCAGGGTAGCACACGGCGCGATGCGCGTGACACGAGCCGTAAACGAAGGCAGCAGTTCGATGAGCTGGCATTGTTTGCGTGGCTACTGAAGAAGAAGGTCGCATTGGCAGCTACGTTCTGTCAACGGGAAGGCAGCGAGCGTTCGATACCGGAGGCCGTGACGCTGGCACTCCGTGGCGTGGCCGTTGACCTCGACGACGCTCGGGCGAGGCTCCTCGGAGGTGCTGCAGCCCCTTACGGCAATCCCGGACGCACCAGCAGCAGTCCCCCTTCAAGCTTCAGCCAGCAACAATCCCCGGGACGCCACGTCATCATGTACAGCAGGGGCCGAGCTCGTACTTAGGCCTAAGCGGCAGCGACGCCTGGCCACGTCAGCGTCCGGGAAGAGGCTTACGGCAGCGTGGCTAACCGTCGCGTATCGGAGCGACAATTGAAGAGGATCGGCGGATACATCGACTGCGGATCCAACCCCACGGAGGCGGGACTCATGGAGTTTGACGGAACCAAGTAAGCGCGTTCCATCCAGACTACGACTCGACGGCGAGGCCTACGTGGCCAGACACTCCAGTAGCGACGCTAGTCGTAGGTGTCAAAGTACTGAGAAGTGTGTTTGTTAACTTTCGCGTATTTCTTTTGTGGTTATAAGATTTTCTCTGTTAGTTATTTTGAGTGGTTTCTTATAGTTTTTCTTGTGTGTAATTAAATTATGTTTGCTGTGCCTACCTGCGCCTTCTCAATCTATCTCCCACGCACACGCCTCCGAGATCGGTGACAGATACTTAGAAATACGAGCGCGTAACTCATACAGGGACTTAGGAAGACAAGGACAAGCGCATACTACCAACTGAACGTTTATTTCGACAGCATTGACATATATATACCGACAGATAGAAGTTTCGCAAGAACAGCCGATAAGAGAACACAGCGATGAAAATACAGACGAAAAAAAATAAGATATCACTGCCACACCTGACCATAGCCTGCAGTGCCTTGCTGAAAATAGTTACCTCTGCGGCATGTGCCGCTTACCAAAAACAAGAGTTCCCTATCTGACAGTGCGATTGAGGGTTTGTTCACACAAAAGTGGTCACGCGCTATGCTTGCAGCTTCAATAATTATTCTTGTGCGGTCATTTTTATGCTTATCAATCACGGTTGTGTTGTCAAACTGTACTTTGCACCCACACCTGCTGACATGTTGCGCCAAAAAACTATAGTTCCCGTTACGTACGTTGCACGCATGATCACGCAATCTGTCATTTAGACATCTCCCGGTTTGACCGATATAACAACCGCCGCATGAAGGTGGGATCTTGTATACAACGCTACTGACACAGTTAACAAACTTAGTTCTCTTTTCGTTTTGCACAGTCGTCTTTTGTGTCCTGCAGCACGCGTCAAATTTGCCAGCTGAGAAAACTTGTGTGGTGCCGAAGAATCTACACGCACCCTCATGCGCTGCCCAGCCTTTTTTAAGCGGTGGGTGACCTGATGCATCTATGGAACAACAGCGATTTTTTCACGGCTGCTGTTTTCCCCCCTTTCAGCACCATTGCTTACAATGTCTCTGGCCTTCCGTTTTCTACGGATGCCTACGGTCGTTTTCTTCGGTTTTTCAGATGCGAAGCACCTTATGAGCGAGCTTGGGCCGGTGGCGTCCGCGCTCCACTGCGCATGCGCCTACTCTCTCTCCCACTCTCCTCCTTTACGCAGGTGTTCGGTTGCCTTCTCTCCTCTCCTGCCCCCGCGCTGCGACCTGTAGACCCACTCTCTCCTCTCCCTCCCCCATTTCATATATGCGCGTGCGCTCGGTCGGCTTCCGTTATTCTCGCTTCGTTCCCGTTCAGATTAGTTGTAACGTCAACGTCGGCGCTGATTGCGGCGGCACTCCAACCTCTGCAGAGATCGAGATCGTCGCGGAGCAGCAGCAGCGTGGGGCTCGCTATGTAATGGTAACACAAACACTAAATACAAACCGTGCACACGAACGGAAACGCCGAGTGTACGTAAACGGAAACTTGGTATGCACCCCCAATGCTGCTTCGCATCCCCTCATGGTTCCCTTTAGTGGGAGATGGTGTAATTTTTTTTTCTTCATTTGTTGGGCATCTTGCACAGTCCGAAGTGAACGAGGAACGACAGAAAACCAACGGTTTGCTTCAAGACGAAACACGTGCCGGTCGAGTGCAGAATTTTTATCCCGAATTATTTGAGTTGATGACGCAGCCGGGCCCACACGCGGCAACAGCTGCAGAGGGCAAACAGGCAGGTGACTTATCCCCAGACTGAGAGAGCACCGCTACGCGTGTGGGCAGATTAGAGGGCCTTGGAATCTGGCTGCGCACTGCAAAGAGTGTGGATGCCAGGCTCTGACACTCTTGTCACGCATAATTTTCTTGTCTCGCATGCCAAAACAACGAAAGAGGGAAATAGTTGAGGCCTATACAGCATGTTATCGGGAGAAATCGGCGCATGCGTAAGCACCACGACTTTATCGTTTAGCAAAGTAGAAGTTGAATTCTTGGATGAAGCGTTCCGGCTCTTGTGTTCTGGCCTCCATAATAAACCGTTTCGCCTTTTTGTTTTGACTTTGGTTTTTTTCACGTTCATGCTTTCACCTCCTCCCTTGTTCCCCTATTTCCTTCTTTGTGCGCAGCCTCGGGTGGTGCCCCAAGAAAGATTAAACTAGAGTTACTGACCTAAGGGTAGCATATACAGTGAGTCTAGATTAAGCAGTTTAGTTTGCGCCCACCCGTTCTTGTATTTTTATGTACCGCCTATGCAGCGCAAACATCCCCGACCACTGTTCAACATGTATCAACTAGCGCAGGAGTGCGTTACTGATTGTATTAGACTATCCTTATAAGATTGCGTGCATCACGCGAGTAGTTCAATTAATTCTAGAGATAACGCGAGCACCAGCAATAACGCTGGAACGCTCCACCACACACATATAAAAGAGGACGTGTTCCACTGACGATCAGATTATCATTGTACAAGGAGCGTTGCTTGTACTTTGAGTTTTCTGTTTTCTGGGCACAGGTTCACCCAATAAAAAATGTTCCGTCTTTAGCTGCCTGAGTTGTGCGTCCTTAGCCGTCACAACCTCCTGACAGTATTGGTTACACACCAAGCCTAGCTAACTGACCCGTCGGCTGTAGCTAGGGCGTTGGAGTGATCCAATATAACATCATATGATAGTGAAATATATGACAGAAATAGCCTATTCATGTGACTAGTGAGAATAGCCGACTGAGCAAAGCACAGATGTTCACACTGTCTCGGCTTTTCATCACCACTAAACTGTCTGAATGATCTTGCACACTGCTGGATAATTTATTTACTTATAAAAGCACTATACAGGCACACCCGGCAGCAGAAAGTTTACTGGACGTGTGCTCCACGGAAAATGCGAGTTTTCTGTTCTGTTAGCTCATGACGTTTCTAATTTAGCGGGTAAATGTAGATAGCTAGAAATACTATAGGCTCGTACATTTAATCGAACTCTATGTTTCTAGACAAAGCGGGAATATAGCTTTCTCGAAAATTTCCCGTCCCGCAACCTTTTGCTGGAGGGCGTACCTTGTGAGCATGACGGGCCCAACCGCTATGAAAACTACTAATACGATACACTATAACAAAGTAATGTTTACATTAGAGTGCATTGATAAAGAGCAGATTATTTTGTAACTAGAACACGTAATACCGATAGAGGAAATACACCCGGATACAACAGCCAAACACGAACAAAATATGTAGCTAAATACATAAAAAATATAATACAGTTTTGAGACCTTTACAGCGCTGATTTATGGGACCCTTGCGCTGCTGCTGTTTTATTTATTTTTGTGAATATTTCTGTATTCACTATCATTGTTCTCTTTTTCACATTTATTAGGCAGCATTCCAGCGCAATTTTATATAGTTGTACATGTGTCGCTCAAGGAAAGTTGTAGAAACCAAAGCGTTCGCACAAAACATTTCTTTGCGTATATTATATCAGATCTGCCCAAACAATGTGCTGAAAGCGGCGTTATTGAACAATGGCGTTAAATATATAATTTTGTAGAATAACCATCTCAAACGTATGTCCGCAGTTCGATGACGTGCTCAATTTTCCGTCAATATCTTGGACACCGCAGGGGGAGCAACATGGTCGATCGTGAGCCAGAGAGCGCTTCAAAGGGACACCGTGACAATCGCGGAGATTTGGATAGTCATGCTTATCAGCGATGTCGTTATGGTGTTCTTGGCCTGGTACCTCTCGAAAGTTCTTCCCTGGAGCACCTCTAATCCGCAGAATCCATTATTCTGCCTTCGGGTGGGTATAGCAGCTTCAATTCTTTACTGCACGTAGCTTCAGTACAGTGCATGAAAATACTCAACATTTTGCAGTGCTAAGCTCGAGGACGCGGGTTCGCTTCCCAGGCACAGCAGTCTCATTTCGATGGTGTTGCGAAATGCAATAACACCCGCGCACTTAGATTTAGGTGCACTTTAAGGAAAAGTGAAGTGGCCAAAGTTTACCAGGAGTCCGCCACTGTGGCGTGGCCCATAATCATATCGTGGTTTTGGCACGTAAAATCCCAGAAATTTTTGTTAAATCCTCAACTCTAGTTAGACCCGTAGCCATAGGCCAGTAGGAGGTCTGTAGTAAAATATGCAAGTACAAGAGCAAATTGTGTTTAGCAAATGCTACAACTACAACGAGAAAAATATAACGTAACACATAAAAAGAACATGTTCATGATAACACAATTATCATAACGTACAGCTTAACGTTACATTGTTTGATGGACTGCACATACATTATGTTAAAAGATAAATACAGAACAGCCCGTAATACATGCTTATTGTCTTCTCTTGTCCGTGTTTCTGGCGCAGTAGAAAAGCCTTTTTTCAAGATAAACTTCCACAAACTATAGCCCAACTTATTGGCGCTCTACTTAAAGAAGCTAGTTAGGTAAATGCCGCGTTTTTCTTTATTGCGTAATGTTTACACCTGTCTTCAGTGCTCTCATTCTGGATGAAGCTGTAAGATATGTCGGAAGACCAATAGGCTGACAAAAGAGCATTGCCATCGTAGCGAGTTCTACGTAAGTGCTCGGAATCAGTTCCGAAGACGTTTTTGACGCAATATTTCAAGAATAAAGAAAATTTATTTCCAACATAAACTTGGGGTTCACTCCAGGCAAAAAGCGGCGAAATGCAGATTGAAGGTGCCTGGGCTCCCATACATTTCTAGGCAACATAATGTACTTAATGAACAAAGGATATTTAAAGTAGTAAAAAAAACTAAATAAGGACGTAGAATACTGGTAAACGTAAAGCATACATATACACTGTATACACGTGCATACATAAACGGAAAGGTAAGTATACTAAAAAATGATGTCGGATCATGACATGTACACTTAAAACATGCTTGCTGTAAACAGGTTTATATCGATACATTTTTTCCCGCAAGACTATTTAAAAAATATATAAATATATTGTTACTACATACGTGATTTGGGTATGAGCATCTGTGTAGTGGGAAACAGGGTGGTTAGAGTAGAAGAGGACGTTCGGCTAGTGAGAGAGGCCTCCGGTACGCGTCTGGGCAACACCTTCGCGTCTACCGGTACGTCGCAGCTCAATAAAACCTTTTGTAGACGTAACAGAGTGGTGGAGGTGCTGGGTACAGCACGTCAACGTACCGCGGAGCCACAGCTGCTTGAACTTCGCCGGAGCCGTCGTCTTGCCGGTCTGCCGCCGACAACATTCGTCATGGCCCAGAGCGGCGCAGGTCAAGACTCAACAACCTCAACCACGCAAAGGTCAGCGCCGGCTGCTCCTCGGCACCACTATATTGAACCCCGCTCGTTCGCGGGCAGGGCAGGAGAAGATGTAGACGCGTGGCTGACGCATTACAAAAGGGTGAGCCGGTACAACTGCTGGAATTCCACCTACCAACTGGAAAATGTCGCGCTGTTTCTCACGGAGACCGCCCTGATGTGGTACGAAAACCACGAAGAGTTCTTAACGACGTGGGATCTTTTTGCTGATGAACTCAAGAAATGCTTTGGCGACTCTGATTCGAAAAAGAAAAGCGCGGAGCGAACGCTGGCTCAAAGAGCTCAGACTCCTGGGGAGACGTGCACCACCTATATAGAGGAAGTCCTGAAGCTTTGTAAGATCTTGAACCCGCAGATGTCTGAAGAAGACAGGGTCGGACACCTCCTGAAGGGTATAGCAGAAGACGTCTACAATTTTCTGATAGGTAGGGAAGACCTCACCTCCGTCTCCGCCGTCCAACGTCACTGCCGTACATTTGAAAAGTTGAAGACTCGTCGCATTGCCCCGAAATTTGGTAGGCTGGCCAATGTAACAACGGTCGCCAGCGTCGACGTGAGCCCGCCCGCCGACCTCGCCGCTACTATCCGGGCAATCGTGCGCGAAGAGCTACAGCGACAAGACGTATTGGTCGACGACACCATCCATCGTCCGCCTAGCTGTCCAACCTACTACGCGGCGCCGTTAGCTCCTGTGCCACCATCGGTATGTGTGACGGACATCAGCGAAGCTCGCACTTCGTGGCCACGTCAGGACTCATTCACGTCTGACCAGCGGTACGACCAACGCTTTCGTTCCGGCCCCGCCCCACAGAGGCGGGCAGTTCCCGTTCAGCAAGCTGGCCCACTGCATTCGGTTAGACGACACTTCACAGCACAGCGCTCTCAGCAGTGGTCCGGCGAGCGTCCACTACCAGTCTGCTACAACTGTGGCGTCGAAGGCCACATCGCCAGGTACTGCAACTACCAGCAGCCGCCGAGGTACGACCGCTCATCGAGATTCCATCGGTCCGACTCTGCACGAGCCCCGACGTTCCCGGGGAGCGCATCTCACGAGATACCAAGACCGCTACGAAACCGTTCTCCGGCCTCCGACCGCAGTGTGACACCACCACCGGTCCCTCGTGCCAACCGATCACCGTCTCCTCGGCGCCGGTATCCCTCGCCTCCTCCGGAAAACTAGTCGGCGCGGCCGTTGGAGGTGAGGTCGCTGGACAGTCTTCGATTTCAACCGAAATACCTCCTTTAATTTGCATGCTTAAAACAAGGTTCCTGTGCTTATCGATGGTGTCTCAACAATGGCCTTAGTGGACACAGGTGCAACCGTGTCAGTGATGAGTCTTGTGTTTAAACGCCTCCTTGGACGAAAAATTATGTTCCGCTGGGACCGTGCTGATACGTTTCGCGGAGTTGGTGGAGATGTATTACAACCTGTTGGAGTCTGTACTGTGGCTGTTAGTTTGGGTTGTCAGAAATTTATTGCGGAGTTTGCTGTTCTCTTTCAAAGTACGCATGATGTAATTCTGGGACTCGATTTCCTGAAGCTTTGTGGTGCCACTGTCGATTGCCGCACAGGAGAGATGACAGTAGATTCAGCTGTTCCAGTTGCGTTTATAGAAAACCCGCCTTGTCAGGAAAGTACCCTTTGTGTGTCCATGGACACAACTGTGCCACCCTTGTCTGCCAAGTGTGTTCCTGTCGCCTGTTCCCCTGCAACCGAGGAGACATTTGACGCCACCGTGGAGCCTGTTCACCTCAGTTGCATAAAGAAGAATGTTTTAATACCCTACTGTACCTTGTCAGTTGTGCAAGGGCGTACTGGTTTATGGGCGGTCAACTGCTCCGTATAAAGCTTCTTGTATAAAGCACCGCATAGACACGGCATCCCATAGACCTCTCCGACAGAAACCATACCGTGTGTCGCCTTCGGAACGCGCAGTGATCAATGAACAGGTTTGCGAGATGCTAAAGAAAAATGTCATTCAAGAATCATGTAGTCCGTGGGCCGCTCCCGTAATTCTAGTCAAGAAGAAAGATGGAACATGGCGATTTTGTGTTGACTACCGCCGCCTTAACGCGATCACCAAAAAAGACGTATACCCACTACCACGGATTGATGATGCTATAGACTGTCTTTCATCAGCCTCTTATTTTTCGTCCGTTGATTTGAGGTCAGGGTATTGGCAGATTCCAATGCACGAGGAAGACAAGGAGAAAACGGCATTTGTTACACCAGATGGACTTTTTGAATTTAATGTGATGCCGTTCGGACTGTGCAATGCACCTGCAACTTTTGAGCGCTTCATGGATAACATTCTGCGTGGTTTAAAGTGGGAAGTCTGCATGTGTTATTTGGACGATGTTGTGATTTTCGGGCGCACTTTCTCTGAGCACAACACACGCCTTGGTCTCGTGCTGGATTGCCTAAGCAAGGCACGCTTGGTGCTCAATTCAAAGAAATGTCGTTTTGGGGAGCGCCAAACACTCGTCCTTGGCCACTTAGTGGACAAAGAAGGCATACGACCGGATCCCGCGAAGACGGCCGCAGTTGAGGCGTTCAAGCAACCTCACTCGGTTAAAGAACTGCGCAGTTTTTTGGGCCTTTGCTCATACTTCCGTCGATTCATTCCTAACTTTGCCAATATCGCGCACCCGCTCACGTGCCTGCTTCAGAAAGGCGTGCGGTTTGACTGGACACCGGAATGTACGTCCGCTTTTTCTGAGTTGAAGTTCCTTTTGACGTCCCATCCCATTCTTCGACACTTCGATCCTCTGGCTCCCACAGAACTCCACACAGACGCTAGCGGTGTTGGTCTAGGCGCCGTCTTGGTTCAGCGCTTAGGTACCAAAGAACACGTCGTCGCGTATGCAAGTCGGTCGCTCAGCAAGTCCGAGCGTAACTACACCGTCACAGAGCAAGAATGCCTCGCAGTAGTCTTCGCAGCGCAGCGCTTCCGGTCCTACCTGTACGGACGCCCCTTTACCATCGTCACAGACCATCATTCTCTCTGCTGGTTGGTCAATCTGCGTGACCCGTCTGGTCGCCTTGCGCGTTGGGCACTCCGTCTACAGGAATGCGACTTTACGATTTCCTTTAAAAGTGGTCGTCGTCACGCTGATGCAGATTGTCTTTCGCGATTACCGCTCCCGTCGACGGACTGTGACGCGGACAACTTCGACACCTACATCGCACCATTGAACCTACCATTTCCTGATACCAATGCCTTTAAGACTGAGCAGCAAAGGGACGACACCATACAGCAGCTCCTTGCTACCGAACCACAATCATCGGCGACTCGCTTCTGCATCCGCGACGGGCTAGTGTACAAAAAGAACTACGCTACGACCGGCTCACGATATCTTCTCGTGGTTCCGAAGAGTCTCCGCGTTTCCGTCTTGCAGGCTATGCATGATGATCCAACGTCCGGTCATTTAGGCACAGCGAAAACTCTTAGCCGGCTTCAAGAAAGATTTTACTGGCCAAGAATGCGCCAGACGACGGAACACTACGTCTCTAGTTGCAACGAGTGTCAACGTCACAAGCGCCCTACAAGTGCTCCTTCAGGGCGACTACATCCTGTGCCGCCCCCTAGAACTCCATTCGAGCAAGTTGGGATCGACCTTCTTGGGCCCTTTCCGCGGTCTTCTAATGGAAATCGGTGGACAGTCGTATGCACCGATCATTTAACAAGGTACTGCGAGACAGCTGCCATACCATCGGCAACTGCAGCCGATGTATGTTTATTTATGTTCCGTTTTGTGGTTCTACGACACGGACCTCCTAAAATTGTTATCAGTGATCGTAGGCGACAATTCACTGCAGACGTGGTGGAAGAGATGCTTCGTGTGTGTGCTTCCACGTTTCGGCACTCTACACCATATCATCCGCAAACAAACGGTCTAACGGAACGAACTAACAGGACTCTCACGAACATGCTATCTATGTATGTCTCATCAGACCACCAGAACTGGGACAGCGTTCTACCTTTCATCACTTACGCATTTAACACCGCACAGCATGAAACTACCGGCTACAGTCCGTTCTTTCTTCTCTATGCTCGGCCGCCTCGTCATACCCTCGATACCGTCTTCCCGTTCTTGGACTACCATGATCCCTGTATATCCGAGATCGTCTGCCGTGCAGAAGAAGCCCGACGTCTTGCTTATTTGCGCACTCTTGCTTCGCAAGATCGCTCGAAGGCACGTTTTGACCGTCGACGCCGACACGTGACGTATAATCGCGGTGACCTAGTGTTGCTGTGGACGCCAACTAGAAAACGCGGGTTGTGCGAAAAACTGCTGGCGCACTATGCGGGACCTTATGTTGTTACAGACCGTCTAAGTGATTTAACTTACCGCGTAGCGCGTCTCCATTCAAATGGCCGACGGTCTGCAAAGACTGAACTTGTCCATGTAGCGCGTTTGAAGCGCTTTGTTCCTCGAGAGACTGTTTGACTCGCCCGGTGGGCTTCGTCTGCGCGGAGGGAAATGTTACTACATACGTGATTTGGGTATGAGCATCTGTGTAGTGGGAAACAGGGTGGTTAGAGTAGAAGAGGACGTTCGGCTAGTGAGAGAGGCCTCCGGTACGCGTCTGGGCAACACCTTCGCGTCTACCGGTACGTCGCAGCTCAATAAAACCTTTTGTAGACGTAACAATATAAAAAAATGTATGAAAAATATAAAGAATATTCGAGTATATCTCCAGTGTTCACGTATAGCTACGCGCACTATAATCTACTTGCTATGATAAGATATGATTACTAGAGTAAACGTGACAGGGGATGAGAAGGAACACGGGACCACCTCGCAATCGCGTCTTGTTACGCTAGATACCAACCAACCCAACTGTCCACCTTAACTGTCCACCTTCTATGGAAAAGCGCTCAGTAATTAAGCGAATTAGTAGCTCGAGGCATCTGCTATGAATTATCGAGCAGCTAAAATGAGTGCCCGATCACATCTCGCTTGAACATACACAATGAAGTGAGCCTCGAACACAGACACGTGTTAAAGAATGTATGTACGGACGGGTCCGCTGTTAAAGGGAGCACTTGCGCAGAGTGCGCGTTCGGGTTTCGCTTTCTTGAAAAGGCATAGATATGTATAAGACAAGTGGTGGCTGTCAGTTCTGACTCCTTTTGACAGATTAGTGCCGTGCACGAACAATGTTCCCACACCCACTTGCAGTTAGGGGGTCAGTAGTATGAAAGCTACTCATTCGAGTGTTCCCGTTAACAGTGCACTATACTGTACAGTGCACATATGTTTGTTTATCTTCACGTGCCGCACGCCTCTAATAAGGCTGTTGCAGGAGCGGCACATGATATACTAGAACATCCCTAAAGCAAATAAGCATGCAATAAAACCATGAATGGACCTTTCTCAAGCACACGAGCGCCACCAACGGGCACGCAAGCGCTCATGGGAAAAAGTGTGTACGCCGTAGCAACCGCCGCGACGAGCGCGCGGGCCTCACCCTTTAGCTTTCCGCATGCGCCGTGCCCGCATTTCTCAGATGAAGTGAATTTGACAAGATGCAACACATTACTGCGTAATTCAACCATGAACTTCTTCTGGGTTTAGTTGCGACGGCTTCTCTACGATTTACATATCTGTCCAGCGTTTCCGCGTGCCACTGTCGGACCAGCTGAGCGGTTCCGAAGTGTGACTGTATTTTTTTTTTTGGCACTACTATGCCCTATAGCATAAACGAAGTAAAAAGATACAACTCGGTTTCCTAGATGAAGTCCAGGAGCGATCAATGTAATTCGCGGACCCATTCGGAATCAACGCCCACCGACACTGTCGACGAGCACGAGGTGAGGTTCTGAGATTTCACGATTACGCGAGAGGTTATAGTCGGCATATAGTAAAATCAGCGTGCTCATCGCTTGCACCATATGTAACGAACGGTAAGCTTCTATCACCCTTCGTTGATGCTAGGTGCAGCTTTTGAATTTTTGCAAACGCCGGTCATGTCTTCGCGTGTTGGCTCACGGGTGACCACACTCCATAGATATGTAAAGTCGTAAGCAATTTGAGATGGATCACTGAAATCATCTTTTAAAGGCCATCCCTTACCAAAATAAACTTAGACAGTCTATATACTGTCTAAAAATGGGTTTATAGAGTATATAGACTGCCTAAATACATTTTCGTAAGGGATAACGGCTACACGCAGTTGGCAATCGCAAAAATGCCCGCCACGGTCGTTATGGTGCTCGACTGTTGACCCGAAGGTTGCAAGATGAAATCCCGCGGCAGCGGCGGCTGCATTTCACTCGAGGCGGAATGCTTGAGGCCCGTGTACTCATATTTATGTGCACGATAAAGGGACACTAACGTGAAACAACGAATCGGTTCAGATTGATAAATTGTACTCGGGGAACTCTAATGTTGTCGCTTTAACCATCATAGTTTTTCATATCTAGTTTGGTATTTATGTATTTAACTATCAGTGTTTTCTTGTTTCATTTTATTAGTGATTTCCATTATGTTTCACTACTAACCTGTACTTCATATTTAATGTATAATCTTGAGCAATGCTTTTTGTTTTTATGACTAGTGTAACTCCATGCCTTTTTAGAATTTGTATTTATTTTTTGTAGCCTGTTGTTGTGTAGTCACTATCATCGCATGTTTCATATTCTGTATTTAGTTTCCATTGCATTTTCTTCACCGCTGTATCTTATATAATGATCGACATTTTTTTTATTATTATTGAAGTTGCGTATAGCCATCTAGACAATAATTTGATGTTCCCCTTACACAATGCCCCATTGGGCCTGTAAGGTATTTTGAATAAATAAATAAATATGTTTATTAAAGAAAATCGAGGTCAACGTTTCATTTTCAAATATCGTGCCGAAATCTTCGCGCGTGACGTCACGGATTTCGAAGTGCGATTTTCGTATTTTGGCTACATTGGCTCAAATAAATTCATTGAAAAAATTGTTATATTAAATCTCTGGCCCTCTCAGAGGCCAATATATTTAATTCTTACCGATTACGAATTACTTAGGCCTTAGCACACGCCGTCAAAATATATTATATCCTGGCGATTGGTGCGGGAATTTCAAAGTGGCGTTGCCACACTGATTTTCTTTTTGCGCGTTTTCTCCTTTATCAAGCCTCTTCTCGCGGTAAGCGTGATGATTTTGGCATGGTGTAAGAGTGATTTACTAATGTGAGAAAACTTGTTTTTGTCTTTGGTGTCCCTTCAAAGAACCTAAGGGGGTCGAAATTTCCGGAGCCTCTCATAGGCAGTCACTAGGGGCTCAAGCAGAAAGGTACATTTGGCACTTCAATACGTAACATTCATATCAGCACATTACCAGCGATCGTTCAGTTTCAATTCAGTGTTCCAGCTCGTATTGCTCACGATAGTACGTCTTGACGATATCGGCACGCGATGACGCTCATGTCGCTTAACTGCTACATGCGACATTATACATCCGCTCGGTAATACCTATACACTGACTGCGCGTTATTCTTTTCACACATCATGCTTAGAGATACATGGAGGTGCATCCAGAGAAGTATAGTATTTACGCTTTAACAATGGTCAACAAGCGTCGACGTATTCTTTTCGTTTCGTGCTCCCACGGCGTCAACGAGCATCGGGCCACTGAACAGCCGGCTCGCTTGACGTACACACTTTTCCCATAGTGCGCACTTCTCATGCGCATTTCGCATTTCGGTGCGTAGCGTAATGGCTGCGGATAGTTTATGGTTACTAGACATAAGATTTACAGAGATATTAAGCAAGACGGTGATCGGTTCAGCCCGACGTGCTGGTGTTCGGATAGACAGAGGCTCTGTGCTATCCAGTACAACGTGACACTATTGCAACCTTACATTTATTGAATAGACTTGTTAGAGTGGGTAAAAATTGTCTCCTGTGAGATCACGTGTTAAGTTTGTGCTTATTGTGCTGAATACTTGCAGGCGAGTTATTGGGGACTCGAAAGCGAAGCAACTACAGATGAAACAGTCAAGGTCAGTCAAGACAGCTCCCGCTTCGAAGCGCTTCCACCGGACAGCAAAACGGTCATTGCTGTCAATAACCTTACCAAGGTGGGTAAATGATGAGCACGACCCAAGTATAACACCGCACTTCATTGACCAGGTATAGTGCCAAGCTGTAGTACATGTTGCATTCTCGGAAGGAATTATCCGGCTTGTCCATCATTTAACAGACGGCCAAAATTGCCGGCGTCTTTCAGTACAATATCGTGGTTTTAGGACGTAAAACGCCAAGATTTCCCATTGCAGATGAACGGCGATTGTAAATAAACATGATTACCACATATAACCTCCTTAACGTGTCATTGGGTTGTATTTTCCTTAATATCTGCGATTTTTGGACGTGTATTTACAAACAATCAATATGAATAATTCACAACAAAAATAGTAATTGTAATACAAAAACGAAGAGAAAAATGTATCAAGAGCTCGTTTTCTTCGTTAGACACAACCTAAAAAAAAAAAAAAAAACCAGCGGGCAGTGAAGCATATGAAGGCATAAGGGAAATTATTTGTAGTCTTTAACTGTAGTGTAGTAGTTTTGACATAAATGGAAAATAATCAAAGTGGATGCAGAAACTTGCTTTCGATAGGGGCCGAACCTACAACCTTCAGATGACGCGTCCGATGCTCTCGCCGTACCGTCCACTTCATTGGGCATTTCTGTGCGTTTAATCCTGGGAGTGCTAGCCAGCGCAACTCGTAGCCATGGCAGACAGTGTGGAACACATTTTTTTTTTTTTTTTGGCCAGCTGGTGTCACTTATCACGTGATTTTTGTAAGGGTCGGTTACTGGTTACAGGTTACCTTTTAAGGCGAAAGCGTTAGATCAAACGTGAAATTTTACCGTCGGCGTCGGGGGCGAGTGATGCAAAGAAACCACCACGTGATGACGTCCTAGATTGCAAAATTTTGTGACGTCATTATGAAGTCATTATGACGTGACAGTGACGTAACGTCACGTGATGACGTCATCACATGACATCGTAGAAAGGTGGTCCGATCACAGAGGCAATGCAAAACCAGTGAAGGTGCCTTCGATCTTGGAGGCAATGAAAAACTACGTTAGGTGCAGAAAGCTTTCAAAGGGTGGCGGGGCAGCATCAACATATCGAGTGAGAAGAAAGAGAAGATGGCTTTCTCCTTCCAGTCGTCCTAAGCGAATGCTTTAGGGACCCTGTGGGTTTTTTTTTCCAACTCTTTGATACGGCTACATTTACAGAGAAAATTGCTGTATTATTTCTGTTTCCATGAAGGTTAAAACAAAAGCAGAAGTAGAGCATATAGTCCGTGCATAAACTACGGCTTTTTTTGCAATAATCACGATGGCGCCGAAATTAGCTGTTATTGTACGTTTTGCAAAATTCTCTTCCTATATATGATGACTATGCTTTCTACACTATTAAAGTACTCCTGCGCTCCGCAAAAAAAAAAAAAAGCTTTTTCTTGATATTTACAGACAATTTCGTGTTCCTGCATGTTTGGAAAGTTATGAAACATTAGGATGCGAGTTTATGCCATGAGAAAAACATTTCTATAAATTCGAGCCTTAGAAAAGCAGTGCCTTTCAGGGGCGTAGCCAGAAATTTTTTTCGGGGGGGGGGGGTTCAACCATCATCATCATCATCATCATCAGCCTGTCTACGCCCACTGCAGGGCAAAGGCCTCTCCCATGTTCCGCCAATCAACCCGGTCCTGTGCTTTCTGTTGCCACGTTATACCTGCAAACTTCTTAATCTCATCTACCCACCTAATTTTCTGCCTTCCCCTCAGGCGTTTGCCCTCTCTTGGAATCCAGTCAGTTACCCTTAATGACCACCGGTTATCCTGCCGACGTGCTACGTGGCCGGCCCACATCCATTTCTTTTTCTTAATTTCAACTATGATATCCTTAACCCCCGTTTGTTCCCTGACCCACTCTGCTCTCTTCCTGTCTCTTAAGGTTACACCTATCATTTTCCTTTCCATCGCTCGCTGCGTCGTCCTCAATTTAAGTTGAACCCTCTTTGTAAGTCTCCAGGTTTCTGCTCCGTAGGTAAGTACCGGTAAGATGCAGCTGTTATATACCTTCCTCTTGAGAGATAGTGGTAGACTACTATTCATGATTTGATAATGCTTGCCAAATGAACGTAAGAAGCAGTAATATCCCAGAGGAATCTGACATCCCACCAGTATTAACAGGAGAAGTAAAGAAAGCCCTAAATGGAATGCAAAGAGGCAAAGCCGCTGGTGAGGATCAGGTAACATCAGACCTGTTGAAAGACGGTGGAGAGATTATGTTAGAGAAACTGGCCACCCTGTATACGAAGTGTCTCTCGACAGGGAGGATACCAGAATCTTGGAAGAATGCCAACATCATCTTGATCCATAAGAAAGGGGACGTCAAGGACCTGAAAAATTACAGGCCCATCAGCTTACTGTCCGTTGTCTACAAGCTATTCACAAAAGTAATTGCTAACAGAATTAATACGACATTAGAGTTTAATCAACCAAGGGACCAGGCAGGATTTCGTACAGGCTTCTCAACAATAGACCATATTCATACTATCAATCAGGTGATAGAGAAATGCGCGGAATACAACCAACCCCTATACATAGCCTTCATAGATTACGAGAAGGCATTTGATTCGGTGGAGACATCAGCAGTCATGCAAGCACTGCGGAATCAGGGCATCGACGAAGCCTATATAAACATAATGGAAGAAATCTACAGCGCATCCACAGCCACTATAGTCCTTCATAAAGAAAGCGACAGAATCCCAATAAAGAAGGGCGTACGACAGGGAGACACGATCTCTCCAATGCTATTCACCGCGTGTTTACAGGAGGTTTTCAGGGCCCTAGATTGGGAAGAATTAGGGATAAGAGTTAATGGAGAATATCTCAGTAACCTGCGATTCGCTGATGACATTGCATTGATGAGTAACGCGGGAGACGAATTACAGCTCATGATTACTGAACTGGATACGGAAAGTAGAAGAATAGGTCTGAAAATTAATATGCATAAAACTAAAGTAATGTGGAACAATCTTGGCAGAGAACAGCGCTTCGCGATAGGTGGCGAGACGCTGGAAGTTGTAAAGGAGTACGTCTACTTAGGACAGGTAGTAACCGCGGAGCCGAACCATGAGAGTGAAATAACTAGAAGAATAAGGATGGGATGGGGTTCATTTGGTTCAACCATACTTTATGTATGTTCGTGCGTGCGTTTGTATGTGTGCATGCCTATATACGCAAGCAAAACTGAAAAATTTCGGGGGGGGGTTGAACCCCCCCCCAACCCCCCCCCCCTTGGCTACGCCCCTGGTGCCTTTAAACACAGACACGTTAAAAGCAGAATGAAAGAGAACCTTTTCTTTATATAGAAGATATGACGCCCCGCCACGGTGGTCTAGTGGTTATGGCGCTCGACTGCTGACCCGAAGGTCGCGGGATCGAATCCCGGCCGCGGCGGCTGCATTTTCGGTGAAGGCGAAAATGTTTGAGGCCCGTGTACTTAGATTTAGGTGCACGTTAAAGAACCCCAGGTGGTCGAAATTTCCGGAGCCCTTCACTACGGCGTCTCTCATAATCATATGGTGGTTTTGGGACGTTAAACCCCAGATATTATTATTATAGAAGATATGACGAATGATGTCATACACTTGAAGCTTGCTACAACATTTCAATACTAACCACCGATGATGCTTCTTCACTCGACAACTTCGGTAAAATCATCAATGGTGTGCGCAACGCGTACGGTGCATATAAATTCAAATGCTCGCGCAGATAATAACGTTAAAAAGACATTAAAATTTCATGGCTATCATTTCAACAGGTTTATGGGTACAAGCCAGCGTTAAATGGCGTTGACTTGAAAGTGTACGAGTCGAAAATCACTGTGCTTCTTGGCCACAATGGAACCGGGAAGACGACTCTGATGAGCATCTTGACAGGTAAGTGGTACGAAGTGGCGTTAGGCTCACAGATGTAGGTTTTCCCGGGCAAATTTGTTTTGCACAAATTGAAGTAGACCAGTAGCACGTGCGAACGGCACATGTATTTGTTCAGCTGTCTTTGTGTGATTCGTTAACATTGTACAGGTATGCAAGCGCCGACAAGTGGTCAGGCCATAGTGTGCGGTTACAACGTCGCCAAGCAGCGTTACCAGGTGCGCCGGCGGGTCAGCTTCTGTCAGCAGACGGACATCTTCTTCGCAGACATGACTTGCTCTGAGAACCTCCTCTACTTTGGATCGGTATGCACCACGGGCATTCCCTCGTCTTGCGTCATTCGATTACGAAGCTCACTTGCTCTATCACTGCACTTTTTATTATATTGCGAGCAACAAGAATATAACCGTATTTAACGACGGCTTATTTCAACAAAAACTGCGTACGCCTTGAAGGCGAAGCATTGCTATACTCGGGTATATGTCAAGAACAACGCCTCTTCTCGCCGTCAAAGGACCCCCGGCCAGCCAATGGCGTCACCCTGTCAACGTGACGTCGCGGCCGTCCGTTTTCGGGTCGCGGTCACGAGAGAAATCAAAAAGCGTATTCTTCCGCGCATACGGACTTCAACCAAAATGGCCGCCTCCGCTGTTCGCGACGACCCAATGGCGTCGTCAGTGAGATCACGCTCTCGCAACCTGGCTTTAGTGGCGCTCATTCGTATCCCAAATTGCACTCCGTCAAGAGCCTTGTTTGTGTGTTGTGTGCAGTGTTTTTAACATGCTCGGTAACGACAATCGCTGAGGTGTTTCCTCTGCTGCGTCAGCACTCGGCACTGCCGAGGAACAACCGCCGCTGCAGTTGCTGGGATAATTGCGCCGTTAATCGGCGTTCAATATGCTGTGTGACACTAAGCAGTCGACATCATCCTCTGCGGGCGTTTTGCTTAGCGTGAAGCTCTGCCGTCCATCCTGCGTTTGCGGTGTACGTTGCTACCCACGCCTGTTGTAAAACCAGTGGCAATGACAAGTGGCGGTGCGTTGATGGCAACGCAACACAGTCCGGAGTCGAGAACGCTAAGCCACATACGGATGTCACCTCGTCGGGCTCTGTGGCGGAAGAGAGAGCCGGAAATGCGCAAAACCAGAAGCAAATGGTTAAGGGAAAACCCGGAAGAACAGAAATTCACCGTCAGCAATAATGTTGCAGCTGACTATTCCAGGCGATAAATAAGCTATTTCACCTGTTGTATTCTAACGGGTAAAGAAAGAGTTTGAGCTAAGATTTTATCGTGTATCTAAAGGAAGGCGTCCTGAAAACAATTTTGGGGCGTGGACGCACTCATAGAAACTTGGCTCCAAGCGCTGTCTGGGTGCAACCATGGTCGGCCGCGAGGTCACGTTGACACGGAGATGCCATTGGCTACAAGGGGTTCTTACGGGGAGAAACCGCGCTGTTCGTGACTTGTTGTAACCGAGTAAAGCAATTTCAGTGAATTAAAACCATTTGTGAGACACGCTATATTTCGCCGATAATGCTAATAAATTCGGTACATGAATAAAATAACGCAAGCCTGAGAATATTTTTTCTGGAAAAATTTAACCTGGCGATGCTATTAGACGCCCTAAAAAAAATGGGTCAAATGTGCATTGCTACGATATGAATGCCTTGAAAATGTGGGTAAAAAGTGACATGTTTTACAAGAAAGTTAAAAAATAACTTTATTGAAATGAGCAGGATGGTAAACATACGTGGCATTACATAGCATACTACAAGACTCAAACAGTATAGCATGAGTTCCTGACTACTTGTGATAAGGTGAAGGCTCAAAGCAGAAGGCTACGTGGTATGTGTTGTATCTGAATTTACGGTAACAGTACATGGCGAAGGAAAAGCAAAAGTTCAACGGATTCGACCACATTTACCGGCGAAACCGAAACGCGGAAGGCCGCGACTGCCGTATTCTTCCGGAAGGTCCAGAATCAGTGAGCGTCGTTATTTCAACGATCGATCAAACCTCGATTAGTGGGTGTGCGGGATGCGCTTGCGATTAGAGTACACATGGCACACTTAATGCATAACACTCCTGCGATTGTTGTCGTGAACAATGACGTCATACTGGTCGTCTGCTATTATAGTTGCTCTCATCGGCACTCCGGTTTCGGTTTCGACGGTGAATTTGGCGGAATTTCATTACTCCCCAATAATTACCAGAGACCGCTTTTTCGAAATCTTAAAGCTGTGCAATGGTCTCATCGCAGGAAGGACTTAAATTCTCCTTAGTGGCCCGAGCACCTGTCTCCACTAATTAAAAATGCTCATTATTTGATTTCTTTATTACTGCCCTAAACGATGTCTTTAATCATTTTGACATGCCTGCCGCAACAGAAAACGTAATTGTGAAGGCAACTAGCCAATATCGCATTTCCCTTGTTTTTGAGGACTTTCGGACACATTTCTTGAAACACCCTGTATACACACGCATGTAAACTGAAAAAAAAAGGGGCAGTTTCACCCCCCCGCTCCCTCGGTCTTTTTCTGACTACGCCTATGATTGTGCCTCTAAAATAGAAACGAGAGGCTCTCACGCCTAAGCTGCAGGCATATGTCTCGTAGGCAGAATGGAACAACTGCATCATGACCCATTTGCAAGCAATCGAGTTCAGACGATCGGCGCATTTTCTGCAACGCTGAATGCTTCCTAAAGAATTCTGTTTCTGTAAGCCAGTGCACTGAGCGTTCGGAGCTTTTTCACAACACTGATGCTGTATAGTCGAGTCGCCATTCAATGGAATGGGGGCACAGGTAAGTAGTGCTCCAAGAACGGAAAAGGTTGTGCGCATCGATCGTGACAAACATCGACAGATGGCTTCTGCTGCAACATTCTTACGGTCGCCATCATATTCTCTAGGATGACGACACAAACAGTCGACATTATCGTCTCCCACTTGTATTGCAGCTCAAGGGGGTCCACGGCCGCAGGCTTGTGCAGTCCGTCAAGGATACACTAAAGCTGGTCGGCCTCGAAGACAAGAGCGGCAGCATGCCCATGCACCTCTCGGGTGGCATGAAGAGGAGGATGAGCATGGCCATGACCCTGGTTTCGGAGCCAGAGGTTAGTTTCAATAATATCTGGGGTTTAACGTCCCAAAACCACGATATCATTATGAGAGACGCCGTAGTGGAGGGCTCCGGAAATTTCGACCGCCTGGGGTTATTTAACGTGCACCTAAATCTAAGTACATGGGCCTCAAACATTTTCGCCTGCATCGAAAAGGCAGCCGCCGCGGCCGGGATTTGATCCCGCGACCTTCGGGTCGGCAGTCGAGCGCCATAACCACTAGACCACCGTGGCGAGGCAGAGGAGTGTTTTTAGAAGCTAGATGGGCCAATAGTATCCTCCCCCTCGAGTACATACCCTAAGTGAAAAAGCAGGAAGAGGGGTGTAGAGGTTGCTCCTTTACAGGAGTAACTCACCCGCTATAACAGTACTTCATTTTGGGGTATAACTGCGAAGGAACCAACTCCCCCTCCTCCCCGCGGGGCCACTCCTCGTGGTTCCAACAGTTGCTCTTTCTCCCGATGCTCCTCTACAGAACAATGGCTGCTCTTTCTAAAGAAAATGGTTATTTTTTGACAGTTCCTGGTCGACTTAGTGGGCATTTAGACGCACTCATATTATTTTATGAGTGCCTATAGTCCACCTACCAATGCTACCTGTAGATGTTTCAGGCGGGCCCGTTCTCTGCGGCACAACGGCATGTTTTATACCCATTCGACCATGGGCGGCCTGAGGTTGGCTCGAAAAAGGCTAAATGCACGCATAGCGGCAGACATGGTACAACTCCGCAAAATTACCAAATATGCAAATATGCAAAACGCATTAAAATCAAGAACAGTTCTACATCGAAGGCTGGGCCGAAATATCTTCAATCAAGGGATAGCCTACTCACAGGGGCTCCATTTTTCCACCTGTACTCGATAACAATGGTCACCATAGGCGGGCGCAGGGTTCCCCATAAGGGGGGGGGGGCGAAGGTTCATCGCAGCGCCCCCCCCCCTACTATGTCAATGTACGAGGCAGATTTTGCGTCCCCCCCTCTTATGTGACTAGGGGGGGGGGGTCAGTGTATGGGACAGATTTAGCGCCCCCCTCCTAGGTGACTAGGGAAGGTGGCCGCCCCCCCCTGGATACGCCCCTGGACGTCACGGCTATGTTGGTCACGGCCGATACTTTTGGCCGCATACGGAGCTTTCCTTGCGTAAGAACAAAATGAGCGCTGGCTCTGAATCAGATTGCGTCATTTTATTATGCACATCTAACGCTGCTCAGTGAAATCCGCACACTGCTGCGAAGATGGCCACTTTTATAGCGATAAAATTTTTTGGTCACGAAAAGCCACGAAAGGCTTTGCGGACATTCGACAGAAGCATGGTCTAGTCATAACTCGATAGTCGTTTCATATTTAGCAGGAAGACTGACCTTAGAATAATGAATGTATGGAAAGCAGGTAGTAGATATTGTTGTGCTAGAGCACGAAAGAAAAGCCGCATGGAGGAGGAGGCAAGTTACCTTGCGACGGCTGTGATGGCACGACGTGTGCCGCAGGATAATCTTGAAGAAAAGTCAGCACAACATTCCGAAAAAAAAAAAGCTAATGCAAATTGATCATAAACAGCAACAAAAAAGAACGCCTGACTCTCTTGCGACTGCATTTCTACTTTTTTTTTCAACCCTGCTGTTTCAACTGTTTGTGCATCACGATTGATGGGCTTACACAGCTGAATTTCAGCGCACTTTATATGAATGGGTCAAAGTGTTGCCACACTGAAAGTTTTTTCGTCTTTTTTTTGTAATCATCACCAGTCTTCGTACTGTGCACTTTAGGAAACCGCTCATTCATGTTCTCACTATTAACGGTAAGAACAGAATTTTTTTTCGAATAATTAATAACAACAGAATGTTGTTCTTTCACTGGCCCCAAGTTTTCATCAATGAGACAAATATGTTTTTCTAAAGCTTTCCTATGCATAGTATGAATCCCAGGCCTTGTACAGGAGACGATACTTTACCTAATTTCCGGGGTCGCAGAAATCCTGATAAAATATTGAGGAAGTGCGACGTTAAAATGCAAAATTGTCCTCTAGATATGCATAAATTTTATTCGTTTACTTTTATTAGAGCGAAAACATACATTCGGGATGCACTTCTCCCTCTTTCGTTCTCTTTCTTTTCTTTATCTTTTCCTTTATTTTTTATTTACATTAATCAAACAGATACACTGTGAAATTTTGTAAATATTGACAGAATAATACCTCCTTAAGTCATCAGATAATAATTTTGTCGTATGCTTTGCACCACTGTCAGATTAATACAAGCGGTCTAGGTAAACTTTTGTAGAAACGAATAAAGCTGTGCTTGACTAATCAGTTGAGTTTAGAAATCAATAATTATGTGCATCATTCAAAAGTACAAAAGTGCACCGACCACTTCCGAGACGCGTAATGGAAAGAACAGATAAATGTCACCAGACCGAGCATTGCAGCAAAATCTGCATTTGGAAGCCAATACCACATCGCCATTAACGTTCTTCTAGGGGTAGCACAACCAAAGACTCGGCTGGAGCGTTTACTGTAGGAGAGAAATAGACACTGCATCGAAAACGCTTATCTACTGTCGCAGGCATAGCACATGTATTGACTCACACTAGATGTGATTCCATAGGTGGCGACATTTGCCAGGAAACATATTACAGGGCTCCCTTAACACCTCTTAAGGTAACCGCAACGAACACGTCAGAAAGCTGGAATGCTCCAAAAGTGGCATTAATGTGACCACCTTTCTCTCAGCCTTAACGTGCCTATTTCAAATTGTCAGAAACCGGTCGAACATACGATGCATTTATTCAGTGACGTATGTGTGATGCTCGTTAGCATCCCGTCTGTGGTTCGGTTTCGTAGTTCTAAGAGACCACGAAAGAGATTGTGTATGTCGGTAAAAAACACAAAAAAAAACATTGTTGATCCCTCCGTCATAGGAATCGGTGTAACACGAAAGTGAAACGTGTCCTTACAGAAGTAGTTGAATGTTTATTGTACATTGATATACCACAGCTTACACAATGCCTATTGGTGTTTGCCAGATATAGCACCGCTTGATGTAGGCGCACCCAAGTTAACGCCTGGTGGCACATCTCCATCCGTGCGACTAACGTCCGTTATCTTGATTAAACATTTGCGGTAGCTCTATTAGCTAACATACACATAATGAACACTACTCGACATGCCATTTGAGGAGACAAACGGCAAGGGGTACGCTCCCTGGTGAAAGGGTAACGTACGCCTGTGCTCATGCATGCACTTCCACAGAGCGCTTCAGCAACGCGAGAGGCAGAATTCGTAGTTCGAGCTGTGAACGCGCGAAGACGTTCCGCTTCCCGCTGGCGTGTCTCTCTCTGAACCAAGCACCCACTTGCACTGGATACGCCATCGACGTCGTTGCCCTTCTGTGGCGCTTATTGCAGCCGTTTTATTAGTCGGCGCCAGTGCACCCGAAGCAGTAGGCGGCGGAGAAACACCGTTGGTCCATTTGGAAGTGTCTATATACGCTGGCGAGGAGGCGTCGCCCGCTGACGCGAAAGGCGAGTTACGTAACTGCGCCGTCACAGAATCGAATCACCGCGCACACCGCATTTAACTGACCATGGAGTTTCCTACAATATTGCAGCGAAAGCCTCCACTGCGCTGAGACTGCCGAAACGCTCGCCGTCTGCGCTCGTTATTGTGATGTATTACTCGTGGCCTGTGAGATGGGCTCTGGCAACGCGCCGTTGCTAATGTTGCTCAAACCGTTCCACTCGCACGGGGAGAGCGTAATCAGAGAAGATGGTGTGACAGCCAGAAAAGCGTCGCTGATTGGACGCTGAGCTTGTGATAAGGTCGCCATGCCGCGGAGTGTTAAATAGCTAACAAAAAAGATCACACCTAGGCGGGGCTATAAACGCGAAGGGAAACGCGACGCGCGTCGTGTCTCCCCTCTAGCCTGGCCGGGATTTCTCACAGGACGAGCGGGGAACGCGGTGTGACGGCTAAGCCAGCGTCGAAGAGCTACTTTTTTATATGGGCGGATGCCGTGAGCGAGGCTTGGGCTAAAGCCGCCACACTGCAGTGTTTTAAGGCGTTGAAAAAATTACACTTCTCCTTTTGGAAACGTGCCGAATGGGACGGCCGTAGCAATGGCAGGTTGCCGGAGCTAATCGCGGAGGCGACGCATTACTTCACTCTACCGCTTCGAGACAGCGACACCACCAAGGAAGCCAAGAGCACTGCGAGAGGAAAGTGTGACATATAAAAGGCGAGCTCGTGTTGCATCCTTCATGTGTTGGACGGTAGCACAGTGGGTTAAGCGCCCGCCAGCTCTATCGTTGCGGACTGAGAGGTCGTGGGTTCGACTTTCGTCAACGGAACTTTTTCTTCTAATTTTTTTCCTTTGCTATCCGATTGCGTGCATTTTGTTGTACGCATTTCCGTGACGGAAATACGCCATGAAAGTCTTGATGGACCGCGGCATAAAACACTTTCGTGTTAAAAAAAATTCCAACTTAGAGCCATTCGAGGGGCTCGCACAAGTTAACCCATATAGCCTCTGACAACGGTACACTAGATTATTCGGACAAGTATAGATAGAAAAGGTCAATAATTTCAATTCCAGCTGGTGATCCTGGACGAACCGACGGCTGGCATGGATCCGGAGACGAGGCGGAACGTATGGGATGCTCTGCAGGACGTGGCCAAAAAAAGAACGCTTCTTCTGTCCTCTCATGACATGGAGGAGGCTGACGCCATCGCCGACCAGATAATCATGATGGCCTCGGGTACGGTCATCTGCAGTGGATCGACAGCCTTTTTGAAGAAAGCATGCGGTGAGCTCCTGCAGCCTCTCATTCTCTCTTATTAAGTCGACAGACTTAAGTGGATATGTTGGAGCTCTCGTTCGCGAGATTTGCGCGAGGCCTAGCGAGACCTTAAGGCATCATAAGGTCTCGTAAGATCTCGCAAAAACTCTCAAAAAACCCTCGTGACCTTGTCCGAGCGATGACCTCGTACCATGACGTCATGCTGACGTCACATGGTGACGTCATCCCACGACATCGTTGCTAGGGGAAGATAAAACAGCGAAAAAAGGCAGAACACACACAAAAACGCAAACATACTGCACTGCTTGGTGAAAGATGGGTGCATCACGGAGGCAGTGCGAAACCATTTTAGGTGCATAACGCTTTCGGGGGACCGGGGGGGGGGGGTGTGAGGGGGGACGGAATAATGCATTCGATTAAGAAGACGACTGCTTCGCATTCGAGTCGTCTTAGGCGAATTCTTAAGGCAGCATGTGATATAAATGACAGCTACAAATAAATAAACACGATTAATACGGTAACCAGATTGTATTCAGCGTTAAAAAGGTAACACTCGAGCATTGCTTTTTCATTCAGTCTGCTCTGAATACAGGCGTCACAAGCGTTTACTAGTCCGTTGATTTCTTCCATGGGTATTGCAAGTCAGTTCTGCGGAACTTCGCAAGGTGATAGAAGGGTTATGAAAGGGTGAATTGTGTTTGAAACGCGGTATCGGCACCAAAAACTACGCGGTAGAAATAAAGGACAGAAAGAGCGCCGACTTGCAACTAAGTGCATTACACCGGTACGCCGAAGCCGGAAAAAACAGGCGTCGCAAGTACAGCATATATAAGTGAGAAAAAAAAATGAAAACCACAAAAAAGTGTATAAATAAATAGCAGGGATGACAAGCGCATCAAAATGCAGAACAATTGAAAAAGTTACAGCATATCCACGGGTCAATGATGAAGAGCTTGGGCGAAGCTCCTGAAGCAATCATGGTTACACCGTTAAATGTTCAGTGGTTTCGCCCAGCACTAATCAAAGCGATACGCCGCTTTGATTACTGCACGCCATCTAGCGTGCAGGGTGCCGCTGCTTTTTCTTTCTTTCTTTTTTCTGTTTCTTTTTTTCTTTTTTTGCACACATATTGCACATGGATGGATGGATGCTATGAGCGTCCCCTTTATAACGGGGCGGTGACATGTCTGCCACCAGGCTCGAAGGAGAAAAAAAAAAAAACTTCCTTGTTTCATGTTGGCCTATTACCTTATCTACATTGATTAAATTATGTTATTATACCAAAAAAATATAAATTCACGGTCCATCTCTCTGCCTCTTAAAGGCAGAATGACCTTATTTTTCCCCCATTATATATTTTTGTTCTTTATCTCTACTTTTCTGCCACCAATATTCTAACCGTCTCTTACTTATTTCTATCGCGGACGTGTTCAGCTTTCCATTGTTGTCCCTAAAACCGAAGGCTTCATGTAGACTCGTGCCCACACGTATACCTGGGTGAATATCGCCACATTCAATCAGTACATGTTCCATCGTTTCCTTAGTTCCCCCGCAGCATGTACATTGTTCTTCTTCGTTACTGAATCTCGCTTTATAACTACGCGTTCTAAGGCAGCCCGACCTTGCTTCAAACAGCAAAGCGTTTCCCCTTGAATTATCATAAAACCTTTCCCTCCTTATTTCGTTTTTTCCCTTTCGGTAGTTACTCAGAGCCGGCTTCTTTTCCATCGCTGACATCCAATAAGTCCTCTCCGCCTCTCTGACCTTCCGCTTAATGCTCCTTGTTGCCATATCGCCCGCACTGCTAGCCGTATATTTACTGGTGAGCCTCCTAGTTCTTTTTCTCCACTGCGTGTCAACGCTTTTTCTATACAAATACCTGAAAACCTTCTCTGCCCATCTACTCTTCTTCATTTTCTTCAGCCTCTCTTCGAATCTCATTTTGCTCTGAGCTTCCCTCACTTCAAAGCCTGTCCATCCCATATCACCCTTTACAGCCTCATTTGTCGTCTTCCCGTGAGCGCCCAACGCGAGGCGGCCCACCGTCCTTTGATTTACATCCATTCCTGATTGTACCTCTGACTTCATACACACCGCTGAGTTCCCAAATGTAAGCCCCGGGACCATCACACCCTTCCACAGCCCTCGAAGCACCTCGTACCTATTGTATCCCCATAAAGCTCTGTGCTTCATAATTGCAGCATTCCTCTTTCCCTTTGCTACCGATGCTTTCTCTTGTACCTCCATATATCTATCCCCCTCATTTACCCATACTCCGAGGTACTTGTACTCGCTTACCCTCGGTATTTTCTGGCCCTGTATAAAGACCGCATGGTCTTCGTGATCATTGAATACCATCAATCCACATTTTGTTGCACTAAATCCTAATCCTAGAGCCTCACATTCCCTTCCGCATATATCTGCCAGTCGCTGTATATCATCTTGACTGTCCGCAAATAAGACAATATCATCAGCATAAAATAGACCTGGAAGCTTCTGCTCAACCATCGTGCCGACCTGTTTGTGTGACAAATTAAATCCAATGTTGCTACCTTCTAGCGCTTTTTCCATCCTCACCATGTACAGCATGAATAACAGCGGGGACAAAGGACATCCCTGTCTCAGCCCCTTGCTAATTTCAACGCTGTCCTTGCTACTTATTCCTTCCCATTCTATTCAAACTGTATTTTCTCGGTATATTTCCCTCAAAAGCTGTATACAGTCGTCACCTATGCCCACTTCTTTCAATATATCCCACAAAATTTCCTGATTAACGTTGTCATACGCCCCGGTAATATCTAGATAAGCTACGTATAAGGGCCTATTTTCTATTTTCGATATTTCTATACACTGGGTAAGAACAAACAGATTATCGTCTAACCGCCTGTCGATTCGAAATCCATTCTGAAGTTCTCCCAAATATCATTTGTTCTACCCACGCTTCTATTTTTAATTTTACTGCCTGCATCGCCAACCTGTATAGCACCGATGTAATGGTTAGCGGTCTATACGAGCGAATGTTATCCTTTTCTCCCCTGCCTTTATAGATTAAGTTCATTCTACTTTTTCGCCAACTGTCTGGTATTTCCCTCTCCTGTAAGCACTTTTCTACGGCTTTCAGCAGTGCTTCTTTAGTGTTATGTCCGAGTTCGTTAATGAGGCTGACGGGAACCCCATCTAAGCCCGGAGTAGTGCGCTTAGGAATTTTTCCTTCGGCCTTCTTCCAATTGAAATTCTCTAGTACTACATCTTCGTCGGTAGCACTCCTTTGCGCACTTTTACTCATCGGGGGAATCCCCTGGGCGACCTTTTTAAACGAATCGGCTGTTATCTTTCGGATGTAACCTAGCGCTTCATACCCTTCCAATTGATTTCCTCCTTCATCTACCATATGTTGTTGCATTGTGACAGACTTCCTACCCAGCGCTTTTAGGTGGCTCCAAAATATCCTAGGCGCGGCCTTCTTCTTTTCGCGAATCTCTGTCATCCAGCGTTCACTTTCACCTTTAATTTTTGCATCGACTAACTTCTGCACAATAGATTTTCGCTCTAAATATATTTCCCATATTTGGTTGACTTCGTCCTGTGGCCGCTTCTCCTTTTTTGCCTGTCTGTGCTCCCGTGATGCCTCACGTCGCTTCTCGATCGCCTCCCGGATTTCTTTCTTCCACCAACTTTTTGGCTTTCTCTTTCCTTTCCAACAAATAGCTTTCTTCTCTTTTTCCATTTCTTTCGTGATTACATGTAGCAGCTCACTATACCTCCAGTCTTTGCCTGGTAGTTCGTCTACTTTTTCCTCGACTCTTGCGGCTATATTTGTTATTTGTTTGTCATTTAGATACAAGCTGCCAAACTTTTATTCTATGTTCTTATTTTCAGTTTTATATCCCATTTGTAATATTATGCGTTTATGATCACTACCCAAGCTGTTAATGCCTTCCTCGTCTATTCTCATCTCTCTAAGTTTGTCATATATTCCTTCTGTCATGAGACAATAATCAATGCTCGATTGCCTGTTTCCGACTTCGCACGTGATCTGACCCTCACACTTAGGCCCCACGTTAACTATCTCAAGACTATGCTGCTCGCAGAGATCTAGCAATAACTTGCCATTGGTGTCTGAATATCCGTCAAGGTCATGAATGTGAGCGTTCATGTCCCCTAGAAGGATTATTTCGGCATCATGACCAAATTATTTAATATCGGTGCTTATGCATTTCAATATCTCCAGATTCTTTTCTCTGCAGTTATTCCCCGTCCACAAGTAAGCTACACCTAGCCACGTTTTCTTTCCACCTACTGTGCCCGAGACCCACATGTGCTCCGAACACGTTTGTTTCACTCTACCCAATTTTGTTCTGCTATGAATTAGCATTCCAACACCCCCACCTCTCCTTTCTGATGTGATCCTGTTACATCCTTCTCAAATATAATTGTCAATATGTGGTGGCTCTTCCAAGTCTCTAAGGTGTGTTTCTGTAACCGCATAAACACCTATCTGTTCCTTGTTTAACTGTCCCTCAATCTCTAACCATTTTGCCTTTTTTCTGCCACCCTGCATGTTAATGTAACTAATTGCAACACGCGCCTTCTCCCTTCTTTTACCTTTTCTCTGGTTTTTCGCTATACTACCTTTCAAAGAATCCCCCTGGTTGTTTTCCTCGTTAGAAGCTACCCTGGGCACCGAAGGGCCCGCGTGCCCCCCCCCAAAAAAAATACTGCGCGTCCTGCCAGTCGCCAGCCCACCTCATGACCAAGCCTCTTATCGAAGTGAATTCTGTCTCTTTGGAAACCGCCCCACCTATGCACATCCCTGTTTATATCCACTACCTCGAAGCCCTTCTCTCGACTAATTCGCCATATCTATTTACGTCGACAACCGCTCTTTGCAAGTTGATATTTCTCACTGGTACTTCCGGTATGGTGCATACCACTATCTGCACCTGAGAGGAAATGGCGCGCATGTCATCGACCCCTTTCGCCAATGTGGTCGCTATTTCGGCTGATTCTTCATTCAAGACGTCGTTTAGACCTCCCGCGATTATCACGAGGTTACGTCCGTTAGCCTTAGTTGCGAGTTTTGCGCTAGCTTGTCTCATCACTGATCCCAGCCCATGTCCCGGGAACTTCCCTATTAAAACTCGTTTGTCGCCTCTCACCCTTTCCTTGACTGCTTCTGCGCATCTAACTAATAATAGCGAAAGTTGGGCTAGTTGGTGGTTCATGCTTGGGATGTAAAAACAGCGCAAAATATAGACAAGGACAGAGGAAGAGACGACACCGCGCTGAACTCGCAACTAAACTTTATTGGAAAGCACACACACATATATATCAAGCATTCGTCCCGGTCACGTGGCAAACCAAAGGCGTCTGCGCAGCATAGCAAACAAGGTACGAAACATGGCTAATCGTTGTGGACATCAACACGTGTGTAACAACCGAGATAAAAACAACAAAAACCTTCACACTCTCCAAAAACATGCGCGACCATCCATAACAAACTAATAATCAGTTTAACCTGGCAGCGCTGAACCCAGGTACCGAACCTTCTTTTCACCAAGGGCCGCAGACGGCTTACTTACACACCTTTCCCCCTCCCTTTCAATGAAAAAAGCCTCCATCACTTCCCTAGTGCATTTGTCCCGATGCCCAGACAAACAAGTGGCTTTGTCTGCCATAGGTTGGCAGCCACACTCCCTACAATGAGCTGGCAAGTGCAACCCGCCAGCTGCCGTGGCTAAGTGTTCCTTTAGTCTCACGTTAATGCACCGCCCGGTTTGTCCTATATAAACCCCCCCGCATGACAAAGGCAACTTATATACAACACTCGATTTACACTGAACATATCTATTTCTTCTCTTCTCCGGACAGAACGAGCAGGTCTTTCGTAAACCCGAACTTCTTTTATGCACGCGGGAGCAAATAGAGGACAACTTATTGGGAGCGGACATCACTACACGTACCCCATACCTACTGGCCGCATTTTTCAAGCAATGTGAAAACTTGTGCACGTAGGGTACCACAACCGGTTTCTTTTCATTGCGCACGCGCTCTGTTCTCCTGTGCGTATCACTTACGCCTTTAACCCACTTGATAAGCTTTTGACAACTCCTCAAGATTTCCGTATCAGGGTAGCCCGCCAACTTCAGCCTCTCAACCTGGCTCAGGAAACTTTCTTTCAACGCATGCGTGCACGTTTTCAGGAGCGCAGCCCGCAGCGCAGCATAAATAATGCCGGACTTCACTATCTTAGAATGGCCTGAGGTGAACGGCACATATATGTGTGTGTGCTTTCCAATAAAGTTTAGTTGCGAGTTCAGCGCGGTGTCGTCTCTTCCTCTGTCCTTGTCTATATTTTGCGCTGTTTTTACATCCCAAGCATCTAATTAAATTCGAGTCCCCGGCGATTATCACGTGCTCCGACCTTTCTGCTGGACTGTCCCGCACCTGGCCACTGCCTCGGTTACTAGCGCGTGCCACTGCTGTTTTGTCCCCTCCCCTTCCCAAAACTACTTCGCGGAAGGCGGAAGCTGGATCCTGTGACCCTTGCACCTGTCTTTTCCAAACCTGTTTCCCCCTTTGCGTCTACCACTGTGGGGGGATGGATGGATGGATGCTATGAGCGTCCCCTTTATAACGGGGCGGTGACATGTCTGCCACCAGGCTCGAAGGATAAAAAAAGAAAAAAAGAAAAAAACTTCCTTGTTTCATGTTGTCCTAATGCCTTATCTACATTGATTAAATCTATGTTATTATAAAAAAAATATAAGGATGGATGGATGCTATGAGCGTCCCCTTTATAACGGGGCGGTGACATGTCTGCCACCATGCTCGAAGAAAAAGGAAAAACTTCCTTGTTTCTATAATCTCTATGGGACAGCGCCATCTACTGAATGATAAGGGAGACGCGACGGCGGGGACACGCGCATGGAACGACGACCGACCAGGTGATGCTATAAGGAGCTTCGGCCCTAAAAGGGTTTGTACATACATACGGGAGGCCAAGTCAATAAAACCAATAATGAGATTATACTGGCGAGCGAGAATCTAAAAATTCATAGTCATTATTAGAGGCCGGATTTTTAGGCATTAAAAAAGTTCGTTTTAGGCGCCAAAAATAGGCGGGCAAAACAACGTTTTAGTCTTCCAAAATCGTAAATATAGGCACAATAAATTTTCACATAAATGCAAATGATTTCGAACGAAGACGTGCGCGACCTTTATCTACGACAGGAAAACAAAAATGTTATTGCTTAAGCGGGCACAAAGGCGCCAACAGGTGAACATAGCTGTGCAATTATGCTTTGTCTCGCTCGGTTCGCAGAACACGGTCTCTCCTGTGTTCTGCACGGTGAGTGAAGTGTCGACTGCCGAATCAACACACTCCTGGGTGTCTTTTCGGCGTGACTGAAAAGGGCAGAGCAGGAGCAGGTAGCCAGATCACTAAAAGACCAGAAGGAAGGGATTCCTCCTATTGGCCGAGTCGAATGCCCCTGACAGTGAACCACTGGCGTAGGCCAGGGAGGGGGGGGGGTATTCAAAGTTTCAACCCTTCCGCAAAACTTTTCCAGTTTTGCACGTGTATACATATATACACGTACATATAAAAACGCTCGCACGAACATACACGATGTATAGTTAACCCCTCCCCCCCCCCCCCCCCCTTCCGAAAAACATTTATGCCTACGCTACTGCAGTGATCACCTGACAAAGTAAATTACAAACAAAACAAAAGCCGTGTGCACATCCCATTTTTCTTTCTTTTTTTGCTCTTCACTCTCCTTTTCACTGACGGCTCTCCGCAGTCTCGCATTCGTCAACCGCTCACGCCATGTCAGTGCGGCGGCGAAAGCTCGCCGGCGTGTCCCACTTCATTGCTGCTAGCGGTTGTTTCCGGCAGTTTGTTGAACTAGAGGACTAGGTTGAGCCCCGTAGTTCCGGCCAGTCAGTGTTGCGCGGTAACATGAACAACGGCCTAAGACTGCACCCGGGAGCGAAACTTGAGGCTAAATAGTGTTCGTATAGGCGCCAATTTCTAAAATAGGCATTTATAGGCATTTGTAAGCATTTAGACACTAACCCCAAAAATAGGCATTTATAGGCACTATAAAAACACTATAAAAGTCATTTTTAGTCTCTAATTCATGCTCATATATCAAAGTGCGCGCGATAGGAGCGCAAGGAAAAAAATAGGCATTTGCCTAAAATCCGGTCTCTAGTCATTATTATGCAGTAAGACCGAGGGGACGCTGATACAAGCGTCACGTTCTCTTGATAAAGTACGCTTCAAGCAATTCACGTGCCAGTGAATCCCAACTCCTAGCAAGTAGGCGCGTGTTCCCAAAGCGCTGCACGCAGACACACGAAACAGCACTTTCTACCGTGACACCTCCGAGCGTCATCGCAGCGCGAGGGCATTGAATTTTCCACTTTCTGGCAGTGTGATGTACTGCAGGCCTTTAGTCATCGTGGCAGTTCAAAGTATGTTTTTTTTTTTTTTGCATTTGAACACCGTTACGACGATCCACGTTTATTGCATTCTGCAATGAACGCAGGCGTTGGATACAAGCTGACGTTGACCAAGGTGCCGGACGCGTTTCATCTACACGGCGTGATGTCTATCATACACAAGACAGCACACGAAGCTGTTGTGGATGACGACAAGCTGGAAGAAGTGTCCATCGCGCTGGGAACGCTGGATCAGCATCACTTCCCAGAAATGTTCAAGGCCCTCGAGAGCTCTCAGGAACAGCTCGGTATCGCAGGCATAGGAGTCACAGTTGCCTCGATGAAGGACGTCTACCTCAAGTGAGTTTTATGGAATGCGTGTCATGATGGATAAATAAGTGTGACATTGATTTAGTCAGGCATGAAGCTTAGGGGGCGCACGCAAAAAGGTTGCCTAGAGAGGCAGGTATATGCAAGAGACATATGCGACACTTAAACGAGGTTACCATGCCACCCCAGCAAACTTCGACACTTCGCTTTACAAGAGTAGATGTTGGGTTGTACATTTTACGGGCAGCAGTAATATCGTCACTATTTCTGCTGTACACTTGTACCATTCTGACTGTGAAATTCGCGCTCTCTTTCTTCAAATTTAACTGCTTTAATTCTGACCTCATTATTTTGTAGTGGTGGTCGATGGTGGCACGAATTTCACCGCGGACATAACACTGATACCAGTGGCGTTGCCAGGGCGGAAGAAGGGGGGAGGGGGATTACCCTTTCCGAAATTTTCGGAACACGCTTCCCCCTACCACGTTTCAACAAACAGCTCGTCTTTGGTACTAATCCAACTGTGAGGCAAGCTTTGGCAGTCCAGATCGGACTGAAATTCTTCGACACACATGTCCGAAATCTTAGCACCACCGTTTCGCCACCTCTACCTAGTGCGGACATTTGCCAGCGTGATGGTGCCGCTTGCCGCACCATTACGCGTATTTACATTAACTCATTTATCAACCAGTCATAAAATGCGCTGATTTGGTGTGCCGTTCATCCATGTTAAACGCTACTTCTTACAGCACCACATTTTAATGACCAATATTAAATTCAACGAACAAAACTCACCACCTTTTTAAAAGTCGTGTTGATTTCACGACATGAACAACGTGCAGCAGCAGTTGATGCCGTTTAACGTGCGGAGGCCTCAGTAACAATGGTTGAGGACTCTTCGGGATCTTCGAATCCGTGAGAAGCTGGTACACAACCAGCGCTTAATTTGCTACCGCGCCTTCTGCTAACTGCTCGCTCCTCAGCAATCTTGAGCTGAATCGCGCTCTAGGGGAAGGTGTCATTGTACAGGCTGTGAGTTTTTTACTGTCATACTGTTGACCCTCACTTGAGGGTCATTACAGGGAAGGTGTCAGTAAGTGAATTGCGCAATAACATATGTGAAGAGCTCGTCTGAGATGACACATCTTGAAATACCATTCTAATAGAACACTTATAGTAAAAACACTGCTACATACGTTTGTAGCTATTAACATCGGTTACGTAACTTATAGAGCCTATTAACTTATGGACATTTTAAATAAAAACGCTATATAAAAAGTTATGCACAATAACACTAATAAAGCAAGCAGTTTGACCAAGATGCGTATCTAGAGCAACCTCAAAATCAGTCAAAGATATATTTTTTGTACCACATTATTTGGTAGTTCATTCCACAATTTATAGCGTCAGGAAAGAAGGAAAGCGAAATACGTTTGTTCGAGCTATTACTATTGGTTGCATGAATGTACTGCGTGTTGTTCTGGGCAACCTGGACTCGGAAGTTCCATTCCTCAATTGCCCGAGTAGAGCACAGCTATAACATTTAGTTTGTGGTAACCTATTTAGAGAGGAATGCCTTGACCGTTTGACGCGTGTGCGTCCTCGTGCCCTTTTATTTATTAAACAGACATTTTTACCTTTGAAGAGGCCGCGTTTTCGAGCATATTATGACTCGATCTTAAATGCCCAGCTCAACACGCCTGAGGCTTCCTGTAACGTCTTTGAAAGTAGGGGAAGCCCGCCTATCAAAAAAATTGGCCGCGTATCTGCGTGCTCCGCTGCAAATGCCGTGTAAAGGCGACAGAGAAGGCGCTGCGTCTACGCTGTGTTAGAGTTACTGTATATGCTACTTTTAGGTAGCAGAGTTGCGCATAGGTCTGGCTAGCAACCACAGCTATGCGGTAAAGTCGCTCTCCGTTTTTGCAGGCGACATGCCTACAGTGTCGCCGATTAGCATGCCTGGCGTGTCGAAGACCGGCGATAAACATTGGCTGTCGTATACTCGTGTTAATTCGGTTCGCTGCAGCGACGGCGTCGAGAAGTACAAAAATTGGTCCGAGTATCGGCTTCTCCGCAATGCATGGTTGCTAGCGGCGCTTGGAAGACAGATGCGCAACTCTGCTACTTAAAGGTAGCATATACACTAACTCTACGCTGCGTGAGATATGGACGCCATCTGGCAATACATCGGGAAACATGAGCTTGTGCAGAGGGTTTCCTTCCTCCGTGGCAGAGGGCGTTCGTCGGCGCGCATAGCATGGCATTTTCAGCACAGCCGCAGCCACAACTTAAGCAACTACTGTCTTCAGAATTATGTATCTCTGTATTTTCTATTAAAGGAACACACCACCTGATACCTAGTGATGTCGCGCCTCAGATATGCGTAATATTTACTTTTTGATCGACAACGTTCACAAGTATGAACAGCCGTACCAGTTCAAGATGGGTGGGCGGTAAGCAAGTGGTTCACCTTTGGCCGGGTGGCTGAATCGGGTGACAGACAGACAAACAGAAAGACAGACAGACAGAGACAGACAGACAGACCAAAATTTCTGCGTTTAAGTTCCCCAAGAAAGACTATCGTCTTTAAAAAACAGGAATAGTGAGTGACCGATAAAGGAATGGGACCCCTGTCCCTCAGAATAACAGCGTAACACCATAAGTTCGCAATCGCATGCACCTTGTTCTCATGCTAAGGTACACCGTTAAAACGCCTGGAGCGTGTACCCACGCACCTTTTGGTGGCGTTATATCTCTTGTGACAGGGACCACTCCGAAACGGTGTGTTGTGCCTTTGGGATTGGTCCATATTCTCTCTTAGCTACATTCAAAGAGAGTCAAGTTTTCCTGTAATGTTATATAAATCAATGAGCGCACTCATTAGTCGTCCAACCAAAATATGCGGTCATCGTACTTTATCCAGCTTAAGCGGGTGTCATCATTTATTATAGACCTCACTAGCAACGGAAGTTAGAGAATCTGCTTCACTAATTCGTTCTCATGAAGTCGCTTGAGTTGGATAGATCCATGTGGTTAAGGTAATGTAGGTGGAGTGAAGGTCTGATAAAGTCAGCGCTTTTGTCACGATTAACCTAAGTGCTGCCACATGTCACGTTTATTGCGAGAAAACGTTTATGGCAGTATGTTGTCTAACATTTTTTTAAATGTTTGCTGTTTGTGTTTTGAGCATTGGACAGGCGATGACATATCTATGCAAGTTACGCAATTACAGGTCCGTGCAGCCTTCTCTTGAGAATAACGGAGTGCACAACAGCGCGAGTATCCTTCACTAATACATAATGTTAGCATTTAGATATTTATGCTGTTATATTGAAAACGCTTCTCGCTCCTCGGGAGTGCTGACAGTTCTTCCAGTAGTACTGACTCATGGATAACAGCTAAGAAATGAGCCAATAGTCGCTGTGGTGTAAAAAAAAGCAGTGCCTCTATAGCGTAGTCACGTGTGTTGCAATGCTGGTGTCTTGTCGACTGGATGACGTAGGGCTTCGGCGAGAGGGTTACTCAGGCGTGTGAGCGTTCTCATAAGGAGGGTATTTTCCACGAGTGAATATAAACTGGCCGTTCTTCAAAGATGTACAATTGATTCCTCAATATAGTTTCAACTACATCCACGTGATAATGTCTGTTATCCCCATAATCTCCTCATTGATTATTATTTTTTCACAGGATAAACATGGACTGGGCACCTGGAGGAAAGGAGCGAGAAAAGCCAGTAGAAGGTTTGTGACGTACAAACAGCCTTGAAACACAATGTTGTCTGTCAGCATTTATACAGCCATCTGTCACAGAAATCTGTTCGTTTGCCTGAGATTGAGATAATGCCGTAATATGTTGTTGTATTCTACTAATTTGTATTTTTGGTAACATTCCCATGGCTAAAAAAATTTTAATGTTCGGGCATGAACTAGACATGAGCGTCAACGATGTATATATTTGCAGATAGACTCTGTGTGCTTTGTCTCGGTGAGTATCGCCATTTCTTGAAGATTCTAAAAATTAGAGCAAGTACGGAATCTCTTTTCAACACCAACGATGCTACTCGTGCAATATTCTCAACACTCTTACGAGGCATGCTCGGGTAATATGTTCTCCTTAAGCTTATTTTTGTTTTGAATGGTTAACAATCTTCACTCATTCTAACATTATCGGCACTCCGAATAACTCAGCATCAAAAGAAACGTGAAAATGATAACTCATAAAAGTTACTGTAATTTTAGAAATGGATGGATGAAAAGTAGTGATGCAGAACTATCGATGGTACTATCGATACTATCGATAGCTGAGTTACTATCGAACTATCGATGGTGAATAATACTATCGATAGCGCTATCGATAGTAAAAATTCGATGGTACTATCGATAGTATAAACTCAACAGCACGGACTCACTGCAGAATAAACTTGGTTCGCCGCGCGCGTGGTACATAGTGGAGCCGGAGGAGCATGCTGAAGGGAGAGAAAGTTGACATGCTTGTGTTCATCACCAGAGTGCTTTGCTGACACATGATAATAAAGTCAAACTGTTCAGCTGTAGCGGAAAGGAAGCCTTTACATGTGGTGGGACTGCGCGGCTTCAGATTAATATTGCATTTTATGATTTCAAAATAAAACAAATATCTGGAAGTTAATTGTAAGGTGTAACGGGTTGCTTTTGGATACGAATTTATTAATGGCTATATTCCGCCATTTTCACTGCGGAAATAATTAATTTCTCTGCCAAAAATTGCTCATAAATTAAGCGAAGCTGGCTGTAGACTATCGCAAATATTTTGGCAATATGGCCGGCCAGCAACCGCATCATTATTCACACCACTATCTATAGTATTGCCACGTGGTTGTGATGCTGAAGAAGGCTGCAGCAAGAATGGGAAATACGGAGCTGTTTATTTGGGCGAACTTGTGCCCAGAAAATCAACTAAAAATACAAGCGATACACGCTGCGCACTGATAGCGGTGGGGGCAATCGTCAGCCGATCAGTAATCTGATCATCGGTGGAACGCGTTGTCCTTTATACACCGTCATCAAACCTACCAGAGTTATCACTGGTGCTCGCGTAAGCTCTCGAATAAACTTGACTATTCGCGTCCGGCGCGTAATCTTAACAGAATGATCTCAAACAATTGTGAAATTTCTCAAACATTACCGCGCGGTCTGCGTCAAACGTTGCTAACAGTCTTTGTGGGTGAAACCCGAATACGTCAAAACGAAGCAATAAACACGGGTGGCAGTAATATCGCTATAGTAATATTAACGGTGGTACCACCGATTGCACTATCGATAGTTTGTCGATAGTAGCACTATCGATAGTTTGTTTACTCTATCGATAGTTTCAGAAAAACTATCGATACTATCGATAGTCAATTTATCGATAGTTCTGCATCACTAATGAAAAGTCCTTTATTTTGAAATAAGGAGGCGCAGGTCCTCTGTGGGGATAGGCGGGACTTTGCCAGACTGCGATAATCGTTTACAGTGTCCTAGGGGATCCGCTTGTTTAAGTAGCACTGGGGCGGTGAGTGGTCAGTACTGTGGGTTGTCAGTCCCCCTAAGCCACCATGAACAGGCCGCTCTGATTTCCAGGTAATATTATAGTGCACGTGGAATCAACCAAAATCACTGCAATATGATTGGTTGTTAGATTGAGTTACGCAGAGTAAAAACGTCGGTCTATCGCTTGCCTATGTCGTAGCCCTTCTGTCTTGTCATTTTGTTTCCGCGCTACGAATATTCATAATGCCAACTATCCCGATCATCTAACATTGTAGGGTGAGTGCGCTTTCCCTTAGCATATACATTGCTGCTAGTATAGACATACCGTGAATACGTGTGACATACGTCCGTCGCATCGGTTCTTTGTCGGTGAAATACCAGGCCGTGTCATGTGCAACCTCCCGCTTTCGTGTGGGAAGCAATACATTGGGCCTACCGGGAGTGCCTCAATAACCCGCTGCGAGAACACCGCAATAACGTCAGAAATGGCACCGGTGGTTTCTTGTCGATTCATGTCTAGGGATTGTGGCGGTCAATTGTCAACTGCAGCCCAACTTTACGTTGGGCTGCGGACTAGTCAAGCCACCTATCAGCAGTTTTTTTAGGGGTAAGGCTCCTTAGGATGTGGGTCGTTCCCTCCTCTGTAGTATGTATGTAGCCAGCTCTAGTTTAACGAATTGGTCACTATATGGCGTTTCATGTACTTCTTAGAGCTCTAGTTTAATGAATTACTCACTAGATGGCGTTTCATGTATTTCTTAGAGTTGCTGTTTAAAGATGACAGATGGCGCTTGTATAATGCGAATGGCGCATGTAATTGGATGCCTGCGATCGTAAAAGGCGCTCGCTCTTGGCGCGCCTTCTCTTTCGCTCGGAGTCGCCGGATGGAGGCAGACAAGGCGCTCGCTCTTGGCGCGCCTTCTGTTTCGCTCGGAGTCGCCGGATGGAGGCAGACAAGGCGCTCGCTCTTGGCGCGCCTTCTGTTTCGCTCGGAGTCGCCGGATGGAGGCAGACAAGGCGCTCGCTCTTGGCGCGCCTTCTGTTTCGCTCGGAGTCGCCGGATGGAGGCAGACAAGGCGCTCGCTCTTGGCGCGCCTTCTCTTTCGCTCGGAGTCGCCGGATGGAGGCAGACAAGGCGCTCGCTCTTGGCGCGCTTTCTCTTTCGCACGGAGTCACCGGATGGAGGCAAAGCGCTCGCTCTTGGCGCGCTTTCTCTTTCGCTCGGAGTCGCCGGATGGAGGCAGACAAGGCGCTCGCTCTTCGCGCTCTTTCTCTTTCGCTCGGAGTCGCCGGATGGAGGCAGACAAGGCGCTCGCTCTTGGCGCGCCTTCTGTTTCGCTCGGAGTCGCCGGATGGAGGCAGACAAGGCGCTCGCTCTTGGCGCGCCTTCTGTTTCGCTCGGAGTCGCCGGATGGAGGCAGACAAGGCGCTCGCTCTTGGCGCGCCTTCTCTTTCGCTCGGAGTCGCCGGATGGAGGCAGACAAGGCGCTCGCTCTTGGCGCGCTTTCTCTTTCGCACGGAGTCACCGGATGGAGGCAAAGCGCTCGCTCTTGGCGCGCTTTCTCTTTCGCTCGGAGTCGCCGGATGGAGGCAGACAAGGCGCTCGCTCTTGGCGCGCCTTCTGTTTCGCTCGGAGTCGCCGGATGGAGGCAGACAAGGCGCTCGCTCTTGGCGCGCCTTCTCTTTCGCTCGGAGTCGCCGGATGGAGGCAGACAAGGCGCTCGCTCTTGGCGCGCTTTCTCTTTCGCACGGAGTCACCGGATGGAGGCAAAGCGCTCGCTCTTGGCGCGCTTTCTCTTTCGCTCGGAGTCGCCGGATGGAGGCAGACAAGGCGCTCGCTCTTGGCGCGCCTTCTGTTTCGCTCGGAGTCGCCGGATGGAGGCAGACAAGGCGCTCGCTCTTGGCGCGCCTTCTCTTTCGCTCGGAGTCGCCGGATGGAGGCAGACAAGGCGCTCTTGGCGCGCTTTCTGTTTCGCTCGGAGTCGCCGGATGGAGGCAGACAAGGCGCTCGCTCTTGGCGCGCCTTCTGTTTCGCTCGGAGTCGCCGGATGGAGGCAGACAAGGCGCTCGCTCTTGGCGCGCCTTCTGTTTCGCTCGGAGTCGCCGGATGGAGGCAGACAAGGCGCTCGCTCTTGGCGCGCCTTCTCTTTCGCTCGGAGTCGCCGGATGGAGGCAGACAAGGCGCTCGCTCTTGGCGCGCTTTCTCTTTCGCACGGAGTCACCGGATGGAGGCAAAGCGCTCGCTCTTGGCGCGCTTTCTCTTTCGCTCGGAGTCGCCGGATGGAGGCAGACAAGGCGCTCGCTCTTCGCGCTCTTTCTCTTTCGCTCGGAGTCGCCGGATGGAGGCAGACAAGGCGCTCGCTCTTGGCGCGCTTTCTCTTTCGCTCGGAGTCGCCGGATGGAGGCAGACAAGGCGCTCGCTCTTGGCGCGCTTTCTCTTTCGCTCGGAGTCGCCGGATGGACGCAGACAAGGCGCTCGCTCTTGGCGCGCTTTCTCTTTCGCTCGGAGTCGCCGGATGGAGGCAGACAAGGCGCTCGCTCTTGGCGCGCTTTCTCTTTCGCTCGGAGTCGCCGGATGGAGGCAAAGCGCTCGCTCTTGGCGCGCTTTCTTTTTCGCTCGGAGTCGCCGGATGGACGCAGACAAGGCGCTCGCTCTTGGCGCGCTTTCTCTTTCGCTCGGAGTCGCCGGATGGAGGCAAAGCGCTCGCTCTTGGCGCGCTTTCTCTTTCGCTCGGAGTCGCCGGATGGAGGCAGACAAGGCGCTTGCTCTTGGCGCTCTTTCTCTTTCGTTCGGGAGCGGACACTTTCCCTGCATTTCACCGATCACAAAGCGGTGATAATTAAGGGACCACGTAAACCAACAGTACAATAAAAGTTTGATGTTTAATATATACAGGGTGTTTCACACTCTTTATACGATGTACTGGGCGAATTTCACGGAAGAGTTTCATGGTTTACCGATGATTCCCTCCGGAGCTTCGCCCCATTCATCATCATTCATCCCGTGGATATGCTGTGATTTTTTTTTCCGTTGTCCTCCATCTGTAATGTTGTACGCGGTGGAAATAAAGATTCGATTTGATTTCATTTGAACCTAAATTTATCTTTACACGATTCTGTCCCGTGGCAGGGCGCAGCTGGTTCGCGAAATCACTTTGGCTGAGACGATTGCAAAATTGGCTGATACGTATGTTAGTTCACCTTCACTGGCTTTCCTCGCCCAAGAATTGATCTTCTTGGCAGAGGCATCATCTGTCTCGTAATTGTTGTTTTATTCAATGTACACGCATGCGCAGTGTATGCTGCATAAATATGCCACCTGGTGTTTTGAGCCAGCATGCCGTGGCAATATATAACTATGTGCAGGAATGCGTAGTCTATAATGCGTCAGTATATAAACAGGTTCAGTGGTACAACAAATTTAGTTGAAAGTTCGCGCTGGGCTTGCTTTCTTCTCTGTTGTCCGTGTCTTTTTTTTAACACGAAAGTGTTTTATGCCGGGGTCCACCAAGACTTCAGTGACGTATTTCCGTCACGGAAATGACGTCGAAAAAATATATACGATCAGATGGCAAAGAAAAAAAGGTACCGTCAACGGGCATCGAACCCACGACCGCTCGGTCCGCAACAACAGATGCCGGGCACGCTATCCACTGCGCCACGGTCACAGACTCTGGAGGCTTTACAAACGCGCCTTTTATATCTACCACTCTCCCGGTTGGCGGGTTGGCGTGGACCTCTGGGAGTGGTAAGATAAAGTAATTCGTCATTGCTGCGGCCTCCGCGACTAGCACCTGCAACGCGTTACGCGTCTGTCCCGTTCGGCGCGTTTTCAATAGAAGTTGAATTTTGTCAATGCCTTGACACACCGCGAGGTGGCGATCTTTGCCCAAGCGTAGTAAAAGTGTCGGCCTCGCTCATAGCTACCCTATCATAGCATCACGCTAATACAAACCAAAAATAGCTCTGCGACGCGCGCCTGCCTCACCTGGCTGTAACACCGCGTTCCACGCTCACGCGCTCGCCCCGAGAAAAATCGCGGCCGGGCTAGCGAGGCGGCACGACGCGCTTTGAGTTTTCCTCTAGTCCGACCGGGTTGTTCAATCACATTTCAATATGCCGCGGGATTGCGACCAAGTTCTGCGTCCAATATGCGACGCTCTTCTGGCTATCACACCACGTTCTCTGATTACGCTTTCACAGTTAACTACTACAGCTACCACAAGGGTTTGTTTAATCATTTAACATGGACGTTAGTCGTAGGGATGAAGATGTACCACCAATCATCAAAGTGGGTGCATACACGTTAAACGGTGCCATTAGCTGCCAGACATCAATATACATTGTGCCAACTCTCTTATATCAATGTACAGTAAGCATTCAGGTACTTCTGTAAGGGCACGCTTTACTTTCGTGTTATTCCGATTCCTATGACGGAGGGATCAACCATGTTTTTTTCTTTTTTTTCCGCAATCGCACTGGATTGCCAACTAGGCCAGAATCATTGCTCTCATTAACTTCCTATCACCATTGCGAACTGTGCTCTCGAGAAGCGGCCTTCAGAAGGACATCCCGAGTGATATACCAGCTGCTAGCTAGCTAGCTAGTTAGGGCATGGGTGTTCTGTAATCTAATCAGTAACACATCGGCCCAGTGGCTTCACTGTTACAAGGCAAATCGTAATGCAGGGCCAACGAAGTTGCAGGTCAAATCGTAATGTGCGGGTGGATAAGATTGAAAGGATTCACAAACGAACTTTTTAACTGCACACGTTAAAACTGTGAAATTTAGGAGTCATGGACCAATACCTGGTAGGCGGAATTCCTTAGACTATCACCAATACTGAAGCATGCATGTCCAATATGCGCTAGAACAATATTCGCGTCCTTGTTAACAAATTAGACCTGGTAAACGCTTACAACCCCCCCCCCCCCCCAAAGATCCTTACTGGCAATTCTGTAAAATATTTAAATGTCCTGGGAGCCTTGGTAGCCCTTGGCACGCTGCTGAAGCTATATCGAGATGCTCCAGTGTGTCTGCGACATGCATGGCGATGAGTCTACTGATATTGATGGCAGATATGATTTTTCTCCCGCATGTTACCCATTCATTTGCGGTGACTCCGCACGGCCGCCACCGACAGATGGCACGACGTGCACCTCTCCTGTAGAGTCACTGTTTACAGCAACTCTGCTCTTCCGAAATCCTAGTCACGAGAGAGGGGTAGGCACCAGTTACTCATCTTGCCCGTTACTGCACCTTTCTTACAGAAAAGGACATCGAAGCCGTTAGCAAGCCAATCAGAAAACGGCGCGGGATGACACGAACGTTCGGCGCCCTGTTTGCCAAGCGGCGCCTAAGCCTCCTGCGTAGCTGGGATCTCTACTTCATGTTCTGCCTGGTGCCGCTCGCATTGTTGGCCTATCTTACGCTGACCACTTCGTCAGTGAGCGTAACGAAGTCATCACACGTGGAAAGCAAGTCCCTCGATGTCCCGATTAGTCTGGGAGACCACTTTCCGAAGTCCGTGGTCGTGATTGGCGAGTCCCCAGCCACCAACGTAAGCCAACAACTGAGGCTACTTGTGGAGTCCGAACGCTGCAGCATGCGTTCTACAGAGGACGTGGGGAAAGAGTTACGGGAGATGTTCGAGGCCGACTTCCCGAGCTACATCAAAACATACCCGATGACCGTGGCTTTCGAGTCGAACGTGTGAGTGTTTGGGCTCAATTTATGCATTCGTGGGATGTGTAATTGAACTTGAAGCGTTTCTGTGCTGAGCTGAGCCAGTTAGTGCGGGTTCATTTCCCCTACACGGCGCGTACAGATAACAGACGTATGGTAGACGATCAGTGGTGCGATCCTATACGCATTCCAAATAAGCACGGAGGCGTGGCCTTACATCCTGCCGCACATGAATGGCCAATGTGAACCGCGCCAGACGTCACGGCCCTGCATTGACCAATCGCGTGCGGCTGGATGTAACGCCACGCCTCCGTGCTTCTTTTGGAACGCGTACAAGATCGCACTACAGAATGGCAAAACCACTCACTTAGGTGTCCGGCAGCAGCACTCACACGTCTGCGTTCGCGTGCCTCCTGTATAGACCGAATGATTATGAAACGGCGCAACGAAAAGACACCAAACGCCGACAGTGAAGAAGACACGAAGATAAGCGCCGCACTCTCAGCTAATCTTTATTCACTTCGACACACACTTTTACACCCACGCGTGGTCATGCACAGGATAAAAACACGAAGGAAACAGATTTTATCTATCAGTGGTACTGATAGACCGAATGGATGGATGGATGGATGGATGCTATGAGCGTCCCCTTTATAACGGGGCGGTGACCTGTGCCACCAAACTCAAGAAAAAAAAAACAATCTTTTGTTTTAAGTCGGCCTAATGCCTTGTGTACCGGATGGATGGATGAATGCTGTGAGCGTCCCCTTTATAACGGGGCCACACGTATACCTGGGTGAATATCGCCACATTCAATCAGTACATGTCCCATCGTTTCCTTAGTTCCCCCGCAGCATGTACATTGTTCTTCTTCGTTACTGAATCTCGCTTTATAACTACGCGTTCTAAGGCAGCCCGACTTTGCTTCAAACAGTAAAGCGCTTCCCCTTGAATTATCATAAAACCTTTCCCTCCTTATTTCGTTTTTTCCTTTTCGGTAGTTACTCAGAGCCGGCTTCTTTTCCATCGCTGTCATCCAATAAGTCATCTCCGCCTCTCTGACCTTCCGCTTAATGCTCCTTTTTGCCATATCGCCCGCACTGCCAGCCGTATATTTACTGGTGAGCCTCCTAGTTCTTTTTCTCCACTGCGTGTCAACGCTTTTTCTATACAAATACCTGAAAACCTTCTCTGCCCATCTACTCTTCTTCATTTTCCTCAGCCTCTCTTCGAATCTCATTTTGCTCTGCGCTTCCCTCACTTCAAAGCCTGTCCATCCCATATCACCCTTTACCGCCTCATTTGTCGTCTTCCCGTGAGCGCCCAACGCGAGGCGGCCCACCGTCCTTTGATTTACATCCATTCCTGATTGCACCTCTGACTTCATGCACACCACTGAGTTCCCAAATGTAAGCCCCGGAACCATCACACCCTTCCACAGCCCTCGAAGCACCTCGTACCTATTGTATACCCATAAAGCTCTGTGCTTCATAATTGCAGCATTCCTCTTTCCCTTTGCTACCGCTGCTTTCTCTTGTACCTCCATATATCTATCCCCTTCATTTACCCATACTCTGAGGTACTTGTACTCGCTTACCCTCGGTATATTTTGGCCCTCTATGAAGACCGCATGGTCTTCGTGATCATTGAATACCATCAATCCACATTTTGTTGCACTAAATCCTAGTCCTAGAGCCTCACATTCCCTTCCGCATATATCTGCCAGTCGCTATATATCATCTTGACTGTCCGCAAATAAGACAATATCATCAGCATAAAATAGACCTGGAAGCTTCTGCTCAACCATCGCTCCGACCTGTTTGTGTGACAAATTAAATCCAATGTTGCTACCTTCTAGCGCTTTTTCCATCCCTTTTCGTGAAAGCGCGCCCCAAGCGCCCTGCACGCGAACTACTACAAGCCGTCATGTTTAGGTCGCCGCAGCAGACGACACTGTATGCGACTGCCGGTGCGCGACGTTTCGCTAGCGCTGCAGCCAGCAACAAGGATGGTTGAAAAGTTGAAAGGTGCTGTGTTCTGTTGTGTCACCAAAAAGGCTACCGCGACGAGAACATAAGAAAGCCACACACATTTGAAAATTATAGATGTAAATAAACTCACATGCCGCATCTGGGCATAATGCATGTGTCAATGTCATTGTAGTCATGGAAGCGCCAGGCCGTGTAGGCATTGCTGTTGATTTTAGCATGTAAAATGCTTGTCCGCGCGATTGATGACACTGCATGCGCCACCGTAAGCGTGTTGCAGTGGCTTCCGTACTCGACGCTGGCGACGCGTGGCGTCCGACATTGCCATCTCTGCAGGAATAGTGGAAGTATTGGCCTCGAGGCCCACCCCTGGAAACGCCGGCGCCACTGTCGGCGTGACGTGCTTGGCAGGATCACGTGGTCTCAGCGGCCGCGTCGGCTGCTTGTGGCGCACTGCCGCGTGCTTTGAAAACGAGTTTCAAGACCCACATGCGCTGCGGTCTGTTCAAATTCGGAAGTTTTCTCTCATTTTCTACTCAATTGAAACCATTGTAATAGAGTGGCTGCCTCCGAAGGCGACGAACATGGGGCTCTACCGCTCGGTGCCGCACGCGCTTACGCAAAGGAGCCCAGTGTCAGCCTGCACTGGTAACCGCGGGACAAGAAACATCGTGAAGCATGGGTTGTAAAGCTAAGAAACGGCAAGTAGCCATCCGCTACGAGTCTTGTGTGCAACAAGAACTTCCGCGACGAAGACTTTTGTTACTGCGTCGGGCCTGCGATGTTCGGTGAGTATCAGACAGCGCACACTGAGACGATGGCTCGCGCGCGCTTCCCGCTGGCAAATGATGCTTCTCTGCCACAGGATGGTAAAAGCGCTACCTTTTACCACGTGCGATGCCATCTCAGAACCCTCCAATGCGACCTCTTGATCGTCGGCCCCGTGCTCAGCGTCCACAAAATCGGCTGCAGATGCGCAAGTCATTGTTTAGATACGTTAAATTAAAAAACGCACAGGATCGCTTATGCATTCGTTAAAGATGACTAGAAGGCGAAAGCCATCTTTTTCTTGTCAGTCGATGTACTGATTCTCCCGCGCCCCCCTCCAAAAGCGTTCTGCACCTAACGCGGTTTTGCACGGCCTCCGTGGCCGATCACGGAGACAATGCAAAGCGACCATGACGTGTGAGTACGTCATCATGTGACGTCACATTATGTGACGTCATAATAACGCTACATATTTTGGCGACATGTGACGTCATGATGACGTCATTGGTGACACCATCACGTGACGATTATTTTTTGCATCACTCGTGTTGACGCCGCCGACGCGGGACGCCGACGGGCAACCTTCCCATTTGATGAGGCATGCACTGCTTCATAAGCTACATAAATTTTGCATTGCCTCCATGATCGGCCCACCGATGATCGGCCCAGCGGCCAACTCCATGTATTTTCTTGGAGCCTCATTTATTTACATGGGATAGACACGACGCTGCTGCCAAAATTGCTGGGGTACACGCCAAATAATTACTATCCTGTTTTGCGGCTGCTGGTTGTTGCAATACCTTCTGTTTTATTCACCACTATTTCAAGTTCATGTGGGTCCTAGTTCACAGCCGACGTTTGCAGAACAAGTCCGGCAAACGTTACTGTATTTTCTTTCTTTTCCTAGGCGTCCCATGCTACTACATGCTCGCGGTCTCGTAGACTGGTTCTCCTTAATTCCACCAGCAATCTCGAAGTGGTGAAGCTTTGGTCTATGAATTTGTTGATGACAGAGAGCGGCAAGTTCACTGGAATGCAAATGGAACGATAATTAAGGAGCATTAAAAAAAGGCGTCGCATTTGCTCACGTTTTGTGTGAGCACCAAACGAAACGAATGCGCTGTATAAAAAAACAGAAGCAGCGGCATTTGCCCGCTGAGAAGACCGATCAATATGCAGTGCGAGACAACGTGTCAAATGACATTGAAACGTACCCGAATTTAGACCGAAAAAGAAAAAAAAACACTGAATCGTCGGGACGGCAGATCACAAAGTTGCCATGCGCACCGAAGCCGCAGTTGTAAGGAAATTGTTTTTGAACTGCTCTGATAGCGTCCGCGCTACAGTAGTTGTTTGTTTACTCACAAATTCTCATATTTTGCGGCCTAAAGTTCACAGCGCAGTGCCAAAACGCGCTCGTAGCAAAAGCGAAACCATCAGTACGAACATACATGCAGACGATCATACATGTAGAGGCACCGTCAACCGTCGCGAACCCGTGCGATCGCTGGCTTGAGGCTTCTTTCTGTTATGCTCCGTTTGGTTATACAGACAGTCTACTCTAACGAGATATTTCACATAGTTTGCGCTCAGCGAGTGAGTATTATACCTTTCACGCAAGAAGCCGGTTCAGGGGTCTCCAACGCGGTGACAGCATGAAGCGGGTGCTCGGTTTTCTGCAAAGAGACAGCGACTGTAGACTATCTTGTGCTTTCAGTTCGTCGAAAATGATTATTTTGACAGTAAAGAACACAGTTCATTTCGAAAGTACTAACAGAAATGCCCTGGAGGGCTTCCGCGAGGTGTTTTTGTAGAGCGCCGACAGCAAAACCTATGGGGAGCGCGCCGGCGGTATCCTGCCTAGCACGCAATCGAGGCGCGTCCGATAGAGGGCGACTCCGTAACTCCTCGAGGCCATGTTGGGCATTTGGTTTGACAGGGCTTGGTTTACGGTTTCCACAGGGTTTGACAAGCTTCGCATGCCACCCCCCCCCCCCCACCCTCCCCCTCCTCTTGTGTCTGGTAGGGCCGCATTTTCGATGGTAGTAAAATGCTAGATGCCCATGTGCTTAGATTTAAGTGTACGTTAAAGAACACCAGGTAATTAAAATTTCCGCAGCCCTACGGTGTCCCTCGCAATCGTGGTTTTGGGACGTAATATCCTAACAATTATTACATGTTCCTGGTAGGGGAGGGGTTGCTCAGTTTATGCAGGTTTTGTTACTATGCCTACCCCAACATTGTCTTTCCCGCACAAATTGTCAGTCTACATTGAATTAACCTGGACGATTACGCTTTTATTATAATAAGGTCCCTGGCGGTAAAACGGTATGAGACTTCGCATATTATACGAACCACGCACTTGTGCAATGGCGCCAGCTTGTCGATATTTTTATTGAATGTTTTCACTTGGAACGAGCCACACAAAAGATATAATTGGTCAGAAGAATTCGTTGTAAAGTAATGTGTTGACAGTGTAGGACAAACGTAAGAAATATTCCGTGTAATATTAATCGTGAATTAATGTTAATTAAAGGTAAACTAAAGTAGTAAGGGTATGCAAGATAACCAACGGTGGATTAACAGCAAATAAAATGTTAAAGTGAATGAAACATTAATCTGAATCGAATGTAAATTAACACTTCGGCGATTAAGTCTAATATGCCGAGCAAAAGGCAGTAAGCTTTATTGGAATAACTGAGCAGTGCCTCGTTTCGAAAAGAATAGTAAGGGGCTTCCCGCAGGTAATTCGGCGGCGGCAAGTCGTAGCAGATCGATGGCGAGAATGGATTCATTTGCAGATAGTGAATATTTTCTTGGTTCGCATGCGCGTGCACTGCGCACTAACAACGTAATGTGGGCTCGCGTTCACGCAGCATACGCATGATGGCCAACCCTACAAGCGCCATCACGCTGCCCATCATCGTGAACCTTGTGGACACGGCTTGGCTTCGTGCGCTCACAGCGCAGCCTACGGCGCAGATCAACGTCACCGTCTCTTTACGGGAATTCAGTTCGCTGTCTCCTTTTTTACTGATTCTCGGTTCCCGGCTGCAGAGCTGGCTCTACTGGACGCTCTCGCCGGCTCTGACCTACTCGCTCGGCTTCGCCGTTTACGCTTCGTTCCCAACGGCCGAGCGCCTGAGTCGATCCCGAGATGTGCAACTCATGACGGGCATCTCGGGCGCCGAGTTCATCTTCCCGAGCTTCGTGTTCGACTTCATCTATCACATCTTGTTCAGTGTGGTATGGTGTGTCATCCACTACAGCCTCAGCCACCACTCGTTGAGCACAGCCGGTACGTCAACTTCCCTTCTGTCATATAACTGTACTCTGCTGTGCAAAACCATAATCGTGCACCCCGCGAGTGATGACGTAAGCGCATCCGTAGTTGCAATCCGCCTTCTTCATGACGTCCCGGCGCACGCGCTCTCCCCTAGCGGAAAAGTCGCGAAATGTCTCTTCATCTCGGAAGCTTTGCTTCTGGAAATACCGGTTGTCCGGGCCCCTACCACACCCTTACCAAAACAGCGGAGGGCAGCACGGGAAAAAGAAAGAGGCGGATTGTTCACCAGAAAGCCCAGCGTGGCCACTTCATCGCGACAGAAATTATTAGACGTCTCCTTGCCGTGAGCCCGCCAACTTGGTTGTTACCGCGCGCAGGAACACCAACGTGGTATTTGAAGTTGAAGTTGAAGTTTATTGCCACATTGTTACAAAACATGTATACACAGCAAGGATGGTGGGATAAAAGCTGCATATAGGCAGCTTGACTGGTCCCACCTCCCCATACAATAACAGCAGCAACATGACAAATATTCCCACTTGTTGCAATATTAAAATAGAAATACACAAAGCAAAGTGATAAGCATCAGCAAGAAACATAAAAGCAAGCTTGACATTCATAATATTAGTTGAAGCAATGCGTTTTTAGGAACATAACGTATGTTTTCATCGCATAGTTTATATTTATTTAGAGTGGAGGGAAGACAGTAGGAAAGTGTTTGAAAACCATAGTTTGTGCGTGGTCGCGGAACTGCCCAATGTTCAGTGTGTCCGTTTATGCGAGATGATTGGTTGATTAACAAGTTTGCGATGTTCCTAATATGAGTAGTACCCTTAGTCGTTTCACGTTTAAAAGAACACATAAGCTGATACTCATATAGATGGTCAACTCGGATAATTTTGAACTTTAGAAACAGATCACGCGTATGGTCATTGTAGGGTACATCAGCAATAGCCCGTAAGGTTTGCTTCTGCAGTATGACTAGAGGACCTAGTGATTGTTTTGTGCTGTTTGACCAAACGAGGCGACAGTAACGCAGATGTGAAGCAAATAGTGCATTATATATCATGAGTTTCTTTTGTATTTATTGGTAGCAGTCTCTGGCACCTGCGCAACATGCCTAGGGCTTTGCAAAGCTTAGATTTTAAGTAATCGTATAAAAAAGAAAATTCGTATAAAAAGAAAAGACAGAAAGAAAGAAAAGAAAAAAAGACGGAAGTTCAAAAAAGTCACAATTTCGCCGCAAGGGCGAAGCGATGAATGCGATAGCAAGAAACTGGAATGTCACACGAAGAACGACAAGCAGCTCGATACTTACAGCGCACCGCTGAAGCACCAAGAAGGACGCCTGAAATGAACGCACAGCTATAAAAAGGTCGAGCGTGAACAACTGTCACAGTTGTTACGTCTTTGTGCGTAAGAAACCCGCAATGTTTGTTTGTTTCCTCAAAATTAAGGCACATACCCACTGTGGGGGATTGTCCAAGACTGCGTGTCGACAATGGACAATCAGACGCTCTTAGATATTTCTTTTTCATTTAAGCTGCGGCACGTGGAGTGACCCCTCTGAGTGTCTTGCCACACGGGGGCCTCTGACACAAGGTGTGCTCGGTGTTCTTTTTTTTTTTTATTCCACATCACGAGTGGGTACAGAAAGGGGCCACTTTGTCGTGCGCGTCTCAAGGGCAGTTTTCCAATTGAAAGAAAATGTATGAGCGTTGCGTGATCGAAAACACGCTCAAGCTCTTCGGAGATCTGCGTATCACCAGCGGTAAATGGTGAACATAAATAGCTCGCCGTTATTTCCTCGGCGTATACGTGGCGTGTGGTTGAGTTGTCTAACGCAGCGCGCTGGGGACCGAAGGGTCGCTGGTTCGAATCCCCGGTCGGGTACTTCAGAGTTATTTTCATCTGCTTTATTTTTCTTTGTGCCTTTTTATATATACATATACATATCCGGAACATGGCGGCGACGGCAAAAATCCGCCGAGAGTGTCCATATAATTGCTATCGGAATAAAATCATCGCCGCTGCTAGAGTGTAATACCGCTGCGCTCATTTCCTTTCACAAGCGCTTGTTCGTCCATTTTATTTTCTGGTCCGTTTGTTTGCTGGTTAGTTGATCTATGGGGTTTAAAGGGGTATAATGACACAAAAATCTTCAGTTGTTTTTTTGCGTGAAATGAACGGCCAAGCCCTCCAGAGCCTAGAAAATACACTGGTAAGCATGAGTGCACCATGAAAATGAATTACACTATCTTTTTCAAAGTTAGTTCCGGTTCCTACTGTATCCTGATGTCACAACACGGCATGAGCTTCTCGTCACGTGCTCGCGCAAGATCTCGTTATGTTTCCACGGCCGCTCCGTGGCTCTGTTGGTGGCGCAAAAGCCACCATTTTGAATGTTTTGGTACCTGACGTCATCACAACTAGACTTACCGATGCGTGAAGCCCATGGAGGGAAAAAACAACTAGGAGGGAGCGTCACGCGTGAACATTTTGAAGACCAGCTATAGAAAAATGAAACAGGAGCATGCTGGGATTGGGAACTGTGACCAGCGTCTGGAGAACGAGGGGGGGGAGCGGCGTCCGAGGAGGTTGGCTTGTGGACGCTAGGCGTGCTCCCACCTATGTTTTTCCCTCCATGGTAAAGTCAAGACTGTATGTAATCTGACGCCACGACAGTGTCGATATCAGTAGGTTCGCCATGCGAAAATCGTTTTCAGTGTCAAAATAAAATATCTTACCCGCGTTTACTGAGCTTCACATCTGCGCAGAGCCGTCTCTGTGTACAGATTTTTTACCGCAGAGTAAACTCACCTTCGAAAATTGGTGCTAGTGCCCCTTTAACGTCCCAAAGCTACTTGGGCTTAGGAGAGACGCCGTACTGGAGGGCTCTGGATAATTTAAACCATCTGTGGCTGTGTGAACTGAAATCGCATAGCACAAGGGCCTCTAGCATTTCGCCTCCATCGAAATGTACCCGCTGCGACCGGGATCGAACCATCTTGTTTCGAGTAAGCAGCCCTAGCGCCGTAGCCGCTAGGCCACCGTGGCGGACTTGTTTTTCTGCATTTTCTTGTGCGCTACTATTTCAGGGCTTCCTTATACGCTCTGTAAAACTTTGAAGCGAAATCACCACAAAAATATGTTTAGCGTAATGGGGGTAAACAAATTTCTGACCACTCAAAAATTCGGCAATAAAGGTATACATGTGATGTACACGTGAATTAGTTTTGCAAGTTTTCGTTCATTCAAATGTGTGACTTTATTCAGGCTGTACTCGCCTTTTCATCCTTGATAACGCATGAAATGCGATGATGATGCTTATGGGTCTCACATCGCGGTTGCGACATTAAAATATCCTGCGTATTGCTTTCTCTTTTTTAGGCCTCATTTTGCTCGCCTTTGTGTCTTTCGGGCCGGCAGCTATTTGCTATGGCTACCTGATGGCAGAAAGAGCAGCGTCCTCCGGTTCTGCAGTCGTTCAGGTTTTCCTCTTGATGTACATCGGAGGTGAGCATCAACGCCATTTACATACAGCTGGCGAACTTTACAAATATGTCCTCGAAAAATATTGCCGATATCAAGTGCATATAACATTTTCTAAGCGAGCCGACGTATTTTAATTGCAGAGGTGGAAAAAAACGTGTTGCAGATTTTTGTGCATAAATGGTTGTACGCTTTACAGCGAAGCTTTAGCAGATGTATCTTCTTGCTGTAGCTTCAATGCGGCAAACTTAAAAAAACATGGTTGATCCCTCCGTCATAGGAATCGGAATAACACAAAAGTAAAGCGTGCCCTTAACAGAAGTGATTGAATGTTTACTGTACATTGATAAGGGAGTTTTCACAATGTATATTGATGTCTGGCAGCTATAGAACCGTTTAACGCGAATGCACCCACTTTGATGATTGCTGGTACATATCCATCCCGACGACTAACGTCCATGTTAACTGATTAAACAAAACTTTGTGCTAGCTGTAGTAGTTAACGGTGAAAGCGTAATCAGAGAACGAGGCGTGATAGCCAGAAGAGCGTCGCATATTGGACGCCGAACTTGGTCGCCGTCCCGCGGCATGTTAAAATGTGATTGAACACCACGACCAGAGTAGAGGCAAACGCAAAGCGCGTCGTGCCGCCCCGGTAGCCCAGCCGCGATTGTTCTCGGGGCGAGCGCGTGAACGGGGAACGCGGTGGTACGGCCAGGTGAGGGAGGCGCGCGTCGCAGACCTATTTTTGGTTTGGATGAGCCCGATGCTATGAGCGAGGCCGACGCTTTACGACGCTAGGGCTAAGATCGCCGCCTCGCGGTGTGTTAAGGCATTGACAAAATTGAACTTCTATTGAAAACGCGCCGAATGGGACTGACGTTTAATGCGTTGCAGGTGCTAATCGCGGAGGCCACAGAATGACGAATTACTTTACCGCTCCCAGAGGGCAACACCACCCCGCCGACCGGGAGAGTAGTAGATATAAAAGGCGCGCTTGTAAAGCCTCTAGAGTCTGTGGCCGTGGCGTAGTGGATAGCGTGCCCGGCATCTGTTGTAGCGGACCGAGCGGTCGTGGGTTCGATGCCCATTTGACGGAAATTTTTTTTGACATCTGATCGTGTACATTTATTCGACGTCATTTCCGTGACGGAAATATGTCACTGAAGTCTTGGTGGACCCCGGCATAAAACACTTTCGTGTTAAAAAAAAGTATGGCACCTTCTCACGAGTGGTGCGAAGCCTGAAGGAAGAGCGCAGCTGGGCGGTCTTCCTTGTTTCTCCATATTTTTCTCTTTCTTTCTCTTTTTCTCCGTTTCTTGTATCTCTTCTTTATATCTGTTTCTTTATATTTCTTTCTTTCTCACTCTATCTCTTTCTTTCTCTCTCTTTTTTTGTTTCTATCTCTTTCCCTCTCTATGTTTTTTCTGTCTTATCTTTTTATGTCTTTATTCCCTTTATTCTTCTCCATTTCCTACCTCTTCCTTTCTCTCTTTCTTTTTTACGTATTCGCTTTCGCCGCCCTCCTAATCACCTGATTGGGGGGAGGGGCGCAAAGTCTGCCCCATACAGTTTCTGAGCCGGACCTGTCCCGTCATAGTTTAAAGAGCATTATCGTAGTAACGCAGTCTTTTTTTTTACGATAATGGTGGCCGATGGCCCCTCACGTTGCATTCCAAGAACTTTTCACTTCCCACTTTTTTACTCCCGTAAAGCCACGGACCAAAGGCAGGTCATTTTGAGAAGCACGGCATCTCTCCATTTTCATTTTTTTTATCCATTGTGACGCATGTTTTATGTTGTGTTTTTGACTCGACCAATCGGGGTGCAGGTGGAGGCGGGTAATAAGGTAAACCTTTGACCCTCCCCCATTGGGGAACCCTGCGCACGCCTATGCGAAAGTCCTTCGCTCTTGCTAGATTCCAGCACGGCGGAGGTGGCAAGATTACTACTAAAAAGTAACCTACATTGCTAACTACTTTTTTAAACATTTTAGAAATGTAAATACATAACTTAATGAAAACCAGCAGATAATGAAGCCAAGGAAGGTATAAAACAAAAGAGTGTTCTAGCAAAAAGAGTGTTCCACACTCACCGCCATGGCTAAGAGCGGCGCTGACTAACACTTGACTAACCGGCGCTGACTAACCGGTTTGCATGCACATAAATACCCGACAAGTGAACAAGAAGACGACCGCGCCGTAGTCGGGCGAGTAATCCGAAGGTTGCGGGTTCGGTCCCTGCGGGCGGCAAGTTGTCTTTTCGTTTTCATTAAAGTTGTGTCAAACAAAAGAAACGATCCCTTGAAATTACCTCCTTTCCTACATAACATAATAAATTGGTGTCCAAAAGTAATGGCGTAACGTTATTATGTTTGAAAAGTAATGAAATTAATTTAGCAAAAGTTCATTCTTGCACTAACTCATGTAGACTTTACTTGCACCACATGCATATAAATTGAATCTCAGAGATCTTTCCTCGCCTGAGCTTTGGCCCTCAGATTAACATGTACTTGTTGTTTTTCTTTCCTTCTTTGTCATTTTTATGCCATAAGGGGAACGTATACATATACAATATCTTAGTCAAAAGTAATTGGAAAGTAATGAATAATTTTCTTGAAATTACTCGCTCGAAGAATTTGATTACATTACTAAATTACCAGTCCACACATGTAAGTCATTCCATTACTAATTACAGCAAAACGTAATTTCATTGCTGCCAAGTCGGCAACACTATGCCTTAAATGTGCTACAGTTTTCTTTCTAACTTGGTATGCAATTAAGCATACTCTAACAATGCTTGGAGCAGGCTAGTTAGTTCGTAGCAAATTTTCTTCACGTAGTAAATGAGTAATTTTTGAAGTTAAGTGCTGTCGAGTGGCTAACAACTCCCGCTGACACCACGTGACCACCAGTGAGATATGTTTATTACAAGTTCTTTAAAGGGACCCTGACGCAAAATTTAGCGGCCGAGATAGCCTGCGGGATCGATCAATTCCCGTGAACATGAGAGTATCATCTACGAAATCTCAACGGCGAATATAGCTTGGGAGGTAATTTATATGAATCATGAAGTTAGCGTGAGCGATCCAGAGCTACACGCCGCACCTAGGAGACCTGAAGGTTACCCCCAACTACTGGGACGTCCGCACTGCAGCCTAGCTCCGAGCTGGCGCATCTAGTATGATGACTAGAGACCGGATTTTAGGCAAATGCCCATTTTGTTCCTTCCGCTCCTATCGCGCCACTTTGATATATGAGAATGAATTAGAGGCTTAGGAGGGCTTTTATAGTGTTTTTATAGTCCCTGTAAATACCTATTTTTGGCGCTCGTGCCTAAATGCCTAAATACCTATAAATGCCTATTTTCAAAACTGGCGCCTATATGAGCACTATTTAACCTGAAGTTTCGCTTCCCGGTGCAATTTGAGCCCGCTGTTTATGTTACCGCGCAACATTGACTGTTCGAAACTTTATGGGGTTCGACGTAGTCCTCTAGTTCAACAAACTCCCGAAAACAAGCGCTAGAAGCAGTGAAATGGGACACGCCGGTGACCATACGCCGCCGCGCTGACCTGGCGCGAGTGGTTGCCGAATGGGAAATTGCGGAGAGTCGTCAGGGGAGAGTGAGGAGCAAGAAAAATGTGACGTGTACGCGGATTTTAATCAGATTGTCATTTACTTTTATTCAGTTATATGGACACTCTTGACGGGTGTTAGCCGTCGGCGTCGCCGTCATGTTCCGTATAAAATCCAAATTGATAACATCCGCACGCGCATCGCATGTTCTACCTGCGGGTAAAAGCGCGCGGGCAGGGGCGACGAACGCGCCTGAAGCAGAGCCCAAACAAGCCGGCTCATCTCCGTCGCTCGGAGGGCGCATGCGATAATACCTCCTCCCTCCTGTGTTACACCTGCCATCGAATGCTGCTCTAGCAGAGAAGAAGTGCCCCGCCCCTCTTGAACCTGCATGAAGGGACGCGGAAGAGCTGGGGCGGGGGGTAATGTGAACTTTGATTCTAAGGGCGCGGTCGCAATCGCTGGAGCGCGCGCTATATAGGCAGGCATCAGCAGACGGCTCGTATACATATTTCATTGACGCCACCGTGGTCGCCATCTTGGAGTACTAGCTGGTTGTGATGTTGCGTGAACTCTTGCTCGAACGCGCGGAGAAAGAAACAGTGACATAAGATTGTGACGGTGCCCCCACGCGTTCCTTTGTGTTCCCCCTTGGCGCGTCTGGGGAAAAACTTCATTTACAGTAACATGTCGTGCATTCCATAACGTAGTAAAGAACACCTAGTGGTTCAAGAGAAATTAGTCTTGGCCGTTATTTTCGGACCAAGAAGAATGTTATGTAACAGCGACATTTGCCGGCTGTTGAATGGGGAGGCTTTTGTAGCGTCGAACGAACTACATTTTTCGTGGCGATGACACTTTTTCCAGGTTTTCAGGTTTCTACATTGCTTGTTTTGTCCAATTATTTTTTTTAAAACTGATGCATAAATTTTTGGGTATATTTTACAGGTCAGAATGAAGGTCGCGTCATCATGTACGCCGTAGTAGGGATCAGATGTCAAATTTGTGCTATGCCTGCCGTTATTAACATACACGTAAATCAAAGAACGCGGTCGTTTTTCAGCATTTCACCACTATCGAATGGCGGCGGCCGGGTCCGAGAATCAAACCCGCTACCTCGTTCGTGGCAGCGCGATGCCGTAGCCACTAAGTCGTCGCGGCGGGTGTCCTGGCGTATAATGCCTGACACGAGGTGAAAAGCTTAAGCTGTCGCTCGTGCTAAAATTTCATGAAAGCTCACAGGGTTCCATGCACTCACCTAAGACGACCGAAAGGCAAAAGCCATCTTCTTTTTCTTCTCCGTCGATTGCATTGATCCTACCCCGCCACCCTCGGAAGGCTTTCTACACCTGGTTTCACCACCTGGTTCTTCACTGCCTCACCTCACCTCAGCTGGTTTTTCACTACCTCACCTGGTTTTTCACTGCCTCCGTAATCGGCTCACCTTTGACCAAGCTACGACGTCATGTCATGATGTAATCCGGTGACGTTACGTCGCGTGACGTCATTGTGACGTAACAATGACGTCACGAATTTTGGTGTCTGTGACGTCATGATTACGTATTATGGTGACGCCATCACGTGATTTTTTTTTTTGCATCATTCGTGTTGACGCCACCGACGGGAGATGCCGACGCGGGATGCCGGTAATTGTCGCGTTTGATGAGGCATATAAGGCGTTCGCACTAATAAATTCCAGCAATTTCTCTTTCACTAACACCTATACGCAAATTTGTGGTACCTCTTGCGGATTTCAGGTGCAATGACGGCCATGGGCAGTACCCTGCTTTGGGTGTGGCTTCAATCGGACGCCGTGACCTACGCGTCGCTGATCGTCCATCCATTCGCGCTGCTGTCCATGCTGGTGAAAATATGGAACGACGATGCAAAAGCCCTGCAGTGCAAGCAACCAGGTTACGCCGTGCTCCGTGCACAGGGTGAAGTATTTCTTTTTGTCTCTGCTTCAGCGCGCTCGAGCGACTCATTGTTATAACAGCCGGTTACAACGTAGGCTTGGCGTAAGAAAGGATGCCAGTTCCACCCACAAAGCTAAGGCGCGCATGCTTTGTGAAAGGCAGTCGTGCTAGGTATACTCTCCGCTCGAACCGTTAGCAATTTTCTCGACTAATGTAAATCTACGCGTATTAAGAGTTAAAGCTTCGTTGATACACTATAAAGCATTGCGTTTGCCTGAGCGGCCATGTGAGAATGCCTGACGAAATTTAGCAAGGCGTTGAAGTTTCCGATGTAAAACCAGCGACACAAACGTGTGCCTGTATGGGAAAGTCAACTATCCGAAACACTCGGGAAGAGCTTGACGTCACGCAAATGAGTGAGCGCTATTGGATGGAGCATTCATGCAAGTTCTCTCTCTGGGAGGCACAGGGATGGCAATGGGCGGAACTGACATTTTTTCTTAAAGGGACCGACAACTGGTCACAACGTGTGATTAGATCCTGGCAAAAATGATACGACACTGAAATATAGTGACAGATTCCAGCGTCCTTTTCGCCTTGTGAGTAGGATTTATATGTTTAAATCGTGTTTAAAAGTAACAAGAACCTGTACGCGGCGCAGCCTAGCGGAAGAGCCTTGAAGCTGGTATGGAGTCCATCACTTTTTGCTGTCCGTAGTCTGACGCTGTCATGCGTGCCATAATTAGTCACGAAAATTAGAGTATGTATATTATTATCTATCCCCGCTCTATCTTGTGCTGCTTACGAGGTAAAAGGAGTTGCACGGTGAGAGGCGGCGCTGTCTTCGCAGTAACCAGTGGAACATGTCGAGCCGCGGCGCATGCGCGCGGAGTGCACGCATGCGCGGCAAACCGCCACGCTCGAACACGAATCGCTCTCGCTCTCACCGTTTGCAGCATGGGTTGTCACTTGTGTTTACGACTTCATATTCGCCGCAGATTGAAAAATTCTTATTACGAATGTTTCACAGCGTTTTCCACGTTACCGTTCCATGATTAGACACCCTCACCGGTAAGCTTTCCGTTGCGTTAAAGAAAATGGGCACCATAAAAATTGGTTGTCGGTCCCTTTAAGTTGTAACCGGGTATAGACCGTTGCATCGGGCGAGGGGGACCGGACTGGCAACCAGCGCTTTCCTCCTTTCTGGCTCGTGCGCGACGGCGCGGAGTGTACGGGCTGGTAAAGGGCTGGTGCTCGGATTAGTTTGCGTATTTTAGGTCGACCTGCGGATTTTGTTCTCTTTTATTGCGATGTCACCCAGCGAAAGGTCAACGGGAAACCACTGTGCTGTTTGTGGTTGTTCTAATAACTACTGAAAAAAGGAAACTGCTGTTTGAGTAAGTATGCGACGTGCATCACCAAACGCGGAGTGTGTGCAAACTCCTGCTTCACACTTAGGGGAAACTCGAAGCACGTTGCAATGCGCTACGAGTTTTCCCCTAAGTGTGAAACAGCCTGTGTACATCGCTTGTGCTATGTTACAGGTTCTAAATCGTCAAGTACCGCAATATATCCGGAATTCCCAGTGTTCCACGCAGTCAAATGTCAATCGGATACGGCCAGATTTGCGAACAAACATAAGCGGTCAAGTACGGCCCTGTTCGGTAAAGTGCAAAACATCAAAGTACCACTCGAGTAGCCACCTGAGTTGTTTTCGCTTCGTTCTATTATTGTAGTTTAATATGATCTGTTTGGTCTAACAATTAGCTTCGTAGCTCGGCTCAACACGGTGATCGCTGCACTTGATGTTTACCGGTATTACACTCTAAAAACTGAAACTCCTGCAGTGAGAGTTATAGAGCTGTGTTACTCCCACAGATCTCATTATACTCTCTCTCAGGGAGGCGCTTTACTCTCTTTTGGCCAGGAGGAGTGAAAAGGCCTTTCACTCCTCCTGGCGAAAGAGAGTAAAGTGCCTGTTTCACTCCCGCATCCCACGAGAGAGTAAAAGGTTGTTTTACTCTCTTGTCATATAAAAGCTTGTTTCAGAGCTTGTTTTAGTCTTGCAACTCTCCAAATATAACGAGCTGTAAAGAAAATTTCGTGCAGTCTAATATCTTTGGCAGTAGCTCAATCGATGAAGTGACGGCGATAGATTCCTCGTCAACTTATCGCAACGAAAACCGCTGACATGCACAAAGAATCTGCGATCATAAATGTACGCGATTATACTCACACGTACGCACACTCTGAGTCAGGTCCTAGTTATTAACTGTCTAGAGGCGGCACGCCGCAGCATACGCAATAAAATGCTGTGGACAGAAAGCACGAGAAAAAAAAAGAAGAAAAAAGGGGGGGGGGGGCCTTTAGTTTCGCCTTTAAAACGCGACAGCGGTATTCGTACACACGCATGGTCGCGCGCGCGCGCGCACGCACACACACACACACACACACACACACACACACACACACACACACACACACACACACACCACACACACACACACACACACACACACACACACACACACACACACACACACACACACACACTATCGCCTTCTCAATCGCTAGCTTGCCTGCGCTTCTCGATGGAGACGTATACACAGTGCCGCAAGGAAAGCCAAAGTGCAAACGCCCTCTCTCTCTTTGCATCTACCTCGACTTTTCGCTCACGACCAACCAACGCGGCTTTTTCGCTCAGAACCAATGACGCCGACGCCGCCGACACCGGAATTTCTGCGAGACGAGCTCTTTGACGCTATCGCGTCCAAAAAAAAAAAAAGATATATATAAACGCGACTTCCTTCAAGCAGCCGCTAAACGGGAGGGCTGTTACATGAGCCGCCGAGAGCAACACGATAAGGCAACCTTACGACGCAGGCACGCAGGCGCGAGCGAGGAAAGACAAAATAAAAAAAACAGACACACACACACACACACACACACACACACACACACACACACGTGTACACACGCACCAGGAGAGGAGAAGCGTGCGTGCTCAAGTCGAAGTACTACAGTGTAAGTCGAAGTCTCGCCGTCGCCCGTCGCTGCCTTCGCCATTTTCTCCCGTTGCCCGGTCGCCCGGTCAGCCCGGTCATCGAAGTTTCCGAATTGCTCAGCTGTGCCGGCTGTGCGTGCCCGTGTCCTGTGTGTGCGCGACTCTGATCTCAACGCTGGACGTGAACGGCATTTAGCGACGGCAGTGCAACATCGCGTACTGTGAGCGTGTTCGTGTTGGTTTCATGATGGCCTGAAGACTCAAGCGTGCTTGCACCTTCGTGTATTCGTGTTCGGCCAGCACCTGGTTAGGCACAGTCGGAAATGCGAACGGTAAGTGGTGCTTCTGTGTTCTCAGTTTCGTGTCGCTCACGTGTGTAGTGCTGCACAGTGTGTCGCGTGGAAAGTACAATAAAAAGCAGAATGGAAAAGCATTAGGCGCACATACGTGTGATGCCTGATGCGCGTTTAAAAAGCTTTTGTGAAGGCACACGCTTCGCACGGCCAGTCTATCGAAGAGCGGGTACGCCTCAATGAAGACAATTTGTGCTATACAATTTCTTTGCTTGACATAAAGCGTGAATGCGGCAGCGTGCTTTCAGAAAATATAAACAAGCGAGAGGCCGCGGTTATCACTCCGTCATGTGTGTATTAAGGCTAACTTTTGTTTTCAGTTGATTCAGTTATTGTAGTTGTCAGCCTCGGTTGTACGATGGTTGCGGTGCTCGCTGCCGACCCGAAAGTCGCGGCTTCGATCTCGGCCGCGGCGGTAGCATTTCGGTGGAGGCGAAACGCTAAACGCCTGTGTACTCTGCGATGTCAGTGCACGTTAAAGAAAACAGATGGGCGAAACTTCAGGAGCCCTTCGTCGCGCCCTTCACTTTTTTAGAAAAACGCCTATTTTCATAATTCATTTTCGGTAAAACACCCCCCTCCATCAGAATTTCGCTCCCCCCCTTCCCCTGTGGCTACGGGCCTGGCGTACGCTATTCCAAATCTCCCTAATATTAGTAAGTGGGAATACTTTTCGATAACAATCTTGCATTGCGCACTTTGTTCGTCTCTAAGACAAAAAAAGAAACAGCATACCATATATAGGGTAATAATGTCATTAGGTTGGACTAGAACGAATAAATTATGCTGCAGAGATATGATTATGGCCATATTATGTGAAAGTTGTCTGCTAAGTGACAGCGTTTATGGTGAAGCACGTGCATTTTACGATATTGTCACTTAATCCGTGACAATTTTGTGACATAATTAGTGACATCTTGAACTTCCCTGAATTTCATGTGGATATTCTCATCGAGTTGAAGATGTGCGAGCTGTGCCAGGCTTATTCAGTCACATCAGTGCAAGTCAGCTCAATGCAATACTGATGGCAGAGGGACAATAATTAAAAAAATGTGACTCTCATAAGACTATTATGAAGCTTTGATGCAAGGCTAAGCAGCCATTAAACATTATCACAGTTAAAAAAAACTAATGTTCAGCAAGAACAGAACACCTTTCGTCATTTCTTATGGTTTACTTCTTTAAGTCATATGTAAGCTTCCTACCTTCATGCTTCTTGATGAATGTGAATATTGTGTTTAGTGCAGCACCAGAAGCAGTAGACAATGGCCCGCAGGTCACCAGATGACTCTATTGCAAATTCTCAAAGGATGTGCTGTTGTGCACCTACTCCTTGCTGCTGTATCATGCTTTGTTTTGAGCTCTTTCATTAGCATGATACACGGCAAACAACTTAATTTATCGGAAACTCAAATGCTGTGTTTTTGACGAAATGGTAGGTGTGGGGTGAACTTGAAACCACAAGTATTTGCTTTCTAGTCTCGCACAGGCAGTGAAATTTGTGGTTGGCTGTAGGTTATGAATGTTTGTGCAGTTGGCAACACTACACTACTGAACTTGATGTGTATATTTGTAAATGCTGCAAGACTTAAAATGAAGGAAGGAAAGAAAGAAATAGATGGGAAGACAGGCAGGTTAGCCACTTCTCAAACTGGCTGGCCATGCTATGCAAAGGAAGAGGGTACGAGGAATAAAGGATAATACAAAAGAAACTTTACAGAAAAAGAACAAAGCAGGAAAGAAGAGTATGATGTCTCGTAATGTCTGTCTCTAAGCTCACTTTTGCGTAAGAAGCACAGCAGCACTTTCAATGCTAACATCAAACGGGAGCAGCAATAAAAAAGCTCTGGAATCTGTTTTTCCTGAGATTAAAAAAAAACGCTTAATCTACACTGCCAGTTTTGTATTATGTGCTGAATTAGTCCTTGGTGTTCGAGTGCATTAGGATAATAAATTTAGAGTTAAAAGATTGTTACATGCATGGACGTCTAACTGAATTTATGCCGGTTATCTGAATCAGGTATTGGTGTGCTTTACAGCTGTTTAGTGCAGCATGAAATAGTCACTGCAAAAAATCTGTACATTTTGTTTTTCTTTGCAGATGGTGCTCAAGATGGCACATGCAACGCTATGCAGCTGTGGACACCAGCAGATTGATAAGAACTCTTGAAGCTCATCTGGATGCTTCACAGAACCTGGGTTGGTAGCAGTAATCTCGTTAGGAGAGAGTGATCAAATAGAATCCATTTCTGAATTGTGCAATGCATACCTGTGTTTAATGAAGCAAGTCATTGATACATTGGAAACATTGAGAGTATCACTATTTTGAGTCCAATGTCATGGTAGCTCTTATCTCAGTCATCCGATACAGTATGCAGAATCTGCACCTGCACTCTGTCATGCCTATAACACTATATTTAATTTACAGTGGAGTGCCTCGATAATAGACACCTGTAGCATGATATTGACTGTATTGTGAGGGATTCATAGTGTTCCTGGCGAAGTGATCAGTACTTATATAACGGCAGTGCTAAGAAGACAAGGACAAGAAAGTGCACATCAAGAGCGCTTACTCACAACTGAAAGCTTTATTGCCTAAACTTGAACCTCGCCTATTACCCGCCAACTAGTTCACATTCCCGTTTTGCTTCAAACAGTCAGTATTGTGATGCATTACCTTAACAATGAAGTGGCATATACATCGATATACATTGAAGCTCACTAGCGCATTGTTATTATGGTGTTTAACTTTATTTTTGTGTTTGGTAGTTTCAAAACCATTCACAATTTGCGACACAAATGTTAGTCCTGTTGTGAGTCACAACAGGACTAACATAGGATGGGCTGCATGCGCCTTGTGATTTAAGTTATCACTGTTAGGAAAATTTTTACATTCATTTCCACTTGATAGTTATATTAATTGCTTGTCTAGCTTGTGTTGGCTAGGGGAGATTTAAGGTAACAGCAAGCAGTAAGCAGCATATAAAATTTTCAGTATGCACGCATTTCATAGTTGGCAGAAGCAGGATGGGGCAGTGCTTACAGGCAGGTGCTATGTGCACAGCTGGTTTAGTCCGAAGTGCTGTGAGAAAGACAACATCTAGATGTTGCTTTGGCATAAACAGAGCTTTATGTTTAAATGTAAATTAAAAAAATGAGGCTGTCCACTGTGGCATGCCTCATAAGTACTATATATCTATATTTGTCCCGTCTAGCCTAGGATTTTAAATAATTTATTTGGGAGAACTTGCACTAAGTTTTGAGGATAAATGAATTATTTTTGTAATAGGAGTTGCCTCCACAAAACAACAAGCAACACTGCACACTAGCTATTGTACCTTGTTCTTTTGCTAGGTGTATAAAAACATGGCAGCAAAACATGGACAAGCAATTGAGCCTCGTCTTTCTGTATTATAATGCTGCGTCTTTCTAGATATTACAAGAATGAAAGTGTGCTGCACACTCTGCATATCTCACAAGAAAATACTTGGCAGCTTCTTAATTTTGTATTTTTCTGTTTTTTTGGAAAAGTCTGCAGTAAGAGAAGACAAGTGGGTATTTTGTATGGATGCAGAAAGCTTAAGACTTCTTTGCTTGATATCTTTTTCAGGAAGACTGAACACTTTTGGCAAAGCAGCAACAGTCCTGGCCCACCTGTTTGTCTACAAGACGGTCTCTTCTGTGAACTCTCCTGTGCCTTACAGTATACTATACTGATGATCTTGTACATCTCTCAGTATTTAGGATTGTCAGCACTTGGACTGCTGCACTGTGTTATGCACGGTGCTGAGTCCAAACTTTCCAATAACAGTATGCATTTGAAAATTTTACATGGCTTGAAAAGATGCTGAATGTAAACTCATTTAATTTACTAAGCATGGTTCTTTACTGTTTTACAGCCGTTATTTATTCCCTGGTCAATTTTTATTCAACCTCATGGCATGTCCAGTCCTTGGCTCTAATGTGCCAAGCCACCACCAGTATTGATGGGCAATTTTTAATTCAAAGCATGTTATTGCCTAACTCCGAGGTAACTTTCCTGTCACGGTATTCGCGGATTCATTTTCAATGTGGCACTTCTGCATGAGCCATAAATTGAGCTGTTGAAGGTGACGAGGAACCAATTTTCCGGTCGCATTTCATGGCACTAGCGGGCATGTAAATATTGTAACCATTGGTCTACTATTTATGCATAATAATGCGGGTGAATAGGGTTGCGAAATAATGCCATGTTCCCAAGCTTAACTTTATAAATTTACATTATTTCTTAAAAATATGTGAATAAAGGCGACTGTGTTTACAAACCTTGGCAGATGGATCTATGGTCGACCACCACAGGTCTTTATACAAAACATTGAACTGCACAATCATGCGTAACATGTTTTCATGCCTGAGGGCAAACTAATGCTATATATAAGAAAAATGGTACACCACCATGCCTAAGTGTTGCAAGCCTTTATTACTTATCGAGTTGCATTCATGTGTAAGCAGACACCAAGTTCTCTGTGCATCAGAGGCATAGGCAGAAATTTTTTTCGGGGGGGGGGGGGGGTCGTCTCCTTGATTTGAAGTGGGAGCTGGGCAGGCAGGTGTGTTCAGTTGTCATTTTGGGCTCTGTATGCCATAGCAAAAAAAATTTCGAGGGGGGGGGGGGGCGAGGGATGCCCGGTGGTGTGCCCCCCTGGCTACGCCACTGCTGTGCATGCCATCTCTTTGGATTGTACTTGCATACTGGCATTTCGAAGTGTATGTGGCTTGCTTTGTGATGAATTTTCGAACTATACTTTCATAATATTTTACTGCTGTGAATTAGTGCTCAGGTTGCATTGTGTATGTTGTTTCATCTCTTCAATAATGAGCATAGGTTCTGTGGTAGATGAAAATGTATAATTTACATTGACATTGTGAATGTTATTGTTTTGATTCTAATAAAGTGCTACAACCAGCATTTATTGTATCATTTGAAGTTTTAAGAATTTGTAATGCATTCAAACAAAAAAGTCCTTGTACATGTAAAAGAAATTGTTCAGGCTCTGATATATAGGTCGTGGTTCTCAGCCATGGATGTTTTGGAGACCCCTTGTGGACTGGTGGAAGTGATGAGGGACCCCTTGCAGTGAGAAGGAGGGGGGGGGTGAGGGCTTATAAATTAGCACAACATGCAGCGTGAAACAGGTGCCTTGCGTTTCTCCATGGCAAAGAATGGTCAAACTAAAGTGCCACGCCGATTCAATCTGAGCAGCTTGTCACTAAGTTGTGCGATCTGCCGCCACATTTCAGCTGTTTCTCGCTACGCTTTCTCTTCAAATATGCAAGCCTGGAAAAGCACATGTGGTAGAAAATTGCAGTAAAAGCTTTACAGCCATCTCATGGAAAGCATAAGTCAACTCCGCCGCAATGCATAACCGTTATGCGGTGAAGCAAAACAAAAAATAGTGGGGGCCGCTGTCATTGGACATATTGTTTCTTCAAAAAAGGCGTATTTTCTTTTTTGTTCGAAGATGCGTTTCGCGGACCCCCAGAAATGGCTTCGCTGACCCCCCCCCCCCCCTTCTTGAGAACCACTGCATGCTACAGATAATGCTTGCGTTACCAAATGGGTTTAACCGATGATTCTTGCAAAACATCGTGCAAATAAGCGACAGGCAATAAACGAAAACAGATCAACTGTGATCGAACATTGATGGATTGATCATTTATCAATGGTCGCATAATTTGTAGATTTGGAATCAACTACAGGTACACGAGGTAGTAGGAGTGCACATGGCACCCACTTTTTTCAGTTTTTATTTATCTGCTGCACTCATGTTCGTCCTATGTGTAATCCTGAATCACGAAAAAGTCAAGTTGTGTCCTGCCGTGACAAAAATATCCTAATTAAAATGACACCTTATTTTCTGAAGAACAGCTGTTTCACTGAGGCATACAACAATGCCTTTTTTTTAATAGGTACTGCACAGTCTCTTCAGGAGTAGTGCCAACTACACGCGGACGTTCGCAATACAGAGGCGCAACAGTAATATCTTATCTATTTTAAGGGAGACATGTCACTCGCGAATTAATGGACATCGTGCTTAACCTTGGTGGACGCCTTCGACATACATTTTAACGGCGGCGTGATACGGAAGAGTAAAGGTTACTTAGTAAAAGGTAGCTAGTCTCCGAGTATAAAAGCAATTAAATACTGACTATGACTAATTCAGAAGCACTGTATGTCGTGCTTCAGCGCGCGTAAGTGCTCATCACGCAAATATTCGTCTAACTGCTCAGAGGTGCCGCTGACCCTGCGTGCAGATCGCAACAGCACCTACACGCGCAATAAATGCACGAGCTTGTATAGGTGCACGCTAAAATACCCTTGGAACTCTGACATCGACGTATGTAACAAAAATATGCGACATATGATGGTCTTCGAACAGCTGAGAACGCACTCCCGACACTTGCAGCTCGCGGCAAAAATAACCAAAACTGCTCAAACAGCACACGCTCGCAGAATACACATACGTGAGTTTCGCTATCTAAAGGTACTTTTCACGCCGGTATGAGCAAATTTTTGGGCGAGCGAGACATCCACGATGTATGGTGAACACACAAAAAAACACACGTTTATCATTTCTCTTGCGGCACGACAAACGACGAACTGAAGTCGGAGCTGAAGGTGCTAACGGTGGCCTTCGTGAGTTCATGGCGCCGCGCTAACTATTTACTAACCTAATCCACGCGCAAACACACGCCGATGATGCAAAAAAAGAAGTAGCAAGCTCCACCCTCTCGTTGCAAACCACTTTGTAAATATATAAGGCCGTGAAAAGTTAACTATGCATGCGGTGGCTCTGTGGCATAGTGGTTAGAGTGTCTGCTTTCGGTGCTTGTGGTCATGAGTTCGATTCCTGTGTCGTGTGCGATTTGATTTGTTGTCATATGTGCGTGTTTACATTAATGTCCATTTCCTAATTACCCCTAGAGATAAGCATTGCAGAAATTATTCCGTGAAACGCTGTTCGAGTGCCAAAATTTTTCTTTTTCGCAGCCGCTTTGTGTGCCGTAGCTGCCGCCACGTCAAGTTGCGCCATCTATGGAGGATAAAAACAACTAACCGATACATAATGTATGACCTTCGAGATTCCGGGATTGTCGCTCGCTAAGCCTGCATCGTTGATTATTTGAGTATGGCTCTCGAAAACGGTGCCGAATCGATACGAATACCTTGCTGTCGAAGCTTCAGGACGCGAACCTAAAGCAAATAAAAGCATCAGTTCGGAGATAACGAGCGACAGAGCGCGCGACGACCACTTGATAGATTCGAGGTGGACGGCAATCGCTTTCAGCGGCGCGGCCATGTTTACCGGGCGTGCGTATGCGCAGTTCACACCCGGTATTCCGGTGCCGGACAGACTAAAATCCTCTAATGTATGCGTTTCGGTTGCGAGCGCTCTACGTGTTTTGGTTGCGTGAATGTGTGCGCGTATGAATGTGCCATTTTCTGTGCTCGATTAATTTTATTTCAAAGCTGTTTCAACGTGATAGCTTTACTCCCTCGGAGGAGTGCTTTCACTCTATCGCAGACGGAGTGCTGTACTCCATGAGGAGGCGTTGAATCACTCCCTGTGTAGAGGGAGTTGTTTCACCCCGGAAAAGGGAGTGCCCAGCGGGACAAGCCAAAACTCTCACAAAGGGAGTGCCCCGATGCCCTTTCTTCTAAGAGTGTAGCACGGGCGAGAAATTCCTCACTTCGCAGCGGGGTAACCGGCATCATACATTTAATTATTGCTCCGTACCAGCCTTGTAAAACCCAAACATTCAATGAACACTACATCGAAAGGACGTGGCGAGATCTTTGTCGTGAGGTTGCAACTTCCGTAAGACATCAGGGTGTATCGTATACGATGAGCGATATGAAAGCCGAATAGCAAAAAAAAAAAAAGAGTTCTGTCGCTTCGTGTGTAGAACAAATACCTCAAGAAGATAAATTTTTACGTGGTTGAGAACCGTGTCCGACAAGTCTCGCAATGATATACAACATAGTTAATTCTCTTCTAAGCGCGATACAAAAACCACGTTGTTACTCTTGTCTAGTGTTTCTTGAACTGCCAATTTTGATGGTTAGCTTTGCGAACGACAGCAAAAATTTCTCAAGAACAGTACATCTGCTATACGAAGTTATAAAAAACAAACAAACAAACAAAGACCAACGCGAATCACCTTCGATGCCGATCAAAGGCTCGAGCCCGGGCGCGCTTCGTGTCTTACCGGCAGAAGAAACACTCTAACCATCTTCATCTTATCGCCGCCGAAATCCAATCAAATATCACGACTCTTAAAGAAAAAAATCGGCAGATCCCACGCATTGTGGGAATCGATGTAATGCGAAGCAGCCAGCAAAGAGCTGCATACATCGCCTTGTTTGTCTTTGAGCCAAATGAAATCACTCATGCCATGGCATCTAGTCCACCATACATCGCATATGCACGCATGCATGCACAATCTAGTGTACACCGTGCCAATTAAACGCATATTCTGGTATATAAATGCATGACCTGTCGCTTATGTTCATCACGCACTCGTGTCATGCCATACCAATTTTGTTATATATCACGTTAACAAAACGGCCGGAAGCGCACCATGACAGTGGCATGTAAATCATACCGTGACATGCATAACATGATTCGCATGTTAAGACCTCTCATTTATGTTCGTCATACAGTCACATCGCGCAATACCAATTTTGACGTATATCAAAGGAGCGAAATGGCCACGAGTGCACCATGAGTAGAGCATGTAAATCATGCCATACATGACATGCATATTATAGTTTTTCATGTTACCACCTGTCACTAATGTTCATCATACAGTCACATCGCGCAATACCAGTTTTGGTGTATATCAAGCTATCGAAACGGCCGCGAATGCACCATGAGCGTGGCATGTAAGTCATGACGTACACGGCATGCATGTCATAGTTTTCATGTTACCACCTGTTATTCATGTTCTTCATACAGTCACATCGCGCAATACCAATTTTGGTGCATATCAATCTAGCAAAACGGCCAGGAATGCACCATGAGCGCGGCATGTAAATCATGACATACATAACCTGCATGTCATGATTTCCATGTTACCACCTCTAATTTACGTTCGTCATGCAGTCGCGTCGCGCAATACCAATTTTGGTGTATACCAAGCTAGCGAAACGGCCGGGAATGCACCATGAGCGCGGCATGTAAAGCATGACATACATAACCTGCATGTCATGATTTCCATGTTACCACCTCTCATTTACGTTCGTCATGCAGTCGCGTCACGCAATACCAATTTTGGTGTATGTCAAGCAAGCGAAACGGCACGAGTGCGTCACGAACATGACATGTAAATCATGTCGTGCATGTCATGCATGTCATGATTTTCATGCTACCACGTCTCATTTACCTTCGTCATACAGTCGCTTCGCGCAATACCAATTTTGGTTACATCAAGCTAGCGAAGCGGCCGCGAATGCATCATGAGCTTGGCAATTAAATCATGACATACATGACATACATGTCATGGTTTTCATCTTACCAACTGTTATTCATGTTCTTCATACAGTCACATCGCGCAATACCAATTTTGGTGTATATCAATCTAGTGAAACGGCCGCTAGCGCATCATGAGCGTGGCATGTAAATCAGGTCGTGCATGACTTGCATCTCATGATTATCATGTTACCACGTCTCACTTACGTTCGTCATACAGTCGTGTCGCGTAACACCAATTTTGGTGTATATCACGCAAGCGAAACGGAGGCGAATGCACCACGAGCGTGACATGTAAATCATGACATACATGTCATGGATGTCATGGTTTTCATGCTACCACCTGTTATTCATGTTCTTCATAAAGACACATCGCAAAATACCAATTTTGGTGTATATCAATCTAGCGAAACGGCCGCGAGTGCGCCATGAGCGTGGCATGTAAATCATGTAATACATGACATGCAAATCATGATTTTCATGTTACCACGTGTCAGTTATGTTCGTCATACAGAAATGTCTCGTCATACCAGTTTTCGTATGTATCCCTTCATTTAAACGGCCGCGAGCGCCCCGAGACCATGTCATGTAAATCATGCTGCACATGACATGCGCGTCATGATTTGCATGCTAGGACCTGTCATTATGTTCGTCATGAACTGTTGTCACGCCGTACCAATTTTGGTATATATGAAATTAACGGAACGGCCGCAAGAGCCCAAAAGCCGTGGAATGTAAATCATGCTGTTCATGACATGCGTGTCATGATTTTCATGATATGACCTGTCATTTATGTTCGTAATAAGGCCATGTTATGGCACACCAATTTTGGTATACATCCGATTAATGAAACGGCCAGGAGAGCACAAAGTCGTAGGCGGCTAGATAGATAGATAGATAGATAGATAGATAGATAGATAGATAGATAGATAGATAGATAGATAGATAGATAGATAGATAGATAGATAGATAGATAGATAGATAGATAGATAGATAGATAGATAGATAGATAGATAGATAGATAGATACGCTCAAAGTCGCAGAAGTTCGTTAAGAAATGCTTCGCATTTAAAAGAAAAAGAAGCGCGCCGGCATGTCAACATCAGCATCGTTTTTCTGTACGAGCACCTGTAAACAGCTCTAACTTCGTCCACACCGGTGGGCAATAAACGAGCGAGTAATAAGCGGTCACTTAAAAGTTGACAAACAAGATATCTGTTTGTGAGCAACAAACAGATGCCGCGCCATGAAATCGAGACTGCGCGCTCACGCACGACCGCATGTACGAGCGGTAGTCGGTGCGACAGCATACACACCGTGAATGAAAAAAAAATAATAATAAACTAAAAGATTACAGTCCAAGAAAAAAATTCATTGTATACCCTAAGAGTGGCGGAACTTGCTTGCCCTGCTAGAACGAGTCAGAATATTTGAGGTGGTTTTCCAACAGACAGTGCCGAAGACAGCGACCACTTGGGACACGTTCGAGCCTGCCGTATTTTAACATCATTGACCCTCAACAGATCAAACCTTTTCAAGACGTCTCACACACTCATTTCCTACGTAGACCGCATCTCTTGATACGAAATTCAGCGCGCCAGAACGAAGCAGTATGGCGCTCCACTGCTGACCCGACGGTCGCGGGATCAAATCCCGACCGCGGCGGCTGCGTTTTCGACGGAGGCGAAAATGTTTGAGGCCCTTGTACTTAGATTTAGGTGCCCGTTAAAGAACCCCAGGTGGTCGAAATTTCCGGAGCCCTCCACTACGGCGTCTCTCATAATCATATCGTGGTTTTGGGACGTTAAACCCCAGATATTATTATTATCCATACAAACGCAGAGCTTCGCACATGCGAGTAGGTTGCCAGTATAGTGACGCAGAACTATCGGTAAATTGACTATCGATAGCATCGATAGTTTTTTAAAACTATCGATAGTGTAAGCAAACTATCGATAGTACTGCTATCGACAAACTATCGATAGTCAAATCGGTAGTACCATCGGTAATATCACTAGCGGTATTACTGCCACGCGTGTTTATTGCTTTGTTTTGATGTATTCGGGTTTCACCAACAAAGACTGTTAGCAACGTTTGACAGCGCCGCAATGTTTGATAAGCTTCGCAATTTTTTGAGACCATTTTGTTAAGATTACGCGCCGGACGCGAATATTCAAGTTTATCCGAGAGCTAATGCGAGCACCAGCGATAACGCTGGAAGGTTCGATGACTGATGTATTAAAAAGACGAAGCGTTCCGCCGATTATCAGATTACTCGACGGCCGGCGACTGTACTCGCCGTTATCAGTGCGCAGCGTGTATCGCTTGTATTTTGAGTCAGTTTGATTTTCTGGGCACAAGTTCGCTCAAATAAAGAGCTTCGTATTTCGCAGACTTGCTGCAGCATTCTTCACCATGACAGCCACGTGACAAACTATCCATAGTGGCGCAAATAATGATGCTGTTGCCGGCTGGCCATAGTGCCAAAATATTTGCGATGGCCTGCTATCAGCTTCCCTTAATTTATGAGCAATTTTTGGCAAGAGAAATTATTTCCGCAGTGAAAATGGCGGCATATGTCCAATAAATTCATATTCAAAGGCAACCAGTTACATCTTACAATTAACAAGCTTAGTTCTTGATAATTTGTTTTATTTTGAAATGATAAATGCAATATAAGTTTGAAGTCGAGCAGTTCCACCACATGTACCGGCTTCCCTTCCGCCACAGCTCAATAGTTTGACTTTATGATCATGTGTCAGGAAAGCACTGTGGTGAAGAACACAAGCATGTCAACTTTCTTGCCCTTCAACCTGCTTTTCCGGCTCCACTATGTACCATGCACGCGCGCGGGGAACCAAGTTTACGCTGCAATGAGTTCGCGTTGTTGATCTTGTACTATCGATAGTACTTACTATCGATAGCGCTATCTATAGTATTTTTTTACCATCGATAGTTCGATAGTGACTCAGCTATCGATAGTATCGATAGTACCATCGATAGTTCTGCATCATTAGTTGCCAGACCAGGGACGGCGCCGCCCGCTAGGTAATATGGCGGCGACCACGGAAATAAGTGTTCACGCGACAGTCCCGTGTAATTTTCCTCCTCTCTGCATAGGCTGTGCCGCGCGTCTTTGTGTAGAATTTATTGACGTAAGTGGAAGACGGGCCGATGCAGGCAGCAATAACAGAACTCGTATGTCTTCACTGCAAGGTATTCTATGGCACAGCTTACTGCTTCTTTCAAGGCCACGTCGCCATTCTTTCAGTTCACCTTAAAACACCTTACTTCGGGCTCATGGTAAAAATAAAGCTGACGCCTCTATCAGTTTGTTATGCTGAATTTGTTTTTAAGAAATGCATGTTTTCTTCAGAACTTCCACCCATTTAGAGAGTACAGCAAGGGGTGTTCGAGTGCGTCTGTCAGAGGTGTTGTGAGATTTCGAAAAAGCGTCGCACAGGGAACAAGCGGACACAGTACACGCCGTTGTGCAACGTGCGCGTAGACATTTGATAACAGCTTTCACGTAATGGCGAGCTGACCAGCCGAATCTAACAAATAACCGAAGTAACATGCCAAATAACCTAACACCCATAAAACACACAGGGAACCTATAACACACACAACGTAGCGCGAACGCGGTGGCGCCGGCGTTCTACTCACCACGGGAGTCCGCAGGCACGCGCTGCGGAATCGCACCCACGGACCTTCCCGAGAGCCGACCGTGGCCGACCACGCCAAGCCCCAAAAGAGAGTCATTGCTGTTATCCGTGCACCTGCCTAACCTCGCCGACAGCGCGGCGCGAAACCCTGCGAAAAATACCGGCCAAAAAAAAAAAAAAAAGACATTGCTGCTCCCTCTGTCGTAGGAATCGGTATAACACGAAAGTGAAACGTGTCTTCATGGACGTAGTTGAGCGTTTGTTGTGCATTGTTTCGCCACAAGGGCGGAGGAAGGAATGCTATAGCAACAAATTGTAATGTCACGCGAAGAACGGCAAGCAGCTCGAAACTTGCAACGCGATGCTGGAGCAGAAAGGACGCACGGGAAGAACATACACAGGATGAGCGCGAACTAACAACTGTCGCAGCTCGACAGTTAAAGCGCGCTGCTCAAACACAGAGGAGGACGCATGAAATGAACGCACAAGTATACACAGGATGAGCGCGAACTGTCACAGTTGTAACTTACTTGTGTGTGAGCAGCGCGCTCCTTTCGCAAAAGCGGCCGCTGCAGTGAGCGAAGTGACCTTCGTGCTCTCTATAACTTCAACGCAAACTGGCGGTGAGAACACAAGACGTACAAAATAGCGCCACCACGAGATAAGCGCGCGCGCACGAGCGCCCCCGCCCTGTACTCCGGCCTGGACTCCGCAAAGGCACCATGGCAGTCAGCGCGAGAAAGCGTACGTTGCTCGCACCGACGCATCTTCTGGGCGAGGGCTGCGAGCAAGATTCGCGAGCGCCTCAGTTTGAAGGCAGCTGTCCAGGTTATATGACATCTCCATTGCCTGAGATGTCTAGACGGTATTACTCGCCAGCGGCCAGTCGCGGACCGCTGGCGAGTAATGCGGTAGAGTAAGACGGCCAGTCACGGGCGACATCACTTTCGCTGCGTACACTGATCAGAAAACTTGACAGGACGATGCAGTAGGATGAAGGGAAGGGAGCTACGTGCGCATCTCCCACGTGGTACAATGTTCAGTGTGGCTAACAAAGATACTGGCGGTAACTGAGACGCCAAGTGCAAGAGAACGAAGTCCGCTTTTCTTAAATCGTGCAACAACGCAAGCTAGAATTAGGGAAGCGATAACAGAAATCTGGGCGAGTTTGTAAGAATGCATCATAGAGCAGGTAGCGCAAAAAATACGTAGACACGAGCCAGGAACATAAACACGGGACGAGCGCTAACTCGTGTTTATGTTCCTGGCTTGTGTCTACGTATTTTTTGCGCTACCTGCTCTATGAGGGAAGCGACGTGCGACACGTCAACGCCACGATCCAACTGGTTGTGTCCCACGTGCGACAGGCAGCTCTGCAGGGCCGTAACACAGAGAGAAAGTAACACACACAATGTACCGCGAATGCGGTGTCGCCGACGTTTTAGTCACCACGGGAGTCCGCGGCAACGAGCCGCGGAATCACACCCACCGACCTTCTCGAGAGCCAACCGTCGCCGACCACGCCAAGCTCCAAGAGAGAGTCATTGCTGTTCCCCGTGCAGCCGCCTAACCTCGCCGACACGGCGGCGCCACCTCCACAGTGTTTTGACGTCAGAGGGGGGGGGGGGGCAAATGATTTAAAATAAACATTCGATTAGTTCGATCGACCCCTCTTCGGACGAATGCTTCACATCAATCGTAATAAACGGTATTTTAGAGTGCAAGCAATGAATACAAAAATGTATTGCCATGGTTCAACACGTTTAAATCAAGTTTGTCCTCGGTTTTGCTTGCTTCGGGAAAAGGCGAGACAATTGGTGTGCAGAAATGTAACGTTATTGGTTGCCTTAGGCAGGTACGACGAGAAGTCTACACGCTTTGACTACACGCCGCGACCAAAGCGGCGTGACCACATCACGTGTTCCCCCGCCAGCATCCTTTCACCATCCTCACCCACTTGGGGTCGCTGCGACGGCCGCTACACCGATTATGACGAACGTGCTCTGCGAAGTCCTTCAGTTCGACTGGCGAGGTGACTTTCCGGTACGCTTAGTCGACCGATGTTGCGTCGCTGGATCAAACAGAGCGAGAGAGAATAACAAGCGCTCAGCAGCGACACCCTTCTTGATCCTTGAATGCCATTGACCTCAGGAATTAATTAGAACTAACAGACAAGAAAGCCAAGGAAAGTATAGGGGGTGTTATTTGTAGCAATTATGATGTAAATGCGAAGAAATTGAAGTGGACAAAAAAAAATAACTTGCCACCGGCAGAGACAGAACCTGCGACCTTCGAATAACGCGTCCGATGCTCTACCACAGTGCTACGGCGGCGGTCATCCTCCTGTTCACTTTATGGGGTGTATATGTGCATTTAAACCTAGGAGTGTTAGTCAGCGTCGCTAGTAGCCATGACTGCGAGTGTGGAACACTTTTTTTTTTCTGCCTGCTGGCGTCACGAAGCCCGTGATCTTTTTACGAGCTGGCCGCTGGCCAATAATCCCTCGCATCCTACTTGAAGGCCAAAACGGTCTGCCAGAACTAGACCCTTACTGTGAATGAACGAAACAAGGGGAATTTAAGGGCTCGTTTTTCTTTCCTAGACAACATTAATTAGAACTAACAGACAATAAAGCCAAGGAAAGTATAGGGGATGGGATTTGTAGTAATTATGATGTAAATGTGAAGAAAGTAAAGTGGACGATAAGATAACTTGCCGGTCCCTGCCGGCGGCAAGTTATCTGGACTCGTACGCAGCATGATCGACCACGGTGACACGCCGTGCCAGAGCACCTCCGCCCGAAATGAGGAGCCAAGCTCCGCACACTGATGCATGAAAGCCATCGCAAAACACTGTCGGATTCAGTTCGCTCAGCTTATTAGACCGCTAGGCGTGACTGTGTTGTTACGCTAGTGATTTGGCAGTTGCGTTACGGGCCGCAGTTGCCGATTCGCAAGCGTGCACTCGCGGGCAACACGACGAAGAACAGCAAGGAGCGTGGGCAGCTGCTTGCAGACTAATCGGAAGTCGTTGTTTCTTGTTCGACCAATCGCAGCATCACTTGCAGATCGCATCACAGATTCAACATGTTGACGTCACACACGTCACTGGGGAGGCCGGGAAGGCCCGGAGAGGAGAAGGGATTGTTTCTTGGAATTTGTGGCGCTTCCACGCGTGGCATCGTTGATCGCGACGGCATTCTGCACACGATGTGCGTCTTTACTTGAAATGTTTCGAAAAATAACGGAGGTGGTTTAGGGACCCTTTAAACATACTGCGTTTCATACATCAGGTGTAATGCTACAGGCTAGCGAGACTTCTTGCAGTAGGTGCGTTCGCACCAAGGAACAGTTCAATGATTTTACCAACCGTAATGCGTTTTTTTTTGTCGTTTATTTAGGCTGAGTAATAAATAAAGATGTTTTGTGCCTTATAAACAAACCCCGTTATACGGTTGTCAAGACATCGTTCTCGATCGCTTAACGTCTCTTTGTTTTCGTTTCTTAGTGTTTCATTTGCATCCCGTCGCGACGCCTCAAGGGCAGGCTCGTGCTCGGCTCGCGGACTTAAACATTTTGCTGACCGAACTCCTCGCATAGCTTCCGCAGCGTTGTACGTGATGTATGAAGCAGAGTATAGAACATACAAGTATGCTTTTGTACCTGCTTTTATAGTACAAACATGTTAACCACCCCTTTTGTAATACCCCAAACGGGGCCTTTATGGTGTTAAAAATGAAATGAAATGCCAGCTCTAATTTAATATGAAATGTTGTTGGCTGCAGTGCATTATCCTGAGCCAGAAGATGTAGTGGTAGTATGTTATTCACTAGTTTTATGCGTTCACCCCAGCCGAACAAGCGCCAGCTATGGCGTCTCACTGGCTGGTGTTAGCGTTGCTCGAAGGTGTCTTCAGTGCCATTAACGGCTGGTCCTTGATGTTTACAGGCCTTGGATCCGACTGCAGCGTTGGCATATTCTCATTTACCAACGATGGAATTGGCTGGGAACTAGTTGCCCTGACCGCGGAGGGCATTATTTACCTGGTCATCATGGTCTTCCTGACGTCGGGCTACACGAGAAAGCGTGACTACTTCGTGGCCGAGGAGTCGACCAGCGGTGACGAGGATGTCGAACAGGAGAAGAAGCAGGTCGAGGTACTGAGACGAGAGGGAGACTTCTCGGCACACTCGCTTCTCGTGTGGAACCTGCACAAACGGTTCGGCACATTGCACGCCGTCCGAGGCATCCACATGGCGCTGCGGCTGTCCGAGTGCTTCGGCCTCCTCGGCGTGAACGGCGCCGGCAAGACGACCACGTTCCAAATGCTAGCGGCGCTCATCGGCGTCTCCTACGGCGACGCACGCACCGCGGTGGCCACACTCAGTAAAAACGCCCGTAGAGTGAGTGACCATTCCAGATTAACAGACACGCTTGTACACCTGCCACGTCTGTTGCACAGGGGAATGAACTCGTTCATGCACAGACCCGTTTTAAGGGTGACAGCTCTTATTTTGTTTTATCCGGGAGGAAAGCTACCACCACACGTATTACGGCGTTATTCTTCGGTACTATGCTCCACGCCAAAAGAGACTAACGGGGGACAGAGGTTGCTCCTTTGAGGGAGTAACTGCATTGCCACAACCATTTATCCCCTTAGGGAAGCAACGCAATGGGACGAACAGTTACTCTCCTAGCAGTTACTCCCATGGAGATGAAAATTGTGCCCCTCTAATTCTCCCCGAGGACCAATGGTTACTCTCCCTGCTGCTCCCCCAGTCCCAAGGTTGGTCCTCAGGGAGCAACTGGGAGCAAATGGGACCAACTGTAAGAACAACCTCGGAGCAACTTGTTGGTCTTACCAGTTACTCCCCAAGGAATAACTATTTGTCTTACCCTTTGGTCCCTGGGGACTAAATATTAGTCATTGCCGAGGAGCAGCAGATCATCCTTTCGTTACTCTCCAGGGAATGAACTGTTCAGTCCTCCATATCTGCAGTTACTCTTCGGGAGTTTAAATCTTTATCTTGAACATGCCTTTCAAAGGCTCGACACGTGACCAGAGCTGCTTGGGTTGGTAATCAATTTTTCATCGCTAAATTGCTTTTCTGACACTTGACAAGCGAGCAGATGTGCTTCACCCAGTGCTTCTTAGGTACTTGCAACACAAGATGTGGACAAAATTCAAACGAACAGTTTCTTTTCTTTGTGCCGCAATTGGTGCTCCACATGCACTAGAGGTGTTGGCCGCACACCGCTCGAAACACCAACCATTCGGCACAACAGATCGAAAGGTTTTAGTGCTTTTAATGGAAATAAGGCCCAGTACTGGGAAATCTGAGTTGCCAGGGCAGACACATGGTTGTCTTCGGCAATGGTGACTTTCTCGAGGTGTACGCGGAGGCATGTTGCTTGTAGCAGGCTAGTGCCCTCAAATATCACCATGGCCACAGGGAACGAAGCATCTGGGGGCTGCAGAAATAAAATTAAATTATGATGCGTTACATGCCACAATCACGATAAGATTATGAGGCATGCTGTAGTGGACGACTTCGCATTATTTTGATCACCTAATGTTCTTTAATGTGTTGTGGCAAGGAGTTAAGCCAGTCCTTCCCAATAATGAGAAAGAAAGTTTTCAAACCTCCTCCCAAGTACGAGCGCTCTTAATAAGATGTTTCCATAGAACGTCCAGCCTGCCATAGCTAGTTGAACAAGCAAAGAGTAACATGCACGTTTTTAAATATCTGACATCTATCATGCATAACTTTACAGACAGGACAATGACGCTAGACATTTATACCTCTTTTATTGACAATTTCACTTATCTGGGAATGCAGATTTAATAATAAAAGGTCCACTGACACGCGCAACGTATCTCCAAATACTTAGAACAATAAGGGTGCCCCACGACTTGGTTCATTTTCTTCATAATCGGGTGCTGAATTGGCATCACCGCTTAGTGTATACTGATGACGGAGTGTTTTTTCACCAACAGCTAATTATGCCTGCTATATGACGGCACCAAAGCCATTAAAAGTCCTATGCACTGTTCGATCCTTATGTACTTTCTTTTGTGAAAATTGGCTAATTTACAGGGACTGCAGGAGGTTCGTGCATGAATTACGTAGCCTATTATATAGTACAAATGGATTTTGCCATCATTTCCCGAAGCTTATAAGAAGATGAGTCATCCATGAAAAAAGTCTCATCGCCATGTAAGTTGCAGATAATTTCACGTAGGGAGAAATAAAAGCCTCCATCCTCCCTTTTACCACGCTGGAAGAACACAAATTGAAGCTGTGAGCTTCAGGTCAGAAACGAAAAGTTTTCACAAGCTAGGCGTGAACGCCCCAAAATCCTCAGCGCAATGCCCCAGCACGAACACAGACATTGAAAGGGTTTACACTGCAATTACAAGGTATATAGTGGCCAGTAATGGCATCCTTTGAGTTGATTATTTTCTGTTGAGCTATTAACAGCTAGCCTCCTCGTCAGCTCAATGGGTAAAGCAACTGCGATGGCAAGTGAGTGGTGCCACGTTGAAACCTCTGGTCAAGACAAAGTTTTCTCTAACTTCGAAGCCATTAAAGTAGGCGATCAATACGCATCAGATACATTAGAAAACTTGGATTCAGAATATAAAATTATCCGAAGTGATATGCATCTTTGATCGCATACTCGATAAACATTGAAATCATGAGAATGAGCAGTATAAACACTTTGTGTGCATTGCGATGTAAATGGCTTAAAAAGATTAGGGCAGGATATGCATATGGTAGTCAGAATTCGACTTTACCTGATGAACCGCACAAGCTGTGACATTTTGAGTGGCCAGTGTGCAATGCATGTAAGGCTAACTGAAGTTTATTGAAGACCCGCTTCTTATAGTTGGCAAAAGCGTCACAACACGCAAGTTAAAACGTCACGCAAGCTAAAATTGTTTGCTTGGTGTTGTTTTGTTCATGGATGTTCACGTGAGGGCACATCTTTGGCTGTTTTGTCGTGACGTTTTTGCCAACTATAAGAAGCGGGTTTCCTTTTCAATAAACTTCAGTTTTCAGTCAGCGCTTGTCCCGTGTCCTCTTCTCTGTGTCCAGTTTTCCGCGCGCTAAGGCTCGCCATGAATCTATACCAGCTCGCCCAGTACACCAATTTACTTCAGTTCAAGGTAAACTTTGTCTTGGAATGATGCAGTTTCCTTCGCCACTAAGAACAAATCCCGAATACAAAAGAGCCTAGTACAAAGATCGAAAAACCAAATTGGCAGGTCTTAAGCTATTCGTTATTTTCTTTTCAGAAGTGTGCAATGATATTTTAAATCTATTCCTTTTAACATAGAGTCGGATTCGCACAAAAATGGAATTTATGTCATAGCGTGCAGCAGCCAAAATTTCCACTCAACGTTTGGTCCACAGCCGCATGAATCCAGTAAGAACAAAGAGGGGGTCTAGTCGCCATTCTCGACTTTTATCAAATTTACTTTACGCGCAGGTTTTGGACACAGAACAATGATACTGAAGTTAGTTTTTGGGGAAAAAAATTGCCTAAAAATGCACTTCGTCCACCGAAAACACTTTACCGCACTTACTTACTGAACTTTGAGCACGCTTAAAGGCCAACCCCGGCGATTTTTTGGCCATGTCAAAGTAATGGTGCTTTTATGTTCCGGAGACGCTCCTGTTACGGGCCCGATAGCAGAAATACTCGGCAAATTAGAGAATAATTTTAAATAAGCGAGAAAGTGCAACACCGAAACCGAAACCCAACCGAGTGTACTGTCTACGTATGACGTAGACGTTGTTACCAACGAACCGGAAGTCGTGCAAGGCATGCCGGTCACGTCGGCGCGGTGTATGAAAACTGTAACAGCCGGGACGACCAGCGAAGCGCCGGCCAAACCAACGCTGTCTGTCGCCTTGTGCACAGCAGACGCTCGCTGTAGCGGCCGAAGCCCCGAAGTTAGCGGTGCCCTCGGCTGCGTCACTTCCGCCGCCTTCCCAATACTGATGTCACAGACGCAATGTTGCCAATAATTGTGGGAAGCCAGGAGGGCGTTTGCAGACAATCTCTAAAATTCATTTGCAAACAATCTGCGCATGTCTCAAGCCTGTAATTTGGCATAAATGACGGAAACGTGCAAAGGAACGTACCCAGCGAATTTCATTGAGATCCATCGACCTCGAAAAATCGCCGGAGTTGGCCTTTAATGACCAAAAGGGTACACTTCTTGGTCACACTACCATTTACCAACAAAGAACATGTGAAATGCAACCGCACGAGTATTTTATTTCACTATGCAGTGAAAAGAACTCTAAAGGAGTACTGACACGAATTTGAAATATTTTCGGCTTGTCCTCTAAACAAAAACAGTGGTGTCGAGAACCCTGAAAAGGTGATTGTGGTGCCTGGAAATTCATCGAATATATTTTTAATACCGCTACCTTAAAAAAACACTTTCGGTTTCGATATCGAGGGGGCGGCTTCTCAGTGACGTGTCACCGCAGTGTGACGTGACAGGGAGGTAGCAACTTGTGAAGTACTAGCGGCAGATCCGTCATCTGCTCGTGGTGTACGTAAGCAACAATGAGTGAATTATCCTCCAGTGACCCCGACAGCGATTTCTACGATTTAGGCTGCACACAGGACATAGAGTTCCCAAACTCAATAGAACTGTGTTGAATCGTCGGGATAATGTCCACTACTGTGGGGCTGGCTTGCTAATGCTCAGAGATGAAAACTTCAAAATCAAAGTGAAGTATTTTATACGTGTTGTCTGACTCCGGTGTGTGGAGAGCGTTAACAGTGCATACCAAGAAAATGAAAAACGTCCCTTCAGGAACTTACTGCAATAGACATTCAAAATGAGAATAAAACTTGATGGATATAGACTCAGGTTTGCGTGCTCTTATTTTGAAATGATCTTCATGGCTTTGCCTCGGAACGTTATGCTAGATAATTTAGCTGGAATGCATGTGGATTGTCAAAAGTATTCTGGTTTTAAAATGGCTTTAAAGAGGACTTTTACAATTTTCTTGAAGCTCTCTCGTTAAAGTCAACAACATTGCCTGTCATTCTTTGTAAAAAAAAGAAATTGGGCAGATACGCAATAGTTAAAATTCAGGATGTTTTATAATCTCAAACAAATTTGAAATTTTTGGTTGGCCTGCTATGTTCTAAGTCCGCCTAACTTGATCTGTGTCATGGCTAATTGATACTTTCTGCTTGTCCACACTCGAAATATTAGATACATTTGCCACTCCCATGCATAGATATTTGAAACAGCGAAATATAAAAACAAATACCTGCCTGAACCTGACTAGTGTGACTTTTAGCACATCGTTGAAAAACGCAAGTTTCTCACCACCTCGGAAGACTCTAAACTGGCTGCCCTTGATGGAAAAGGAAACCTTTAAAAGTCACATGCTTCAAGAAAGCAGTCTGCAATTTCCCATCTAAATTATATTTCATTGCGGCTTAAGCCCATACGTTGCCCCGTGTCATGTGCATGCTTCCATGTGACAGTTCATACTTCTGACAATTCAAACTAAACTTTGAGCTCACTTCGAGTTTGAGTAATCGAGTCTGCTGTAATCTGAAATGTGGAACAAATGGCGGGTAAGAACAAGAGTTCTGAGGCAAGCCGTATCAATGATGACGTGATGGGTGCTCTTCACAGGATGTCTGTTGCCAAGAAGCAGGATTGTGGTGCAAAATCCGCGTCACCTCAACTAGGCAATATTCATACAAAAATTACTTAATTGTGCTGGGTGTTTCAAGAAATGTGTGTGAAAACCCTGAAGAACAACCGACACGTGATATTTCCTCGATACTTTCACAATTACTTTCTCCATAGTTGCAGACATCTCAAGATTCTTAGACACATTAATTGAACGACAGTTATAGAAATTAAAATTATTAACCTCTTCACTAGGGGAGACAGGCAATCTGATCAAGTGGGATAACTGAAGTCTTCCCTGCACAGAACCACTTGTTGTTTTGAGATTTCCAAGAAGTTGCTGCTGATAATTTTCGCAGAGTGATGATATTCGACTGAATTCACTGGCGGAACTGAACCTGACACGCCAATGAGCGCAAGTTGCATCCCGAAGCATACGCCAAGAATGACGAAATTGAGAATGATTGCAGTGGTGTTGGTTCTCCTGTATTTGTTAACCTATGCGCACTGCGTGCTATTGTGGCAGTCGGAGCCTGCACACCCACAATTCGAAGCAGACAGACAGTTGCAAATTTGACGGTTAATCATTCTGGATGTCTCAGAACAGTATGACATGTAGTTACCCTTTGCGTCCGGCACGCAGGCGCAAAGATTCGCTTGCCCCCATTTTCCCGATAGGGCGAGGGCTCCTTAACTTTTTAAAAGGATTGCTACCACTGCCTTTCCATCCCACTGAACTTGCCAGTATAAAACCTCGATAGACCAAAGCTTAAGACCGCAGACTTCGCGGCTGCTGTTGAAAGTGAAGCAGACTACGAGGCGAAACATGTGGCATCGTGCAACGTGCAGGTCAACAATTATCACGTACCAAAGTTCGCTGGACTAGTTCTCCGAACGACGGCAGTAGACAAGGACCATCATGAGCTAGGAATCGCAGTGCAAAAGAGAGAAGTTACTGTAGCAGCTAGTTCGTAGGTGCAGAGCGGTGTAAAAACGTGGTGTAGAGACTGCAACGAAAATCTGACATTCTTTGCCGGGTTCTCATGCAATTTTGGTGACAAAATCATGCCTGTAACGAAAAAGGCGTGGCACTTTTCCGATACGGTTCCGTAGAAAACAAATTGGGTTAAGATATGCCAGCTTGAATTTGGGGGTGAATCAACCTAACTCTCGAAGCGATATTTAGGGGGGCAACATATAGGCCAGTTTGTGAGAGAAAAAATTACACCATCTCCCGCTAAGAGGAACTATGTGTGGATGCGAAGCAGCGGGACGCTGGCGCTCATCGCGGCGTTGCCCAGGAGAGAATGAGGCGCGCGAGAGGGGAAGCGTAGGAGATGAGAGAGGGGGGAGGGGACGCGCATGCGCAGTGGGGATGTGGACGCCTCCCGTGGCGAGCTTGTGCTGGCGCTAACGCTGACACTGGCGGCGCCGTTGCGCAGGAGAGAATGAGGGGTGTGAGAGGAGGAGCGTAGGAGATAAGAGAGAGGGGGAGGGGACGCGCATGCGCAGTGGGGATGTGGACGCTTCCCGTGGCGTGCTTGTGCTGGCGCTAACGCTGACACCGGTGGCGGCGTTGATGCTGGCGTTGCGCAGGAGAGAATCAGGCGCGCGAGAGGGGGGAGTGTAGGAGGGCGCTCATCACGGCATTGCGCAGGAGAGAATGAGGCGCGCGAGAGGGGGGAGCGTAGGAGGGCGCTCATCGCGGCGTTGCGCAGGAAAAAATGAGGCGCGCGAGAGGGGGGGGGGCATAGGAGAGAGAGGGGGAGGGGACGCGCATGCGCATTGGGGGTATTGGGGGTGTGGCCAGCGCGGGAGGGATGGAAAAAGATGCTGCCTTAGGATGCTTCGCATCTAAAAAACCGTCATTATCCGGACAGCGCACACCGGTGGGCGTCTCAGTGAGCGCTTTCTGCTACTCACCGAACATCGCAGCCCCACTCCGAAGCAGAAATCTTCCTCTCGGAAGTGCAGGCTGCACGGGCGGGCTGCACAAATTGGCTGTTTACAATTTCTAAGTTTCGCAATCGAAGTTTCACGCAGCCTCTTACTCTGCGGACAAGTGTGAAGGCTGTTACCGGGCTCCGTTGCGTGCCTCCTGTATTGAGGCTCCGAGCACTGACCTACCAAGTAAGACGTCTTCAAAGACAGCGACTGCGTATTGTAGTGCTGCTTTCAAGTGTTGTCAAGTGCACACCGGAAGCGGAAAAACATCTCCCCCCGCCCTTATAATAAAAAAAAGCAGCGCAGGGGGCATTCCAAAATTTCGTCTTTAGCTCTCTGCGGCGCCCCAAAACAGACGATGCAGCCACTGCGACCACTTGATCCTCCCTATAGGACGCCACGCCGACGATGGCGCCAGCTTTTCGAGTGGGGGTCTCGCGCTCAATATATACCAGTACGTTAAGTTGGGCTAGTTGGTACATCATTACGTGAAATATGTGGCGCAAGGCTGCAACTGAGAAGAAACAAGAAGAGAACGAGAGAACGCCAAAGAAGAGAAAGAGTGGCGTTCTTTCTTTCTCTTCTTGTTTCTTCTCAGTTGCAGCCTTGCTCCACGTAATTAAAGTAACAACATATACCAATTGGTCGGTGTGTGGCAGTGTAGAGCGAGCAGTCTGTCTATGTGGTGTAATGCTTGCTGTGTTTGTGTGCATTAATCATCATTGTGTGTATATGTGCTGTGTTCTATCCTGCGGTGCTGACGTACTTAGGTGTTGCCTGATTGGTAGCCTTTATTTTTATTGCGATAGCAATTATATGGACAGTCTCGGCTGGATTTTGCCGTCGCCGTCGCCGTCATGCACCGTATATGTATAAGTATGTATATATATATAAAAGCCCCAAAGACAAATAATTCAGAAAAATGCTTCCGAAGCGCGGAATCGAACCAGGGACCTCTTGTTCCGCAGCGAGTGGCGCTATCCACTACGCCACGAAACGCAGATCCTCCACGTAGCTAACGGCGAGCGTTATATACATACCCTTTACCGCTGGACGGACTCACAGACGGCAGGCGATAATAAGCTTTCTTCATTACCAGCGAGATGGCGCTAGCAGCGCGACGGGCGCATTTAAAAGTCGTCGTCGAGCTCGCTCGCTTCTTATATTTGCGCAGCGAGAACATTGCCCTTCCGTTGTCTGCTCGCGCGGTTTTCTCGCGGTGAGGGGAAGAGGAATGTCTCACGCTTTCACCGTGATGTCCGCGCTCATGTTACCGAGCGTACGAAAGTCACTCGAGCTGAAGGGACGCCGCTAAACGAACAAACAGAAGATGAGCGCGAACTATCAAGTGTCACAGCTCGACAGTTGAAGCACGCTAGTTTCCTTCGCTGCTTCGGCCGCCTTTGCAACAGGAACGCTGTTCAAACTGAGAGTATCCACTGGCGAGCCTCACTTCGTATAGCATTAATTTCTTGCTATCGCATTCATTGCTTCGCCCTTGCGGCGAAACTGTGACTTTTTTTTCAACGCTGAGAGTCTTTCGACGATTGGAAGCCTTGATCGAACGGGTGTTCTGATTCCCGAAAACGTCTATTTCTCTGAGATGTAAGGTTGTTAGTTATAGACACGCTAACCGTCTTACGAGTGCAACATGGTTTACTGCGTGTGCCTCCATGATGTGCGTAACTTTAGCCTTCTTGTTTTACCCGTTGTCCGCAGTGGCAGTCACAGATAAGCTACTGCTTCCAACTGGGAGGCCTGCTGGACCGGCTGAACGCGTACGAATACCTGCGCCTGGTAGGTCGGCTGCGAGGAATCCCTGAAAAGGAACTGCAGCCCATGGTGGACGGCATCCTATCCGTCGTCGACCTCACAGAGCACGCGTCAAAAGAGTGCGGAGTGTACAGGTGTGCAGACTGAAATTGCTCCAAGTTTCTTACGATGGCTCCCGTTGAGCTCAAAATTTTCCAACAAATAATTGCGTATAGATTTAACCCATGAAGATTACCATGCACAAAGGTTATGTGGCATAAGTTATTAATAATTATATATATATATATATGTATATATATATGTATGTATGTATATATATATATATATATATATATATATATATATATATATATATATATATATATATATATATATATATATATATATATATATATATATATTGCTGTATACCGCTTTTTGTTTGTTTTTTGTTACGTTTCGAGTGAGCCTCACCAGAAGCAATTGGGCCATTGTAAAGGCTATCTTGTTCTCCATTTCAAATGGCTAGTTTTCACATAACTCTGGGTTGCCTTGGCTTTCTCAAGTTGGACAATCGTGTTCATACATATTGCTTTTAATACTTGCGCATGCAATATTCATTGAGTTGAACGGAAACGTTATAAATAAGTACAGAACTAGCACAAAAGCCGCTGAATGTGCCTACCGTTGCGATAGCTCGAAATATTGCTTCGAAATCATTTGTTTCAACGCAACAAAACATTTACAGCAAAATAATTCAGTGTGTTTCATATTCATAGGTAAACGCAGCACAAACGATACGAAACACAAGGAAGACACGGGACAGAGTGCTGACTTCAAATAACCATGGTTAGTTGAAGTCATCATTATGTCCCTCCCGTGTCTTCCTTGTGTTTCGTTTCATTCGTGCTGTGCTTACCTATGAACTATGCATCACCAACTAGCCTGCCAGCAAATGTTATTGGCGTTTAATATTATTGCGCAAAAATATTTCCAATGCTAAAAAAAGAAAGAAAACAATATAGTGCGTTGGAAATATAACCAGTGGCCCATTAGAATGACACAATAGGTATAAATGTTTAAGGGAAGCGCTGGGTGTGTCCAGATAAGATCGAACACGAGGTCCCGGTCACCGTTCTCGATTTTGATGACATTTACTGTAGGTCTAGGCATTACATCCAGAACAACGGTTTCGTAGTTAGTTCTGCGAAATAAAATTTTGTTCGCCTGAAAAAAAAATATACAAATTTTGGCTGCAAAAAGCACATTTCCGCCAATTTTCGTGATTTCTGAATTTTTAGCGCACCTAGGGGACAAACAGTACACTTCTTGGTCACAATATTTATTCCCATCAAAGAACAAGTGAAATACAATCTTTTGAGTCTAATATTTTCCTTGCTTGCCGAAGCACTTTAGAAGAAAAAGATCACAAACTTGGCAAATCGCACAAAATACCTGTATTTCATGATTTTACTGCTCTAAGCAAGTTAAAGTGAGGATAATAAAAATCGGTACATATTAACTTTAATACTTTTGCTTTCTTTTAAAATAATTTGCGTGGTTTTATCGCACCCCGCTTCACTCGATAATTGGGCTGAAACGTAAGTGATTTACCAAAAACGCCGAACTTTGAAAATAGTTTTCTCAAAAAGGCCATTTTTTTAAATCCCTCTGATTGAAGCCAAGGACGTCATCTACAATTCTGCACAAAAAAAAACGTTGCATTATTTTGGTTGCTAAGAGTAAGAAGTTATAGTGCGTCAAATGTGACCAAGCCAGCCTTGCGGCCACGTCGTTCGTTATGTGCTGAAACTCGGATATAAGTTGTTAAAAATACTTGTACGTGACATAATCACAAATCAGTAGCTCCAGAGCAACAAATGCGCAGCCAGGTGGCATGGTTCAGCAAGCTTTGTCTTGCGATCAGCCGCTTGACAAACACGCAGCAGCGGCCGCTCGATGCTGCGGGCGCTCCCATTACATAAGTGCCGCTTCGACTGCGGATGAGCTCCGCTTGGGCGCCAGACTGCGCTCAAAGGACGAATGAGAGAAGGAATACATCAATGTGAAAGTTAAAGGCTGTTAAGTGCCAACAAATGTCATAATATGCAACGAAAACTCTGCCGGGAAATTTCGCAGTGAGCGCCTCCAGTAGTGCGCTCATGTGTTGCTTTCTCTCTTCTGATGGGCTAAAGATAATTAGGTTCATTCTATGAGCAACATATGACACAAAAGAAAGCCATTGACATCTAAAGAAAGCTGTCATACGTGCTTCTGATGGTCGAACAACTCAAACTGCAGTTGTTCTCCATCTCGCGCCAGAACACTTGTGTCAGCCGGCTGTGAAAAGAAGCGTGTCCAAGTCCTTTGCTTCATTAAAGAACCGCTTTTACAATACTGTGTTGTTGTGCGTCCGCAGATAGAATATTCAATGCAAGTCGAGCGTTTATCACGATATTTTGCGGCTGCGGGCATAACAGCAGGGGGGGAAAATACATGCGTGCTGTATTGAAGGCTCTCACTGCAAAATTGGAACGAAATTTTCCAATTTCTCAGGCTCTCACTGCGAAATTGGAAACTAATGGAACGTTTTTTTTTTAATGCAGAATGGTAGATGACGTCCTTTACTTCAACCAGAGGGATTTTTTAAATTAAAAATGGCGTTCTGAGAAAAACTATTTTCGGCGTTTTTGGTAAATCTCTTACGTTTCAGCCCAATTACCGAGTGAAACGGAGTGTGAGAAAACCACGAAAGTTATTTTAAAAGAGAGCGAAAGTATCAAAGTGAATATGTACCGATTTTTATTATCCCCACTTTAACTTGCTTAGAGCAATAAATTCCTGACATACAGGTATTTTGTGCAATTTGCCAAGTTTGTTTTTTTTTTCCTTCAAAAGTGCTTCGACAAGCAAGAGAAATAATAGACTCATAAGATTGTATTTCAATTGTTTTTTTAAGGGGAATAAATATTGTGACCATGAAGTGCACCGTTTTTCCCTTAGGTGTGCTCAAAATTCAGAAATCGCGAAATTGGCGGAAAAGTGTTTTTTGCGACCAAAATATGTATATTTTTTTTCAGGCGAACAAATTTTTTTCGCGAAACTAACTTCCAAATCATTGTTCTGGGTGTAATGCCTAGACTTACAGTAAATTTTATCGAAATCTGGAATGGTGACCGGGACCTCGTGTTCGATCTTATCTGGACATACCCCGCTGTCGAAAATTGTGGAGAAGTGGTGCGACGAATGTATGCAGTTTGCAGGCACTAAATGGAATCAGCTCGCGCAAGACCGGTAGAGATCGATGAGAGGGTCCTTGGTGCTTCAGTGGATGTAAAAATGGCAATGACCCCAATGATGATAAGTGGTACATAGGTAAAAAACAGCACAAGCAATACGAAACACAAGGAAGACACAGAAAATAGTGCTGACTTCAACTGACGGTTTATTCTCGGGTGAGCTTGCCTATTTATGAAAAACCATCAAAATCAGACAAGATATCTCAAAAAAAAAACAGAACAAGAAAAACTCTGAAGCCCTTACCACAAACGCGTTTCATAAATAGGCAAGCTCACCCAAAAATAAACCGTTAGTTGAAGTCAGCACTCTGTCCCGTGTCCTCCTCGTGTTTCGTTTCGTTTGTGCTGTTTTCTACCCGTGAACTAGGCATCACCAACTAGCCTGTCAGCAAATGTTAGATACGATAAGTACCTATAGCACAGTACTCCACGCCTGTCCCTTTGCGAACAATGTTTGAATTCCATTGACATTATTCGAACACCCTTTTCCCTGCCTGCCAGCGGAGGCAACCGCCGGAAGCTGTCCATCGGTGCTGCGCTTTTGGGCCTGCAGCCTTTCATCTTCCTGGACGAGCCTTACGCCGGTGTGGACGTGGTGTCTCGCAACAAGATCTCTCGCGCCATTTCGGAAATCAAGAAGCGTTCGCGCACCACGTTTGTCCTCACGTCGCACAAGTGAGCACAGCGTCACATCCTGGTAAAAGCAATAGACACAGACGCCACAGAGAGCCTATAGGCGAAAATAGCAGGCTGAAATGGCAGCTTTGGGAGATCCCTTGGAATGACGTGAAGGCGCTTCCTTCTAGATATAACTTAAGTCAAGAGGCAGGAAAGAAGCGAAACACAACAGCCTTCGTTTGTGAGGGCCGAACAAGCAGCAGTAGAAATGATGCGCTAATCAGTGTTCCTTGTCTAATCACGCATATTTACTTTTCGGGTCTTTCTTATGTACTTTTCCTTTTTATCAAAGATTCATGGCGCATCCCGACCGCCGACCAAAGAGTCTATTCCTACAGAGACCACAAGAGCTCTCGCGAAAGTACAAATTTATTTGGGTTTTAAACGAGAAAAACGCGCATGTAACAAAATCCAAAAAGAAAGGCAGAAGCTGAGGGAAAGATGGAATCTTGACGAGATGAAAAATTCTCGAACATGGAATGTCGCCGGAGCCGACGCATCGACAAGTGGGCTTGCCTTCTTCAAGGCTGCAAGTTGCAACCTTGAAGTCTTGAAGAAGACATGTGTCCGCTTGTCGAAACGTCGGCTCCAACGACAAGCCGTGTTCGCGAGTTTTTTATCCCTACTTATGACATGCATGATGCGCTAAAAGGCACACGTCCAGTGAGAATACTTCGGTAACCCGTGTTGTACCGTTCGAATACTGTTGTGATCGTATCCGCGACCAGCGGCACATGCATGAATAGAAATACGATACAAACGAGATGGTGTAGACCTACATAGAGGAGTGGGAAGCACATGCAATGAAGGTACCAAAAAAAATTACTACCAGATGTAAGTGTCACAGCAAAAAAAAAACAAAAAAAAAACAGGCCTGCGTGGATAGCGCGGCACAGTCACAGCGAAAGCTGGAAGAGCGGCATTTCTAGAGCCCGTTATAAACTCTCTTGTGGCTACTAATACAAGTACACTAGCAACCTACCCACCATGCCACAAGTCATAATTTTTGTGAAGTTGGGAAGCACCCACCACGACATTATTCGTCATTCTGCTGAGAACCGAGGTACCATCTGTAAGGCATCATGTGCACTTTGTTGATGCGACGGTTGACGATGAATAATTATGGCTGAGCCCTTTGTAATGGGTTGGAAGCTTTAAAAGACCCACTAGTTTCGTAATTCGCATTGTGTGACGCCCGGTCGTTATTGAACTCTCTCCACCACGCTTTATAACATACGTTAACGAGAGAAAGATTGATAGAGAGAGGGAACTAACTTTATTGAGACCTTGAGAAAATGGATCATGGGAGCCTTATGGGCTTCCTTGGCAACCAATAGAAGTGCAATGCGAGGAACCCACTACGCTATAAATCATCATAATTTATGTTATGTAGGGAAGGAGCCAGTATGCAATTTGTCGTCATTATGCGGAGAACTATGGTACCCGCTAAATACCTGTAAGACATTATGTTCACTTTGTTGATGCTGTGGCTGATGACGATGAAGAATTAATGGCAGATCCCTTTGTAATGGGTTGGAAGCATTGAACAACGCTCTCGTTGCGCAATTTGCGTCGTGTGACGCCTGGTTACAGAATTCGCGTTGTGTGACGCCTGGTTGTTATTTTACTCTTCCACCACACTACATTATATATGGAAATGTGGTTCCTTCCAGACATCAAGCCTGCAAAAGGGTCATTACATTTTGCAAAGGATTTTCAAGCACTGGCATGGCTCTGAGGTAGAACACTGGGCTCCCACGCAGAGGGCATATATATAGAGATACACACACATATACATACATTATATATATATATATATTGTTACGGGTACGGTTGAATTATGTTTATTTACAGGGCGAGGTTGATGGTCAGGTAATGATGGCGTCGGTAGGCTCAACCAGCTCACGTCTTCTTCCTCTTCTTCTAGCTCGGCTCATACCCGTTGCATTCCCCGGTTCCCAGACGAAGCCCGCTGGGCGAGTCTGAATCACTGAGAATGTGCAGGGTGAAACCGCTTGAGACGGGCAACATGTACCAGCTGGGTCCGACTTGACCGACGGCCAGCTGACGTCAAGCGTGCCACCACGTACGTCAAATCGCTCAAACGATCAACGATGACGAATGGACCCGTGTACTGGGCTAAAAACTTTCGCATAAGCCCCGTTTACGCTGCGGGGTCCACAACCACACGAAGTCTCCCTTGCAGTACGAGACAGTCTGATGGCGGCTGTCATAGCGTTCTTTCGATCGCTGCTGCGATGCCACAGTACGAAGGCGAGCAATACGCCGGGCTTCTTCGGCAAGACACAGCGTTCGCGCGACAGAGTAGTCGCTATGAAAGTCAAACGGTAGTATCGTGTCGATGCAGCTTAGCGGTGGACGTGCATAAAGGAGGTAAAATGGACTGTAATCGGTCGTCTCATGCTTTGCAGTATTGTACGCATATGTGATGAAGGGGAGAACATCGTCCCAGTCTTTGTGGTCGGAAGATACGTACATGGCCAACATGTTAGTCAGAGTTCTGTTCGTACGCTCTACAAGCCCATTCGTCTGAGGGTGATAAGGCGATGAATGACGGAACTGCGAATTGCACAGACGAACCAGTTCTTCTACGGCGTCCGCGACGAACTGACGACCACGATCACTAATGATCACACGGGGAGGACCATGCCGAAGAATGATAAATCGAAGCAAAAACATTGCAACGCACGCAGCTGTCGAAGATGGTATGGCCGCCGTTTCTGCGTAACGAGTCAGATGGTCGACACATACTATCACCCATCGATTGTCGTTAGATGATCGTGGAAATGGGCCTAGAAGATCAATACCCACTTGTTCAAATGGTAGACGAGGCGGTGATAGTGGTTGGAGTAGACCCGGCGGAGAAGTCGGAGGGCGCTTGTAGCGTTGACACTGTTCGCAACTTGCGACATAGTGTTTGACTGTGTCTCGCATTCTGGGCCAGTAAAATCGCTCCTGTATCCGGTTCAAAGTTCTGATGAACCCCAAATGACCAGCGGTTGCTTCGTCGTGCATGGCTCTCAGTATTTCCAATCGCAGACTCCGTGGCACGACCAGAAGGAAGCGTGCGCCTTTAGCCGAATAATTCGTCTTGTAAAGCAGGCCCTCACGGACACGAAAGCGACCGGTGGCTCCGGGACGCGTTGCAGCGACGAATAGTGGTTCCAAAGCAATATCATTTTTTTGTTCTGTCTTGAAAGTCGTCGAGTCTGGGAATGTGGAGGAAATGGGGGCAAAGCAGTCATCAAAACTGTCTTCGTCACACTCGGTCGTCGTCAGAGGAAGGCGGGAGAGACAGTCTGCATCTGCGTGGTGACGTCCAGACTTGTACGAGATGACGAAGTCGTACTCCTGTAGTCGAAGAGCCCAACGCGCAAGCCGTCCACTTGGGTCACGGAGATTCACCAGCCAGCATAAAGCGTGGTGGTCGGTGACGATTGTGAACGGGCGTCCGTAGATATAAGGTCGAAATTTGTGTACTGCGAAAACAGCTGCCAAGCATTCTTGTTCCGTCACGGTATAATTTCGCTCAGCCTTACTGAAAGAGCGGCTGGCATAAGCCACTACGTGTTCTGCTCCTTGATGACGCTGCACCAGTACGGCACCGATGCCGATGCCACTAGCATCAGCGTGCACTTCCGTCGGCGAGGACGCATCGAAGTGACGCAATATGGGCCCCGACGTTAGCAGAAACTTTAGCTGTCGGAACGCATCGTCGCAAGCGGAAGTCCAGTTGAAAGGGACGTCTTTTTGGAGAAGACATGTTAGGGGATGCACCACGTCTGCGAACCTTGGAACGAAGCGACGAAAATACGAGCATAAGCCCAAGAAGCTCCGCAGCTCCCGCAAGGACTTAGGTGGTTCGAAAGAGCTGACAGCCTCGATCTTGCGTGGGTCTGGCCTCACACCGTTTTTATCAACGAGATGCCCAAGTACTAATGTCTCCGTTTCACCGAAACGACATTTCTTTGAGTTTAAGATCAAGCCGGCCTTTTCCACGCAATCCAGAACAAGACTGAGGCGTCTGTTGTGCTCGTTCAATGTGCTGCCAAAAATCACCACATCATCGAGGTAGCACAAACAAATTTCCCATTTAAGTCCGCGAAGTATAGTGTCCATAAATCGTTCGAACGTTGCTGGCGCATTACAAAGGCCGAACGGCATAACATTAAATTCATATAGGCCGTCGGGCGTCACGAAGGCCGTTTTCTCCTTGTCATTTGGGTGCATGGGTATCTGCCAATACCCTGATCGCAAATCCAGCGACGAAAAGTAGGCAGCGGAATGTAGGCAGTCGATGACATCATCAATTCTAGGTAGCGGATACACATCCTTTTTGGTGACCGCGTTTAGTTTTCTGTAGTCAACACAGAACCGCCAAGATCCATCCTTCTTCTTTACTAAGATCACTGGTGCTGCCCACGGACTAGATGACTCTTTTACAACACCCTTCCGTAACATGTCGGTCACCTGTTCAGCTATAACTGTCCTTTCCGTCGAAGACACGCGGTAAGGCTTTTGACGAATGGGGTGTGCAGATCCGGTGTCAATTCTGTGGTGAACACGAGAACGTGGCAGTGAAGCCTCCGTATCACCTTGTGTGAAATCGAACACAGAAAGATGTGTCAGAAGGACTCGTGCAAGAGCGTGGCGTTCATGTGAGGGCAGCGACTTGCTGATCATCCGTAAGACCTGTTCTTCGGAACTGCTTCGTTGGGGGTCGCTTGTTTGAGACTGCTCCTCCTCGCTTAAAACTGTGATAGAGCTGTAAGTCACTTCGTCAAATTTAGCGAGCTTCATATCGCGGGGAAGAATAGCAGGCACCGAAGAACAATTGAAAGCCCACAAATTTGAGGCGCCATTCACAACTGTCACGAGAGAACGCGGCACAAGTACATCTTTCTTCACGCAACCCGTGGCAAATGGTTGGATTTGCGCGTCGAACGATGAAAGGTCGGAAGCAGCAACATGAACAGGAACACGCGATAGGGACCACGGCGCTATAAGCGAATCGTTCGATACGACAAAATAGTTTTTCTCTGGTAAGGATGTGTCCGCAAGAGTAGAAAGAAGCGCGCTATTCAACGTAATTTCCCCTGTGCCACAGTTAACGGAAGCACCACAGTCCTGAAGAAAGTCGATCCCGAGAATCACATCATGAGTGCACCGTGGTAGGATAAGAAATTCCGTTATGAGTTCTTGCTCGCCGAATAAGACACTTGCCACACAAATACCGAGGGGAACAAGGCACTCTCCACTGACACCACGAAATGTCACACTACCATTCCATGGGAACATAACTTTCCGACCCAGCCTTTCTTTGAATGTCACACACATGACGGAAACCGTAGCACCAGTATCTACTAACGCAGTGGCAGGTACACTATCAATTAACACACACACTTTGTTCTTGACCATCATAATAGGAAGAGGAGTAGTTCGCAGAGACGGAGACTGGCCGGCGACCTTACCTCCATCGGCCGCGCCGGCTAGTTTCCCGACGGCGGTGGTGACGTAGAACGTCGCCGTGGCGACGGTGAACGGCGTTGGCGTCTGGTCGGTGGCGTAAGGCTACGGTCTGAAGCTGGCGAGTCACTCCTTCTGTTGTACTGACGGAAGGTATTCCTGGGTGGCAAGCCTGTGGTGTTTGCTGCCCGAGGTTCTGTCGGCCAATGATCGTCATAAATTCCTTGTTCAAGGTTAGGCCAAGTCGGTGGTGGGCCGTATCTTGTCTCGCGGCGCCGGCGACAAAAACGAGAGATGTGACCTACGGCACCACAGTTGTAGCAGACAGGCGATGGGCGACCGGCGTTGTAGGCTTCGGGATGAGCTCTGGGACGCTGCGTGTAGAAAACACGATCTTCGGGGTGCCGATTCGTGGTCGTATCCCTACGAGTGCGTTGGTCGTGCGTCATGTCATTGGGAACTGAACTTCGGTGCTGTCGCAGCTGGTCGGCGCGAAAGTCTGCGCCGCCTGACATGGCCGACAATGTGGATACAGCGGATGCAGGTTCGTGCGGTTGGTTAAAAGCACAACCAGGTTGTTCGACATCCGCCGATTTGATGTGCCTTTCGAGTTCTTCGCGGACAATTTGTCTTACAATTGCCGCAAAGTCAAATTGAACACTGTAGCTGTCATCAACGCTTGCTACAGTCGCAACATTTGCTAACCTGCCGAACTTAGGCGTGATGCGGCGTAGCTTCAAGGTCTCAAATGTGCGGCAATGCTTGATGACATCAGCGACAGAGGTGAGACTCTCCTTGGCAATCAAGTAGTTATATACATCCTCGGCAATACCTTTGAGAAGGTGCCCAACTTTGTCCTCTTCGGACATTCGAGGATTCACTGTCTTACACAACTTCAGGATAGCCTCTATATACGTAGTACAAGTCTCACCTGGCACTTGTGCACGCTGAAGCAATGTCTGCTCCGCCCGCTTCCTTTTCGTGGTAGAATCTCCGAAGCACTCGGTGATTTCAGTAGCGAAGCGGTCCCAGGTTGTCAATGATTCTTCGTGGTTCTCAAACCACACCAGCGCAGTGTCTGTCAGGAAGAGAACTACATGCTCCAGCTGAGCAGTGGGGTTCCAGCCGTTACACTTGCTTACACGCTTGTAGTGGATGAGCCATTCCTCCACGTCCTCGCCGGATTTGCCAGAGAAAGGGCGTGGCTCCATCTGACGCATCCAGGCACCGGTTGTCCGCGCCGGAGGAGTCGGAGACGACTGTTGGTCACCGTTGTTGGACATCGGGATCCCCGGTAGTGTCGGAGGTAGTCGAGCGAGGCGTCGGCTTCGGCGTAGACCTAGTGGCAGCGGCTCCGTCGTCTTGATCGAAGTACCCCGCACCTCCACCACAAACTGTTACGGGTACGGTTGAATTATGTTTATTTACAGGGCGAGGTTGATGGTCAGGTAATGATGGCGTCGGTAGGCTCAACCAGCTCACGTCTTCTTCCTCTTCTTCTAGCTCGGCTCATACCCGTTGCAATATATATATATATATATATATATATATATATATATATATATATATATATATATATATATATATATATATATATATATATATTTCTATCCCCTCTCTCTGTACTCGTTCTCTCGCCCATCAGAGTTATTGCATGCCACGCCGAACAAATCGGCGCACGTGTTCTGAGAACGAAGCAGAACTTGAAGAAGAGGACGAAGAGAGCGCGTGCCGGTTCTTTATGATGACAATTTTTGTTCGTGACTAACGGACTTTCTCCGAGCATAAACAGCGCCGTCATTAAAAAGAAGCATTGTATGATTTGAAGAAATGCATTTCGAATAGCTTATATTGGTAAAGAGAGAGAGTGTGTGTGTGTTTGAGAGAGAGAGAGAAAGAGAGAGATATCCCGAGAGATATCCTACCTAAAATCGATTGAAAATATGAGATGGGCAAACCTCGGCTGTGCAGTAAAAAAGTTTAGAAATGTTTAGCCGCCGAAGAATGAAAACGCGTTTACTGGCCCTGAATTCATTCGTGGTCAAACGACTAATTATATTATTCTGTGTTGAGCCATGTCGTGCAATAACGCTATTTTTGAGAAGTGGAAGTTTGAAACGGCCGATCTTACGCGCACAGTCGTTCGTTTCTTTGTTGGCATGGTGCGCACAGGGCCCGATTACGCTATCGCGTTCTATTCTTAAAGGCGAAGCTCAAGCGTCCTCCAAGTTTTTTTCAAATAATAATAATAATAATAATAATAATAATAATAATAATAATAATAATAATAATAATAATAATAATAATAATAATAATAATAATAATAATAATAATAATAATAATCAATCAATCAATCAATCATTTATTTAACGTGCCCAGGAACAACCGTGAGGTCTTTGTGCAGGCGCACGCAAAAATAAAATCAATAAAAATAAACAATACAACACAGACAGTCTTCAGAAATAAAAAGAGCAAAAACACGTAGACAAAGAGAAATGAACACTAAAGGGGAGGAGTAAAATAAGACAATATGAGAAATATTGAAGGGGAATAAAAAATTAGATTGCACATATACAACTATGCGGAAAGACGGAGAAGGGAAGACTTTGTACACTGTGCCATACTATGTCAAAACAGTGCAAAGCTCGGATAAAAACAGTGATTGTGGACTATGAAAAACGTCAAGATCAAGAAAATTAATATTATAAAGACTTTGTATTCTGTGAACGGTAGAGTGTTGGAAGAAGCAGGCGGGTACATGAAACGGTCCTGTTCTCTCTGGTTAACTTACGCGGAATTCGAAAATTAACACAATTGAGAAGTACAGGGCAGGATATGAAACCGTGGACTAGCTTGTAGAGAAATAAGAGATCAGAACGATTTCGTCGGCAGTGAAGTGATGGCAGTGATAATGACTCAGCAGTATTTGAACGAGATCCAGAGTCATTTTTAGCAAAGCGATGGTTATATATGCTGAGGAATTTTTTCTGGACTCGTTCAATGGTGTTACCGCTGGATTGAGCAATGCCATTCCATATCACGGACGCATACTCAAGTTGCGGAAGACATATTGCCGTGTACAATTTGTGTAGGGCCATGGGAGACCTGAATTCTCGAGATATTCTACAAACACATCCGAGAGAACGAAGGCCCCGCATAGCAGCACGCTTAACGTGAGAAGAAAAGTTTAACGCGCTGTCAACAACAACACCAAGATCACTGATTTCATAAACCTTGCATAACGGCACAGAATTGACAAAGTATTGAAATGACACGCTAGATGTTTTGCGAGTGATAGACATGAATTTTGTCTTTGAGGTATTTAGAGAAAGGTTATTGCCGTTGCACCATTCGGAAAAAGAACACAAATCTGACTGCAACAAGCGACAGTCGTTAACTGAATGAATTTCCTTAAATATCTTGATGTCATCGGCATACAAGAGGAAAGAAGAATTACGAATGGCAAAAGAAACATCATTAACGTAAGTTAAAAATAGGAGTGGGCCTAATACCGACCCTTGAGGGACCCCACTAGTCACTTTATACAAAGAAGAGGTTTGGCCATTTACGGCAACATAACAAGATCTATTGAGCAGATAGCTGTGCAAGAGATTCACAATCGACAAGTCAACGTCAAAGTTCGCAAGTTTAACCATAATCAGTGTGTGGCTGACTACGTCAAAAGCCTTGCTCAGGTCACAGTAGATTACGTCAACCTGTCCTCTCTGAGAAATAGGTGTGGAGATCTGCGTCATGAAACTAGCAAGATTTGTGGTAGTTGAGCGGCCAGCAAGAAAACCATGTTGATTTGGAATCAGTGAGTTTTTCACACTAAAAGACAATATTTTGTGAAGAGCCAGTTCGAAGATCTTTGATGTGGCACATAGTAGAGAAATCGGGCGATAATTAGAAACATCTGTCTTAGAGCCCGACTTAAATACTGGGAAAACACGAGCAGTTTTCCACATGCTAGGAAATGTGGAAGTGTCCAGGCAGTTATTAAATATCGTAGTCAGTACTGGGACAGATATAGTGCCATATGCTTTTAGTATGGCGGAGGGGATGCCATCTGGGCCACATGATAAGGATGGTTTTAAGCGCTTAATGCATTCGCTGATAAGATTTTCATCCAGCGACAAAGCACTGGATGAGCTAACTGCCTTGGGCTGTTGTCTGATATCAGTGCTGGAGTCTGAGGCCTTATAAACGGATGAGAAATGTGTGGCAAAACAGTCAGCGACGGCGTGCACTTCTACCCCATTTGAGTCTAGTAGTCTGAAGGACTCTCCGCTTTTGCTAGACCGTTTACGCACATACTTCCAAAACTCAGCCGGCCTGTCAGAGGCGCTTTTTTCTAAGAATTGAATGTACGAACTATGATCCCGTTTATATAGGCGTTTAGAGAGAGTTCGAAAAAAGCTGAACTCTTCGTTCCACTCGCTGGATGGAGAACATTTAGATTTCCTGTGTGCGTGATCTTTATGCTTCAGTGCACTGATAAGTTCAGATGAGAACCAGTGGGGATATTTACGTTGTTTAGGTGTATACTGGGGAATAAAATTAAGCATGCTGCTCAGTACAAGCTCCGTAAACCGATCAACCTGGTCATCAACATTAGGTTTGTCAGTAACCTGTGACCACTCAACGGTGGACAAGTGATGATAGAGGCCCGTGTAATCACCTCGCTTGAACGCAAATCTTGGAGATTTGTTTACGTAACTGTTGTAGCTCGTTGTTTCGGCTGATGCAGATAATCTTACGTTAAGTGGTGGGTGGAATTTGTCCGGACGTACAAGAGAGATGTTGGAGCGGGAAACTTCAAGGGGTTGATCGTTTGACACACACAGGTCTAAGACGTTGCCACTGGAATTGACGACTGAATTATGTTGCACTAGGGAATTAAACGCCAGAAAGTCCAAGAGCAGGCTGCACTTTTTCTCTGTGAAATGATTGTAATGAGAAAAGGTAAGCGTGCTCCAGTCAATTCCAGGTGCATTGAAATCCCCAAGAACAATAATTCTGTGCCCACTATGAGAAGATATCACAAGTTCAATAGAAGACATGACATCGTGAAACGAGGCAGGGGAAATGCTGGGCGGTAAATAGAAGCATCCAATCAACAATTTTTCACGGCGCTCAAGGTTGATTTCTAGCCAGATCGATTCTTCGATAGTTTCTAGGTCTTTCCGTCTAACGGATTTCAGTGAATTGTCAATGGCAATCAGCACGCCACCGCCTTTCTGTTTGGTTTCACTGAAATCTCGGTCACGGCGGAAGGTGGTGTAAGTCGGGGGAAAAAAGTCCGATGAGAGAATTTCAGTGCCGAGCCAGGTTTCAGAAATAGCGATAATAGGAAAACAAGACGAAAGAACATTAGAGAAAAACTCCCGTGTCTTGGTACGCAGACCCCGAGCATTTTGGTAGAATATGTCTACGTTACACGGCATTTTCGTTTCCAGTCACTTGCTCAGAGGGATGAAGCATGTCATCGCGCAGCTCCCCACGAAATGGCTTGAAGAGGCATCCGAGGGGCCACATCGAAGGGTCATTCAGGCGTTGTAGCGTTTCCACGTCAACTTCGATATAGAATGAAGAATATGACTGGAATCTTGTTTGAAGTCGCCGGCAGGAAATGGGAGACATATCGAATGAAGCAATATGTTTTTTGATGTCAGCAGCAGTGGTGTCCGGGCTCAGCTTCGTAACAAAAATGGCCTTTGGCCGTTGTGGCCGTTGTGGCCGCTGAGCTACAGATATAGTGGATGTCTTCAATGCTCCAAACGAGGCGGGTTTCTTCTTTCTTACACCCTCAGTTACCGCTGCAGAAGAGGCTGTCGCAGGCATCACACTGACACGCTCGGACGTGTCTACGTCACATGGCGGCGAATTCGAAGATGAAAGAATTTTGGACAGAGGTTGTTCAGAGTACGCAGGTTGCTTGGAGGTCACAGATCGGCCAACGGTCACCTGCTCTGGAGGGATCACAGGTGCCTTCACTGACACGGCGGCCGTGCGGCGCGTCAGCTCCTCACGCAGGAAGCGGACCTCTGCACGAAGGGAGGCGACCACACGGGCTTGTTGTTCAACACCGCGGGAATGATCCTTGCGGAGGCGCTCGTTTTCTTCGCGTAGTTGGGATACCTCGTCGCTGAGGAACGAGATTCCCTCCAACGCGTCGAGGAGGAGGCGGCGCAGCCCGGCGAGGTCACCACCCGTAGGGGCACACGTGGAGAGGGAACCGGTTTGAGAGCAGCTGCAGGGCTCATCGCTGGACGCCGCCGAGTTGTCTTCGTTAGGCTTACCAGAAGAACTGCTCAGATCACATAAATTGCAGCAAAATGAGCGCGATCCAGACTTCAGAAGTTGCAGCTCTTCATCAGGCCAGGTTACACACTTCGCATGAACACGTTTAGAACAACTTTCACAGCGGAAAAACTGCTGCTTACCGAAAAACGGGCAGGAGCATAGCAAGCATGCATCCCGACTAATAATAATAATAATAATAATAATAATAATAATAATAATAATAATAATAATAATAATAATAATAATAATAATAATAATCAATCAATCAATCAATCAATGATTTATTTAACGTGCCCAGGAACAACCGTAAGGCCTTTGTGCTGGCGCACGCAAAAAAAAAACAATAAAAATAAACAATACAATACAGACAGTTTTCAGAAATAAAAAGAGCAAAAACACGTAGACAAAGAGAAATGAACACAAAAGGGGAGGAGTAAAATAAGACAACACGAGAAATATTGACGGGGCATAAAAAATTGGATTGCATATATATACAACTACGTGGAAAGACTGAGAAGGGAAGACTTTGTACATTGTGCCACACTCTGCCAAAACAGTGCAAAGCTCGGATAAAAACAATGATTGTGGGCCATGAAAAACGTCAAGATCAAGAAAATTAACATTATAGAGACTTTGTATTCTGTGAACGGTAGAGTGTTGGAAGAAGCAGGCAGGTACATGAAACGGTCTGTTCTCTCTGGTTAACTTACGCGGAATTCGAAAATTTACACAATTGAGAAGTACAGGGCAGGATATGATACCGTGTACTAGCTTGTAAAGAAATAAGAGATCAGAGCGATTTCGTCGGCAGTGAAGTGATGGCAGTGATAATAATTCAGCAGTACTTGAACGAGATCCAGAGTCATTTTTAGCAAAGCGATCGTTATATATGCTGAGGAATTTTTTCTGGACTCGTTCAATGGTGTTACCGCTGGATTGAGCAATGCCATTCCATATCACGGACGCATACTCAAGTTGCGGAAGACATATTGCCGTGTACAATTTGTGTAGGGCCATGGGAGACCTGAATTCTCGAGATATTCTACAAACACATCCGAGAGAACGAAGGCCCCGCATAGCAGCACGCTTAACGTGAGAAGAAAAGTTTAACGCGCTGTCAACAACAACACCAAGATCACTGATTTCATAAACCTTGCATAACGGCACAGAATTGACAGAGTATTGAAATGACACGCTAGATGTTTTGCGAGTGATAGACATGAATTTTGTCTTCGAGGTATTCAGAGAAAGGTTATTACCGTCGCACCAATAACATTATTATTATTATTATTATTATTATTATTATTATTATTATTATTATTATTATTATTATTATTATTATTATTATTATTATTATTATTATTATTATTATTATTATTATTATTATTATTATTAATTTATTCCCACCAATACAGTACAATGCCAAACAAAACTGGCATCCACGCATTGCCAGAGACCACAGCTTTCAGAATGACCTGCCCGGCTATTGTCATTCTGAGAATGACGTGCTAGTAAATGTTAATATCCTAGTTGATATAAGAAGGAAAAAACAGGCATGGGTAGGCCACTTTATGGGACGGAAAGATAACCGATTGCCGCCAGTTATAACACCGGAATGGATGCCAAGAAATGGGAAGCGCGGCTGAGGACGGCAGATGATACATGTTAGCGACGAAATTAAGAAACTTTCAGGCAGGAAATGGAATCACTTCGCGCAGTGCAGGCTGGATTGGAAATCATTGGCAGAGGCCTTCGTCCGGCAACGGACATAAGCTAAGTGGTGATGATTATGGCGTCTTTTAATTCTAGCATCTCGAAATGCGTGCAGCATGGACGAGTGCGAATTCTCTTGCGACCGGCTCACCATCATGGTCGGAGGTCGCATGTTGTGCCTGGGCACGGTTCAGCACCTTCGTCAAAAATTCGGCCAAGGCTACCGACTCGAGCTGTTGCTCAAACACACTGCTGCAGCAGACGCACCGAGGCTCAATCAAGCGGTGCTGGGGCTCTTCGCCGGAGTCCGACTCAGAGAAGCCCACCAGGTATTCCGTGGCTTGATTTCTTTTTTTTTTTTTTTACGCACAATTTCCAGCGCGTCGTCTTCATGAATATTTATGCTGGTCTTTCCCCGTCAACTGCCTGCGGAGGAACCTACAGCTACAGTTTCCGACACATTTACAAAACATACACGTTTCGTACGAACATTAACATATCAAACTCAACACTTTCTAAACCAGCTCCCTTCGGAATCACGAAAGCACTCCGGAAAGAGCGTTTGCTTCGGCAGGTGTTTGATGTCCAGTCCGAGGCTTCTTCCCAGACACGCTGTTTGGGTGCCGGGCCGATCTGTCCACGCAACACATATTTTCCCGATTAAAGGAGTCATGAATAGGCCCAGTGCTGCGCAAATCAGAGCCCCACTTGCCTTGGACATCCACGGAGCATTCGATAACATTTCGCATGTTGCAAATCAGTTCTGCGGGATCCCGCAAGGTGACGGAAGGGTTAAGAAAGGGAAAATAGACAACCACCCGTTTGTAGCACGAAGCCACAAGAAAATCCGTACGGATTTCTCAGAAATAAACCCCCTTAGTTGCCGAAAAATTCGTCCTGGTCCGGGATTCGAACCCGGGACCAACGCCTTTCCGGGGCGGTCGCTCTACCAATTGAGCTAACCAGGAAGCTAGCAATTGGCAGCGCGAGGGCGAATTCATCGACAACTTCCTTATGGTTCCTTGTGGCTTCGTGCTACAAACGGGTGGTTGTCTATTTTCCCTTTCTTAACATCTCGCATGACCTAATGCGAGATAACCTCGCCACCTACCGTTGCTGACGATTAGTTTACAACTATGCTAATACCTTGCTAACAGAGAGAATGACAACCATAAGATTAGGCTCACTTCGCGGTGGCACCATCAAGCTACAGGGCAAAGGCCCGCCGCAAGGTTCGGCATTGTCCCAGATATTTTGAACACCGTCGTGGCTAAATCACCGCCGCTGTTAGCTACCGTTCCAAACCTGCGACATGCTGTATTCGCTGACGACGTTGCCAAAGTGCTCCCCAAGACGTCCAGTACAGGACGCGCTGCAAGATGCGGCAAATACAGTCCAAGAATACGCGCAAGTAGGCGGCCTTAACGTCCTTTGCATAAAAGTCGGAACTCCTGCTCGTTCTTCGTACACGTGCTGCGCAGTCTTGACAACATCCCCAATATCACAGTTCTCGCAGTGGACCACATTGTTCCCTACGTGAAAAGTTGTACTTCGTCCGCTCGTTTCAGCGCGCTTGCTTCTATTGTGCGGTGTGGACTATCAGCTGCGTAAATTACGCAATAGAGATGGCTCAGAGAAACTTAAATTAAAAGCCATTAGTTAGGGTCATAGTCAGCTATAATTTCAGGTACTATTGTGAGCAGTATGAGCTCACAATAGCTCATATTGAATATGAATGACATCGAATTCATGTTTGTTCAACGATTATTCGTAATGTACTGATATGAATTTAACGTATGGAACTGCCAGTGAAACATTTCCGCTTGAGCGTTTAGTGTTATGGACATTGTTGCGCTTGCTCACTGCATTTAGCCGCTGTGACCTTTAAGAAGTAATTTCAGTGTTCCATGCCACTGATATATTGTTCGCGACTATACATTGCCCCCGTTGATGGTTCTGTTGTGACAGTTTTTTTTAGCCGAGAAATGCTTTTTACATGGCCGACGAAATTTTTACATTTTCTTTATTGCACGCGTGTGGTCTCTGAATATATGTTCCTTGTCATCCAGAACTTGCTCAGCTATCACCTGGCTGAGCGAATTCCTTGGAGCGATCTGTTCACCAAGTTGGCGGAACTGCAGAAGAGCTTCCAGCTCGAACACGTCCTGGTCGGGGAGAACACCCTCGACGACATCTTTCTGAACTTCGCCAAAGCACAAGAAAACTACAGTGTTCCGGAGGCGGTGATCAGAACACCCACAGTAACAGTGCCCGCAGCAACTTCTGGTGCGGCGACAGAGACCCCACAGGTGTGACGCGGTGACGGGCCTGGAAGGACAGTTCTGTCCCGTCCAGCGTGAAGCAGACTGGGGCCTGATCGTGTGGGGAGGATTAAAGGCCTGTGTGACATCGAATGGGCTTACTGCTTTCTCTCGCTGCATACGAACACCTTTCGAAGCTTGACCAAGAACGTTCTTCTCGTGGTCATTACACAGTCATAGCTATTGCGTACAATATATATGTGTGGTAAACGTGACGGCAATTACGTTCCTTTACAGGTGCGAACTAAACAGCATGTCCAGAATTTTGCGTGTGTGAGAAAGAGAGAGAGAGAGAATCAACTTTATTAAAGTAAGGCTGCTTGGTTACTGCGGGTGGAGCGGAGCCCTCTCATCCAGCGCTCCACTGGTTTTTGCGGCTCACTAGGCCCGACCAGGTCCAGTTCGGAGTGCTGCGCCATCCACAATCAATGGTTGAGTGTGTCTGCAAGAAGCGGCGAGAAAGCGTCTGCGGGACGCTGCTTGCACTGACATGTCATACAGGGTTGTCAAAATTAAGCTCTGTGCTTTTCTTGAAATTCAGCTTTGTGTAGCGTACCGGGCACAGCCATGGTTAGCCTTCCTGGCTTTCTTTTATACTTATTCTCTTTTCTCTGTCTTTGATGTGGAAGTTACGTGAAGACCACTTGTGCAGGTAAGTTATGTATTCAGGGAGACACGATGTGATATCATAATAATTGTTTTCAGCCGCCCAATTAACTAAGATTCTATAATGAACTTTTGTTAGTGACCACTGTAAGCGGGCATACTTGTATTGAAAAGTTGGAGTTAATCATATTCCGATTTGGCGGTATTCTTCTAGCATGGCGGTGCTCCGAAATATCCGGCTGCAAAGTTTAATTGTGTTTCGGATGATTACGCATGCAAGACAGTGAACTCCAGCGAAGCTACTCCTTGATGTACTGCTGCATTTGCGTGTGACGTTTAATCTGACAACGGGTCGAAGGCATCGGCGAAGACGTCAGCGGTTACCTTTTTACTACCGCCTGGCGATAGCAAGCAATGACTCGCATCAGGAAGGAACATTGCGCCGATCCACACTGCCTTGCATGCGTAATCATGCGAACTGCAATTGAACTTTACAGCGGGATGTCTCAGAGCACGGTCATGCCAGAAGAATTCTGTCAAGTGGCACTGTATAGAAACGCGACTGCCAACAGCTTTTCTATTACAAATATGCCCGCTTACGGCAGTCACTACAATGTTCATTGTTCAACCTCAGTTGAATGGGTGGCTGAAAGCGATAATTATTGTCGCACTTTGTGTCCCGGATGCATAACTTATCTGTAAAGGTTGTTTTTACGTACCTCCCATAGCTGAATTTTAAGAAAGTCCTAAAGCTTAATAAATTAGATCGCCCGATCATGTTACACCATGGACATTGTTGGGGGAAAATTTTGTGAACTCTATGTAAGCATGGTCAGGTGCTTGTCTGTACTCGTCTCCAGTCCCTCGCCTGTCGCCTTTTGAGTTTGTCATGTGGTAGGTCTTTAGTTCGCCTCCCGTCGTAATACAGACAAATCTCTAGGTAGGAAAAAACTTATGGCAGCCTGGCACTACTGGTGCCAAGCCTGAAGGAAGAGCGCAGCTGGGTAACCTTCCTTGATTCTCTTACTTTTTCTTTATCTCTCTCTGTTTCTTGTATCTCTATCTTGTATCTGTTTCTTTCTATTTCTTTCTTCCTCTCTCTATCTGCTTCTTTCTCTTGCTATCTTTATTTTTCCTTCTTCCCTTTTTCTCTCGCTTTCTTTGTTTCTCTTTATTTATCTCTTTCTTTTTCTTTCTACCTCGCTCTGTTTTTTTGTATATCTTTTTCGTGTCTGTTTCTTTCTATATATTTGTCTCTTTCTTTATGTCTTTCTGTTTTTCTCTCTCTCTCTCTCTCTCTGCTTCTCACAATTCAGCAACCTCAGATTTTCGGAGCTCTTAAAGAATGGGCACGACTTGCAAAAAAAAATTATTAGGACTAAACCAAGAAAGTACCGATTAATGTAGGGCTAAAAGAGAGTATGCTGAGGGCAAACGTTTTTTTTTTTTAAAGAAAGAAAAACAATTCATGATTGGCAAAGAACCCGGAGTATGCATACCTACAGTTCAGTTCATTACTACAAGGGGTGCCTGCCCATGAAACCGAAGAATAACGATGGGCTGAAGGGCATACGGCAGGCTTCTCCAAACCATGACAGGCAATCTACCGCCGTCCTTAAAGCGAAACGTATACAATCATTGCATATATACTACAAGTTTTAGCATACGGGGCTGAATTAAGTCGCACAAGGCTTGAAACAGCGAAACTGGACGATTATGCCTAATCTGGTTGCTTCTAGGTTGTTGCTCGGCTTTAGCCAGGTTAGTTGGTTAGCTAAATTGTTTCTATGTTGATTCTCAACGCAGAAGTTCGAGTTAAACTACAGACCTGTCACAGACACCACACGGATGTCCAAACTCCAGAGACAGAAACTCGCGCTGAAACTGAGCGTTCGCACCTTTCATAGATCTACGGGCACGCCGTTGTTCGCGTAGGGCTTCCACCGCCTCGGGGTCTTCTCTCATAGATCTACAGGCGCGTCGTCGTTGGCATACGGCTTCCATCACTTCGGGGTCTTCTCGCAGCCGCCGTTGCCTTTCCCGTTCCCTAGTATTCTTTCGTTGTGCGCACTCGTGATATTCGACTCGCCGTCGTTGCTTCGCTTGGGCTAACTGTTGCCGCCTTAGTGGACCAGTGGTGAGTAGTGGGACTTGCCCAATCTCTGTGGCACACACCCGTGATGATGGCCATTTCTTGGGCTGTTACTTCTTCATTTTTAGTGAACCAGTGTTATAAGTACAGCGGAATCTTGCTGACATGTTTTTCACGGCAACCGGAAAATAAGACGTATTATGCAAAAACTGCATTAACCAAAGGGGTAATAAAAGAAGGAAAATACGCATACTCCGTCAGCAACTCACTTTTACTGAGCAACATTGAAGTAGTTGGTGAATTTACGCTGCACTTTCTTCCTTTTGCGGCGAAAAGACCGCCTGGCAGCGATCTTTTCGCCGCAAAACCGACGCTGCTGTGGCCTCAGCGGCTCTGCAACGTGCAGACCATGACTTGTTGGAACGCGCTTTGAGCTAGTACACTTAAAAGTAAACGTAAGGTTTCCATATCGGTCAAGGTCCACTTTCGCGGCCGTGTTATCCGACCATGGGCAAAAATGTAATCGTATTGCCACGTGCGTTTCTTGTTATCACTTTTGCTGCATTCGGTTTTCGCCCACAAAGACTGTCAGCAACGCTCAGCGCAAACTGCGCCTCAGTGTTCGAGATGCTTCGCGATTATTGTAGATCGTTTTGTTAAGGTTGCGCGCAAGACGCGAACACTCGAGCTTATTCTAGAACTTGCGCGACAGCCAGCGATAACGCTTAAATATTCGACGGCACATGTATAAATGCCGACACGCTTCACCGCTTGTCAGTTTTTCGACGGTCGACGCTCTGTTCGCCGCTATCAGCGTACGCTGCGTATCGGTGTATTGCTGTAGTTTGACTTTCAGTTTCCCGGCCACAAGTTCGGCCAAATAAAAAGCTTCATCTCGAATACGCTGCCTGCTGCCTTCGTCGACGTCACGACCACGTGACAGTATTAAACGCAAAAAAATGCATAATTTCCAATGTACGTTGGCCGGGAATAAAAACAAAAGCTTATTAGGCGGGAAAACGTATTATGTAGAATCGTATCAACTAGATTCCACTGTAGTAGGACTTGGCCAATTTCGGTGGCACATACCCGTTCATGATGATCATAGCTTTCTGGTGACCAAGGACATTTTACGGCCGTCTATAACAGCGTCAATGTTAAAACGTTAAGAACCACACGCAGCGCGCAATGGAACGGAAAATGATAGGCTTAACATTACAATAATGATATCTGGGGTCTAACGTCCCAAAACCACGATATGATTATAAGGCACGCCGTAGTGGAGGGCTTCGGAAATTTCGACCACCTGAGGTTCTTTAACGTCCACCTAAATCTAAGAACACGGGCCTCGAACATTTTCGCCTCCATCGAAAATGCAGCAGCCGTGGCCAGGATTCGATCCCGCGACCTTCGGGTCAGCAGTCGAGCGCCATAACCACTAAGCCACGAAAATTAAGAGATCGGAATTGGCAGAATAGGACAAACAACAGTCAGGGGTGGCGAAGACGAGCTCGGCAGCGAATTATTAGATGGAGCGACGAGACAAGGGTATAACCATATATAATCGCATTTATCTGCCTTGATACACGGTGCGTCGCTTATTTTATGACACGAATGATTTGATGATACTGTAGCCTAAACTCCGACAAAATTTCAAAAAATTGAGGCAAATTCGCACTAGCGTTGCGAAGCCTGAAGGAAGTGTGGAGCTGGGCAGCCTTCTTTGTTTCTCTTTATTTTTATTTTTATTTCTTCCTCTTTATCTTTTTCTGTTTTTTTTTTCGCTGTTTATTTCTATTTTTGTCTTTCTCTCTCTGTGTATTTATTTCTCTTTTTCGCTCTTGATATATTTCTTTATCTTTCTTGTCTTTCTTTCTTTTTCTCTCTCCCTATTTCTCGCTTCCTCTGTTTTTCCTTCTCTCTCTCTATTTCCTTCTCTCTCTTTCTCTTCCTGTGTTGCTTTGTCTTTTTTCTATCTCTTTTTGTGTCTGTTTCGTACTATATCTTCTCTATATGTCTATTTCTTTCTCTGCCTGAAATCGATAGTTGGACGGAAACCCGTCTGGTCAGGAACAGACATGAAGACAATTAAAACAACACTCTGACCACGATTAAAAGCAAATAAAAGTACGACGTTTCGGCCCCCGTACGGGAGCCTTGTTCACAAGTTTCTCTGTCTTACATATTTGTGTCTTCTCTTTTTTTTTCCTCTTTTTTTCTCTTTCTTTCTCTCTCTCTGTACTCGTTCGCTCGCCGATGAGAGTTATTGCATCCCACGTCGCACGAATCGGCGCACGCGTTCTAGGAGCGAAGCAGAAGATGAAGGAGAGCACGAAGAGAGCGCGTGCCGGTTAATGACGATGATAGTTTTCTGTTCGCTTTGCGCGGTCTAACGGTCGGCTCAAATAGCTCTGCTGTTTGAAATAGGCTGACAATGATGATGAACATACGTGACCTTCTTTTACTAAAAGAGCCAAGTCCGACGTAGGAGGCGCCCTCCACGCCCAGTGCTTAGCTGGGCGTCCTCCAAGACCCGTCTTTGGGCAATTCAAGCTTTACCCCCATCACTGCCTCCACCACCACTTTAAAGGGACACCAAAGTGAAACAACGAATCGATTTAGATTGATTAATTGTACTCTGGGAATTCTAATGTCGTTAATTTCACCATCGTAGGTTTAACAATAGAGGAGAAAATGAAGATCAATGTTTCTTTTTCAAATTTCGCGCTGAAATCTCCGCGCGTCACGTCACGTATTTCAAAGTGTATTTTTCGTATTTTGGCGACATTCCCTCAACGAAATTTCCTGAAACTAGGTAGGTTGTCTATGGCGCCCTTAGCTGACAATGTACTTAATTTTTATGGATTAAGGGCTACGTGGAACCTTGTAGATGCCATCAAAATCTATGACGTCATGGCGTTTGGTGCGGGAATTTCAAGGTGACGTCACCACCCGCACTTTTTGCGAGTTTTCTCTTTTACCAAGCGTCTGCTCGCGGCAAGCGTGGTGATTTTGGAATTGGGAAAGAGCAATGTACTTAAACGAGAAAAATCTTTTTTAACACGAAAGTGTTTTATGCCGGGGTCCACCAAGACTTCAGTGACGTATTTCCGTCACGGAAATGACGTCGGCAAAATATACACAGTCAGATGACAAAGAAAAAAAGGTACCGTCAACGGGCATCGAACCCACGACCGCTCGGTCCGCAACAACAGATGCCGGGCACGCTACCCACTGCGCCACGGTCACTTTTTTTTTTCTTTATTGCCTTCTTGACTACAGGTCAAGATCGTCTAACAAGCACACATCATATCCGTTTCATGTGCGTTAATGCATCAAACAGAGCTATCACATCTTCATCACAGTCAGTCGTCTTATACACCTCACGAACTTTGACAACAATTTCCACGAAACACTCATGAACAGATGGAACTTTAACATCACAGTGTCTATACGCTAGCATGCTGCGCCAAACCGAATGGAGACCCAGTAAAAAGATAACATCCAAATGGGGAACAGAGTATTCAAAGGGCAAAAAGCGAATTCCGTGCGGATTAAGAGGTAGTTCTATCTTTAAGGTCCTCTGCAATATGTCCCAAAAGAATATGGCGTTATTACAGTCAATGAATACATGTTCAATAGTTTCAGGCCGATTACACAGGAAACACATGCTTCCCCATGGTACATAAATCCCTCTATCCTCCAGCCACGTTTTCACTGGCAAGGTTCCTGTATGAAGCTTGAAGAAGGTCTTTACGTTAGGCGGTATCCACATGTTTTTAACTCGTTTTAGAACGTCTTGGCCGTGTGCTTTTTTAAACATTAACCGATAAACGGGGACAGGGAATACATTTTGAATTAGGTCCTTTATAAGGCGCTTTCTTTTCACGTTAGATAAGTAATCCATAGGAAACCTTGCTCTTAGGAATCGATAGGACAACACAACTTCGCGGAAGAATGGCGACAAGGAGTATCGTTCCCCCCTCTCTGACGATACAAAGAAGTCAGGCATATGATGTAATAACATTCTTTGAAATAAACAACATAAAAAGGAATCTCTTTGATCTCTTATCAGCATGAAACGTGATACTACTTGGTTGAGAAACAGATGACACAGAGAAAGCCCTCCTTGCTTAACTCGACGAAACAAATTAGTTCTTGCTGTACACTCCCATGTAGATCTCCAGATGAATGTGGCAAATATCCTGTGGATTTTTTAAATGTTTTTACGCGTACAACTAAGTGCTTGGAAAAGGTACATAATTTTAGCAGCCAGAAAAACGTTACATATTGCGGACCGAGAGAAAATCGATAATTCTCGACCACCCCATGCTTCAGCTGTCGCACGCAGTTCCTCCGCCTTGCTAAGACAAAGCGAGTCGCTGTCTTTGAATAACAGAGAGCTGAGCTAGTTGGTAAGTATTCATTCTAAAGAGACAGGGCGTGCAGCCTTCATGCAGGCCCTGGCAATGCCGCGCTTCACAATCTTCGAGTGCGCGGACGAGAAAGGGAGAAGGCTCTTCTGCGACCTAGGCGCATAACCCCAACAAACATGGTCGTTTGAGAACAAGAGTTCCAAGTCCAAGAAGCGTAACCTATTGTCTAAGGGATGCTCACTGGTCAACTCAAGTGGACTTAATTCCGTGAGGAATACGTCAAAAATTCCAGCAGCAGGCTGTACGTCAAGAGGGTTAGTGCAATAAAATACTAAAAAGTCGTCGACGTACCGCATCACCTTTACCACGCTAGTCTGTCTAAGCTTGCTGTCAAGATTACGGTCATAGCGGGCTAGTAAGATGTCGCTGAGAACAGGGGCGATGCATGAGCCAATGCAGACTCCTTTTCGCTCCTTTTTGCAGACTCCTGCGGGCGTTACCAGGGGAGTGAAACTTCCTATACCATCCATGGAACGCGATATTCGCTCGCAGCGCCGGGCGAACACCTGTGGTTTGGGGGCGGTACTAAAACATGGCGGCGCATTGCAGGCACGCACTGGGGGACGCCATCTTGATGAGGACTGAGAATCCGAGTGGATGCGGGGGGGGGGGGGGGGATTTCGCGCCAAATTCAATTGGGATGCGCCAGCAAGCCAAATTGAGTGACTGGAAGGTATGCAGATGGCGAGCGCGCGACCTTCATCTTGTTGCGCAACCCACCACATTAACAAAACGGCAGTCGTTGCGTTCTGATTGATGAAGGTTTGCCCATCCACCTATTTTTGCACCACTTATTCTAAGTAAGACGTTGTTTTTGTTTGCGTGTACACATAAATTAGGCAAGAATAAAGAACGGAGTTTGTTTGAATGTTTTATTGCCTAAACGTACCATTCATACAGTGAAGACATAACTTGAATATTTTACGCTACTGCTGCAACCGCATCCTGATATGCCGTGCAAGCGTAGAAAAACAAAACGAGCAGCATGCAGATCGTACCTTTCGTCCACCGGGATCCGAAAGAATTTTACGCCGGTGTGGCGTGAAGAATTTGGACACCACTCAGCACAGCACGATTTGTGATGACGGCGCGAATACATTCATGCGCCTATTTCGCTGAAGCTTGCAAGGGTTTCGCCAGTTTCGCTGAAACAAACTTTACGGTAGTAAAAGCGGCCTTTGGGACACCGTAGGCCGCCGCATACGTGGGCGCGCGACAAGAAACGCCCCTTTTTCACCGTGAGAGATAGGATGGCGCAGTTCCCGTTTTCCACTCGGGTGGCGCTCGTATTTTCGCAATCTCGAACTGCAACCTTTAGGTTCATTTACGTATTAAAAACTCCGGAGTTAATAAGTAAGCTGGTAATAAATATAATCTGGAACAACAACGTTAAGTTATGCTCGTATGTAGTACAGCCCCCAAACACTAGGATCGCTGCGGTCGCGGGACAGAAAAACCGCGAAGTTTCATCCCCCTGGCGTTACTGTGTTGGTAAAACTGGCCGGTGTGCTAATGACCGCTTGCGCGACCACGCGAACAAGGTCTCTAAACAAGCAAAAGACAGTCAACTGTCCATTCATTGCAATGAATGCGGCTGCCAGCCATCTTTTAAAGATTCGAGTTTCCTGTCAAAGTACTATGACGAACGTGCGCGTCTCGTTCCTGAAGCGTATCACATTTGTAAAGGCGGCGAGGCATGTGTTAGCCTCCCCTCGATTTCACTGCTTCCGAAGGAGATAACATTTCTGTCGAGTTAAAATTTTTTTCTTGCCTTTGCGCAGGCTGACCGGTTTTTTCTGCTTTTTTGTTATGCCTTCTTTAGTCATGGTGGAGTATAAATATGCGGACTGGTGGAATAAAAGCACATTTGGTTGATAGTCAGCGCCGTGTTTGTGCCCTTTCTTTGTCCCGTCTCGTAGCGCTGTTTTCTACTTGAAATATGTCACATGTTCAGATTCATTGCAGGAAAAAAATGGGGAGTGCCGATACCATCTATGCTACAACTGTACAGGGTTCTGTTTGTTGGGTTCCTACGGTACAGTTTGCCTGCAATATCGAACACCGGCAAGACTAACCTGCGTGCGATTCAGAGCATTCAAGCCCAAGCTCTTAAGGTATGCCTTGGGTTACCCCGCAGCGCGTCAACGGCTGAAACCATTGCCATCGCGCAAGACTACTCAATCACGACTCAAATTATCACCTAGACAATGCGCACGTACCTTAGGCATTATGCCAGGACCCCTTCCCACCATCTGGCGAGCCTCGCTGCTGAAAGGCCCCGCACGACATATAGTGCCACTGTCGACAAACATCGCTCATCATTTGCTGCGGGGTACGCACATGCGTCAAAACCAGTGTTCCCTCCGTGGTGCTTGAGCCGCCCACGAGTTCACCTAACGGTTCCGGGAGTGCGGTGGTTATACCATCACAAGGGATAACTCTGCGTCTTAAAACTTCACATGCGACGACGTCTACGGCGGCAGAACTCGCGGCTCTGCGCAGCGCACTAAAGTTTATTGATACTGAAAGACCAAGTAAATGGGCTGTGTTTTCTGATTCAAAACCGGCGTTACAGTGCCTGCGGTCAGTTCTCCGACGAGGATGCCACGAACAGTTGACGTATGAAACCGTGAAACTTCACCACCACGTAATTCAAAAAGGCCACGATATTGACTTCCAGTGGTTACCTGACCACTGTGGCATCAGTGGAAATTATTTCGCCGATCACGCTGCTCGCGCATCACATTAGGAAGCAAACATCGTCCCACTTCCGCTTTCAAGGACAGACGCTGCAAGGCAAATTCGACAACTGGCCCGGCGTCTCACACTGACGGAGTGGAACGCACCAAGCATCAGACATACCAGACTACATCAACTGAACCCTTCACTGCAACTCCAACCTCCATTCGGCCTTCATCGACGCGAAGCTTCGCTTCTCTATCGCCTTTGCTTGGGAGTTGCTTTTACGAAGGCATATGCAACGTTAATCGGAAGGACTGACAGCGCGGCATGCGATGTTTGCGGCACCGAAGAAGACATCAAACACTTGCTGTGCCACTGCCTTCGTTTTGCCTCGGAGAGATAAGTACTGTCCAACGCACTGCGGCGACTGGATGATCGGCCAATTTCCGTGCAGGTGCTACTACAGCACCGTCCACATCTCTCGACGGCCCACAAAGCAGTGAAAGCACTCTTGTGTTTTTTGAGAACGACGGGCTTATACGAACACCTCTGACTTGTGGTGCAATCCCGCACGCTGTAGTGAATGCACTGCATCTCTTCTCTCTCTTTTTTTTCTCTTCCCTCCTCTCTATTTCTCGTCTTTCTGTTCCCCTTCCCCGATCCCCCAGTGTAGGGTAGCCAACCGGAAGTGTTTCTGGTTAACCCCTTGCCTTCTCCTTTTTGTTTCCTTCCTTCCTAAAACAGGAAAACAAATATAAGTTAAATAGAGAGGTCGTTGTGTATCAAACATTCACATTGAATGAGCACAGAAACACAATACAGCCGGCGCCCTTAGTAGCTATGAGCATGAATTGTATCGTCAACTTACCTGTTGAGACAATAGAACATTCAGTGCCTATGGATAATTGCCTGAAATGGCTCATTGGGACGCTCATAAGTAAAACGGAGCATTCAGTAAAACAATGTTTCTCGAATCCCCTACCTAACAACTTTAATATGGCTCCTAATGATTTTCATTATTATAATGCAAACTCAATTTCGCTATTTTCATAAGCGGTAAGCAGAACATTATGTACTGTATACTCAAGGCACGCCCACAAAATAATATATTTGTTTTCAAAATCGCCTTGGCAACGTGTAAATGTGTAAAAAGTCGTAGAAATAAAGCAGACAGAAGAATAAAGCAGCAATCTTATGTTGGGAGTGCGTTACAAACGACATACTGCAGTGACCAGACCGGAAAAACAGCGCAGAGACCTAAGTTGTGTATGTGATGCAAAATGACAGCTAAGAAAGCACTTGTGCTAATAATCAAATTATGGTTTCATAAATTCTTTGAATAAATGTGGATGGAAGTGAAAAATACGGTAAGCCAAGATATTTTCTGTTAGGTAAGCGCTTGCTCTATTAGATCTAGCATCAGGCAGTGGTGCTAAAGTTGTTAGAATCATAAGTTAATTCATTGCATGCAGGTCAAACTTAAACGCACGAGATCCTTCAAATCGCTGATATCTAAAATCCACGCGACGCAAAGCAACCCCATTCTTGCACGCATCACATTTCGTTACGGAGCAAGACGCAAGAGAATCTTCAATAACGACACTGTAACAACATCGGAATTTGGGCGATAGACGCCGCACGCAGTGGAGTACGCGGCGTAGGACAGTGGCTAAGAGCAAGTGTCGCTGCATTGGCGCAACTAAAAAGAAAAGAAACCGAGAAAACGAAAGGTACGTGGGCTGGGCGTAGACGTCCGCGTGCTTGTCTTCCTGATCTTCTACCGTCGCTGGATGACTCTGGCGTAAAAATAAAATAACGCCACTGCCCTTAAACGTTTTCAGATGGCTTAGTGGCACCAATACCAGCTTGAGAAGCGGAGCTTGGCCAGCGATTATTGTTTCGCACGGTTGTGTTAGATACACGATACATTATCGAATGTATCGGAAATACAGATACCGATGCTCGTATTTCGAGATGTATCGCGATACAGATACAAGATACCCATGGAGTATCTAAGATAGTATCTAAGATACATGTATCTTCGATACTGCCCAGCACTGCAGGTACGAGCGTCTTAGCGCTAATATTGTATCGCCGGTCATGCCCTCTTTTGCTTTATTTCATGCTTGTGTCGTGATTCATGGAGGCTATGACCGCAGCTGTGAAGAAACTATACTTCGCTGAGTGTTTTTGTGGACCCGACTGCAAGTATGTTTCTGTGAAGCGACTGTTACGCTGACCGACGCTTCCTAGTCCCGTAAGATTCCCTACGGAAAAATGCACTTATCAGCTTGCGCGCGGGACATCCTCGCAACTTCCTTCTTCTATGCTCGAGGTGTCAAGCTCGTCAGAGTGATCGAGAGACGCTCGTTACATCATGACCAACAAAAAGCCCTATTTAATGTTTCGTCGTGGAATATGTACAGTCAGAATGGCCACATGGCTTCTGTGATAACTGGATGATGGCAACACAAGCATAGCGCTTACCTCAGCACTTGTCTCTGGAACAGGCGGCCACAGGAAGCATCAGGATGACGTCACATCTTCGTTTTACAAGCACTGTGGGCGCTGTGGGCCTGCCAAGAAAGAAAAACTTTACAAATTAACCATCGACACCGAGCCTTTTCGGAGCTCGTACGACACGCCCATATCGCGTCGTTCTTTGCTCTGGCCTTGAAGTTTCGTTCGATGGACGAGCCTCTTGGATGTCGGACGATTGGGTAGCCACGATGTCGTGGTCTGTCGTGTCCGTTGTCTGGCTGTTTCGTTGATGCTGCTCGGCCTTTACGGGACTTGTTTCTTCTCCGTGTGGTAGAAAGAACAGATGACACTTGTTTCTGCGTACGGTTCTCTCTTCAGTCTGGACCCCGTATGATCTCGGTGTTGAGGAGGGACGAAGAACTGTGCCCTTGGCGCATCTGTCTCTCAGCCATACCTGATTGCCTGCGGATGGACAGGGAAGACGTCTCGCAGCATGGCTTTTGTCAAAATGCATCTTTGGTTTAGTCTGCATTTCTCGTCCTGCTTTTTCCAAGAGGCCTTTACTATTTCCAGCTTTAGCGCGGATGGCATGCATGGTACTTTCGAGCGTAAACGGCGGCTCATGAGCAGTTGCACTGGACTATTCGCAATGCCCATAGACTGTCGCGCCACCGAGCGGAATTCAGGAGCGTCCTCTCGAGGAGGGTTAGTAGACGACAAAATGGCGGCACTATGCAGTCGCTCCCTTGTTCGGCTGTGCTAGCCTCAGTGTTAACGCGTTGGAAAGAAAGGAACACTACGACTTTGCATGTTCCCTGCATCAGTGAACAAACCGGGCCCTCCGTGACACGAGAAATCTGATTCGTTCTTGCGAGACGCGAAGTTTTCGTCGCCACCGGAGGGCTCACATTGTTGTGCAAATAAAATTATTATTATTACGTGGCAACTCGCGCTTTCAATGCTAGCCCACAGTGTACACATACTATCAGCTTCGCGAGGCTTTCTGTAGCCACGTAGGTAAGTTAAATGTTATCGTCTGACAAATTCAGTTGAAGCTCACCCTGTTTTACTTGCATATATATAATTGGTCAGTGTTTCTTGTAGTGCATACGTCCCATAACACTGCACGCGGGAGGGAGGTCGCGCGGGCTCGCGATGTGCTCATGTATAACTGAGCGATCTCAAGTTGGCGATACATTGTCACCAAAGCGCTGTTACGAATCGTGCGAGTGACGTTTCAGTCATTCGAGGACGCGTCTGCTCGACGCCTTCCGTGGAGCGAACGCTTTCCATCCACGCCGTCCTTCGCCAGTGTGTTGGGTTTCATAGCCACCGCTGCGCCGCTTGTTTTTGTACGTTAGTTGATAGGTGGCAGCACACTGCAAGCGATTTGCTTGTTGAGAGGTTGAGAGCAAAACGTTCTCCGCGCCCAGACGTCTGTCTAATTGTAAACGTGGTGACGCGGAGTGGTCGAAGTCGTTCGGCGGAGGAAATTCTCCAGATTGCTTTCAGCAGTGATGTTGAAAGAAACCATCTTGACGACGAGGATTTTTCACTGGACGTAGAAGACTGTGAAAGTACCGAGAGTGACAGCGACGATGAACCACCAGCTGCTAACTCACGAGGAGCGAGTTGCACTTCACGTCCCCTCGTGCGTTAATGTTCTTTCACGCTCGTAAGTCACTTTGACTGTATTTAATGTTTAATATCCTTGAGCGAGATCAAAATAAAAGCATAGTTCCTCTTGTGCATTGCATGTATCACAATTATTGTGGACATTATGGAGCGCCGCATGCCGCCAACACGCTCGAGCTCGACCAACGAAGCGAAATGGTTAGAGCGATGGAACGTGCAGTCACGGCCACAATCCACGCCTCTCGGCGAACTTTTTCGACGTTGCGAAAGGCATACGCGTTTATTCTTTTCGATATTCATGTTTCGATCGTGCTGATCGAACCTGCAACATGCGAGTGAAGTACACACGGCTAGAGTCTCAGCATGGCTGTGACACAACCGCTACTGAATGGGATGTTAAATGCTTGTGTTCCGTTGAAGACGTAACTCCGCGTTTTCGACTGCGCAAGTAATGACGACGGGGTATTATCACAGAACACTTTTATGTTTGCAAGCCATCATCACGCGCAGCAGCGATGGCGCTACACGCTGGCGGCCTACTACTGCGGCAAATCCGTCAGGCAGGCTCGGTACGTACTACCTCGGAGTGCCGTTCAGCTCATACGTCAATTCTAGTTCATACAGGTTTATGTAGCATGCACAGGATTTCGCAAAGCATCGTTATGCACGGTAACGGAGCTGATATATAACCTTTCACTTCGCAGCAAATAATTAGGTGGCGAGTACTTAGCACTTTCCATGGTTTGGGAAAGTATTTTAGTCTCATATCCATTTCAGCGCAGCTCATGACTTCATCCGGTGAAAGTGGCACGGTCCGTACGTCCGCACGTCCTATCTGTTCCTATGCTAACAAACGGGTTGACCCTCCTCCTGGCGCCATATTGAAAAGCACGGCGCGCCACCTATAGTTCGTGGGCATTGCGAATAGCCAGTTGGGCCCGACGTGTTTCTATAGTTCAGCAAGGCAACGTAGGGGTCCTGTGCTTTCTTCAAAAGTCTTTTAATAGTCCCTACCATGCGTTCAGCTTCCTCGTTAGCTTGTGGGTAACGAGGACTAGTTGTGACGTGCCTGAAGCCGTAGTTTCTTGCAAAATAAGTAAAAGTGAATGAGATTAATTGCGACACATTGTTCGATATCACTATTTGCGGTCTCCCGTACCTGCCGAAGCAACTTTTCAGATGCTGGATGACCGCCTTCGATTACCTTCCCCGATCCAGCAAGGCCAGCTCAGGATATACCTGGAGTGAAAATCGACAACGACAAGATAGACAGCTCCTTCATCTCAAATAAATCAATTCCGATTTTCTGCCATGGAAGCTCAGTTGTTTCAGGTAGAATCATCGGTTCTGAAAATTGGGTACGCTCTGCGGCGCATATACTTGGCAGTTGGCTATGCTTTGTGCAATTTCTTCGCTGATTCCTGGCCATTAGACAGATTCTTTGGCGCTCGCGTGGCAGCGAGCAGTGCCCTGATGCCCCTCGTGAGCTCCCCGAAGCATTTCTTTCTGCAGCGCTCGTGGGATCACCAGTCTTGAGTCCTTCAGAAGCAACTGCTTGAAAACCGTGATGTTACCACGATGCGCCCAGAACGGCTTTAGAAGCTAAGGTAGGCGGTGCTTTGCGGGCCAACCTTGCATACAAGCTTCGAGCAACGACGCGCATTCGGGATCATTTGCCTGCGTATGCTGTCCAGCATGTCATCGGAGAACGCATATCGACTCGCGCGAGCCGAGACGTCAGCTTCCGACAGTTCTGTGACAGATGGTTCCATGTTCATCACTCTGGCCCGAGAACGTACGTGTGTCCGCCGTAGCGATGTTTTTAGCCGGGACGTGTGTAAGCGTGAACTAGTACCGCATAAGACACATTTTGGACCTTTGAATTCTTGGTGGCACTGAATCAAAAGGATCATGACTCAGTAGCGGAAGGAGGGCTTGTGGTCCGTCTCAAATAGGAACGTGAGGCCTCTCAGAAATTCGTCGAAGCGTTCTGCAGCCCAAGTTAAAAGCTAACGCTTCCTTTTCTATCTGTGAATACCTCTGCTCTGTTTTTTTGGCGATCTCGAGGCATATGCTACTGGATGTCTCTCGCCAGATGGCTTATCCTGGAGCAGTACTGCGCCAAGTCCTAGTGAAGAAGCGTCCGCCAATACAATTGTTGAATATCGGGGGTTGTACCTAGGCAGACATCTGAGCTGAGAGTAGTCTTGGTCTTCTCGAAAGCTTCCTTTTGTTGAGGTCCCCAAGACCAGTCGCTGTCTCTGTGAGGAGACAGCGACTCTATGTCGGCCAGACGGGACGAGGTGTGAACAACAGACTGTTAGACCATAAAGCTTCATTGAGGGGAACACATGTTCTAATCTGTCTTTACATTGCAGGGAGTGCGGCTGCGCACCCTTGCTATCAGAAGCTAAGGTGCTGTCAAGATTAAAAGAGAAGGTTGCGCGAGAAATTGAGGAGGCTTTCTTCATTAACAGATCGGGCGAGGCATGCGTAGCGAGGCCATCTATCACGTTGCATGCCACAGAGGTAGATTACTTGAACGCCTGCCACTAATCGAGTTTATTGTTTGCTAAGGTGACTCGTGACTATGACCTTGCTCGTTTATATATGTGTGTGCTTTACGAATAAAATCAGTTGATAGTTTACGCTCGTTCGTCTCCCATCTTCTCTCGTCTTGGTATTTGCGCTATTCTACCGTAAGAATGAACCAACTCGCCCAACAAGTCACCTTACTGGAGGAGGCTGCGTAGAGGAGCAGATGTTGACGTAGATGTAACAATCTCTGGTTAATGCATCGGCCCGTTTGTCCTACGTAGAAGCGGCCGCAGCTGAAAGGGACCTTATAAACCACACTCGTACAGCAATCAGTGAATTTGTTGGTGTGTTTTACGAAACAAATATCGGTCCGCTTCTTGTCTTTTACTCGCTCATTCTTCCTCTGCACAGCGGCACAAATCTTACCTAGCTTATTGGCAGCCGTGAAAACAACATTAACGCCGTATCTACTTCCTACTTTCTTTATCCTGTGAGATACGCAATGAATGTACGGTGTATATCAACCAGGGTGTCGGAACGGAACGAAAACCGAAAACGAAAAACGAAAAAAAGCGATATTTTCGACCGGAACGAAAACGTAACCGAAACTTTATTTATTATTTCGTTCCGGAGTGAAACCGAAATTTTTCAATCGTTTTTCGGTTCACGAGAGAACTTCCGTATCCGGAGCAACTGAGCCCATGCATTGTGAGCATATCTCAGGGTACAGTATTAGCGCGTACCTCAGGCAGGAATTCCAAAGCAAAGATATGTTGAAATTGTGCGAAAAACAAAAACAGTGGCAACCAGAGATATTTGCATTAACGCAAGGGGACTTTTGCGCGCCTGTCACGCAGGCCAGCGTGGAGAGGGCATTGTCGGCGCTGAAGTTTGTTAAAGAGAAAGCTTATGAGATCACAACAGCTGATTTTGGCGCCATAGTTGTCCGCCACCGCCGGTGTCCGTGACCACTATCGCGTGATATAAAAAAAATTAAATGAGAAAAAAATCCAGGATCGAAGGGATTTCAACCCGCGCCCTCTGCGTGGCACTCGGGTCTTCCACCACAGTGCCACGCTGGTGCTTGTAACTCCTTCGAAAAAATACTCTATACAGGCGTCATGTCGGGCACGGAATCGGGTTGATATATGTAATATAGCGTGGCAGAAGAGTAAAATAACAACCAGTCATTACACAATGCTAATAGCGCAAGGGGTGTAATGCTTCCAACCAGTGTTGCGGAGTTGCCCCACCAAAATTGGAATGACTCCGGAATCATTCCACGTTTTCGCGACTCCGGAATGGAATGGGGACAACGCTTGGAGGAATGGAATGGAAATAAAATTAAGCGCCTTTTGCACGGAATGTAATGTGAGTGGAATTACGTCTTTTTCCGAAAATAGAGCACGTTACGTCTACGTGCCGTTTTTCACACTTCACGTATGAGTAAGTCAGAGCCTCCGAATTAACAATAAACCAGTATTTTTAAAATGGCTTGGCTGATTACAAGCACGGTACATTTATAAGCAACGCGCCTACTAGAAACCGAGGCTTAACTCAATAAAACTATCAAGATGTCTTTCCTATGTCAAGGAATTACAGGATTGGGAATGAACTGCCATCCCCAGAGTGCGAATGAGCTAAGTTTTTTTTCATTCCGATGAATTGAAAGGAATGGAATTGCGGCAATATCCCCGGAATGGGAGTGAAATGGAATGGAGGCGCCCATTCCGCAACACTGCTTCCCACCCATTGCAAAGTGCTCAGCCATAATTCTTTATGATCATCAGTCACAGCGCAAAGTGCACATAATGCCTTACATATGTGTAGCGTGTACCACGAGACTACGAAGAATGATGAAAAATGGCGTAGTGGGAACATCTCTACTTCAGAAAAATTGGGATGATTTATGGCGTAGTAGGTACCTTGCATGTTCACTTGTATTATTGTCCCAAGAGACTCTCCTACGGGCTCTACAAAGTCCGCTCTTCCAGCTTTCGCTGTGACTGTGCTGCGTGTTCCGCGCAGGCCTGACGATCTTTTTATCAGAACAGCGGTTTCGCCTATCAGAGAGTACACTCAGTGACGCGCTGCTTCGGAGATCGTGCTCACTCCCTTGACAGAAAGCGTTGAGCCCACTAAAAAAAATTCGTATTTGTCTTTTAAGAAAATAAATACTATCACTTTGAAATTATTACTAGTTTGTGCAAGTTTGTAGGAATTCGTGGTACAGTTACTTCCGCTCCTGTGAAGCATGTGTTTTAGCCTGGTCCCACTTTCCTAAGAGGAGGGCAAGTAACTACATCACAAATTCAATGTTCTTTATGATTACCTTAACTTCAAACTTTTGCATAAAAAAACCGTTACGAACCGTTACGGAACATTTTTTTTTTTTTTTCGTTCCGGAACAGAAACGGAACGGAACCTTTTGCGGTGGAACGAAACTAAAACCGAAACGAAAAACATTTCGTTGCGACACCCTGCCTACAACACGTTTCTTCCTATCGCTTTCTGCAACCATGCTCGGACTTAATGTAGGCATCCGAACGGTTGCTCGCGTATGCGGGCGAGACTAGACTAGACGATGAAGCACTGCGTGCGTCACAGCTTTGTGGGCCCACGTGTGCAAGCTGCTTACACATTGACGTCAGTGTCCAACTCAGCGCCGAGAAACCGACACCGAAAGTCGCTCGCATAAATAAGGCGATAATTATTTATTTAGCTAGAATACGTGAATCTTGGAGCGTGTGTCATGCTTCTTGGAGCAATAAGAAACGTTTGCAACAAAGAACGCGCGAGCCATAAATTTGATGACTTAAAATTTCGATTTTGATGACATAACATTTCGAAAAAAAGAATTGCAGAGAAAAAAATTCGTTGCACACGGTTAACACTCTTTTATTTGTGCGCTAGTAATACGTGCTTACTGTTTTCTAAAATGAAATACGAAATCGAAACCGCTCCTGTGGCCTGTCATCATCAGTAGTCACGAGACGGCGCAGAAAGCACGCGCGAGATGCGGTCTTGGGTTTTGTGTGCCCATGCTGATGCGCCACTTTCATTTCCATGCAAGGAAATCATTTCTGGCGTGTGTCTCACGACAACATGCCTCTGACGTTCCGGATATTTGCATACGTCTCTAGAAGAACTCGCAGTGGGGTCATTCAGGACGTGAGTGACAAGTGCTGTCGTAGCCGCATCAGCTGTCAAATAGCCAAGTGTCAATGGCGGGCACACGTTCTGTAAAGGTAACGTTCGGCCGTTTGTTTTATTTATCATGATTGCAAAGAACTAACGCATGCTACATAGTGCTTGTCGTAAGAAATGCTGTGCGCGTCTTTAAACTCTGGTGCACAATATTGCGGTAGACTGTTGAAGCATGGCCGTAACTAAGGGGGGAGGGGGTTGAGGGGGTTCTGACACCCCCCGAATTTTTTTCATGCTTTAACTTTTCGGGTGATAGTCAAATATTTGCATGCCTTCACAGCGACCACGTGTTGCCAAAGTTGGCCGTTCTACACACAAACACCCCCCGAAAAAAATCCCTGGGTACGGCCCTGTGTTGAAGCATGCGATAGCGTGCTTACTTGAAAAGATATAACATGGATCGTCGAAGGCGCGCGGCCAAAATAAACAAGGAGGCACACGCACAGCACGTGTGCCTTTTTATCCGAATTGACAGTTGGCAGAAATCTGCAAGAATGGCGTTCCTGCAAGAATATTTTTGTGGCGATATTCACCCAGGTATACGTGTGGGCACGAGTCTACAGGAAGCCTTGGGTTTTAGGGACAACAATGGAAAGCTGAACACGTCCGCGATAGAGATAAGTAAGAGACGGTTAGAGTATTGGTGGCAGAAAGGTAGAGATAACGTACAAAAACAAATAATGGGGAGAAATAAGGTCATTCTGCCTTAAGAGGCAGAGAGATGGACCGTGAATTTATATTTTTGGTATAATAACATAGATTTAATCAATGTAGATAAGGCATTAGGACAACATGAAACAAGGAAGTTTTTTTTTTCTTCGAGCCTGGTGGCAGACATGTCACCGCCCCGTTATAAAGGGGACGCTCATAGCATCCATCCATCCATCCTTCTAAACTAACGATCGTGCCTAACCCGGATCGAATTTCTCGATCGTGATTGGTTCCCTCACGTAAGCTGTTTCCTCCTCCTATCCGCATGCAACGAATAGTGTGTCTATTCCTTCGTACTTGGCTGGGTACGTCTTCGTCTGCCGGACTCCCATCCTGGCTTCAAACGGCAGAGAGCTACCCCTAGAATTATCGTAGTTCTTTTCTTTCGCCATTTCCTGCTTGGAAGTTCTGTAGGTTTCCAGTGCTGATTTTGTAAGCATCCCTATTTTTTATAGGCCCCTCTCCATTTCTTTTATCTTTTTCTTAACCATTGATTCACTTTGGCTTGGTCTCCTGCTGTTGACTCCACATGTTTGTTTGACAATTTTCTGGTTCGCTTCTTCCGTTTTGTATCGGCATTTCTTATGTACAAGTAGCTGAAAACTTTCCAAGCCCACCGCCCCTCCCCCATTTCTCTTAATCACTCCTCAGGTTCTATCTTGGTGCTAGCTTCCCTGCCCTCAAATCATGTCTATCCCATGTCACCTTGTACGCCCCTGATTTGGCCTGTGTGCTCCCGAAGCAGGCCTAGATACACCACGTTGCTTAATTTCCAACCTTGCTTGAATCTCTGATCTCGTGCACTAGGCCACAATGCCGAACATCAGACCATGAACAATCACCCCTTTCTAAATCCCTCTTACCTTTTGTAATTTTGCATTACAGCTGCATTCCTGTTGCATTTAGTTGTTACGTAGGTTTTGTGTTCCACTAGGTACTCAGCACCATCGTTTGTCCACACACTAAGGTATTTGTATTTTTTTGTCCACCTCAGCGGTGCAGTGCTCAGCTGCTGACCCAAAAGTCGCAGGTTCAGTGCCAACCACGGCGATCGCATTTCGATGGAGGTCTAGAGGCCCATGTGCTGTGCAATGTCAGTGCACATTAAAGAACACCAGATGGTCGAAATATCCGGAACCCTCCACTTCGGCGTGCCTCATAATCATATTGTGGTTTTGGCTCGTAAAACCCCAGATATAATTATTATCATTAAGATATTTGTGTTTATCCACAACCTCCAGTGTGGCCTCCTGTATCCTGTGCCCATCACCTTTGTTATAATTAAAAGTCATGACTGCCAATTTTTTGTTACTAAACTTTAAACCTATCTCATTCTTCGCAGCTGATGTCTATCAATCCCTGTAAATATTCCCTGTTGTTGACCATTGATACTGTATCTGTGTGCATCAGTCCTGGTAATGACTGTTCAATACATCTTCTTCCTTAGACAAAAGGATGGCTAAAGCCAAGTCCACTTCTGTCTAATATGGCTTGTAATCATTGTAGGTATATACCGTAAGTAACAAAGGTGATAGAGGACACCCTTGTCTAAGCCCCCATTGCATCTCTAAAGGCCCAGATACCTGTTCTTTTTATTTTGTAACTACCTTGTTACTTCTGTAGATATCTTTTAAAAGATTACTTACTCCATCTTCCACATTTAGTGTCTGCTGTATTCCCTACAAGTCTTCTTGGATCACACTGTCATAGGCTTCGTTAATACACAAGGTGTTTTTTGTTAGACATTACAGATCTTTTATAAAAAATTTTATGACTGGCACACTCCAGTCATTTTCACACATGTACTCTATGTCGAGGCGAGAATACTTTGCTGGAACTAAAATGACATTCTCGAGACTAATGAACAAAAACTCATTATTTCTTTAATTATTGACTCGAGGGCACTTGTTTAGATTAGAAAGTTGTAACGCTCGCCAATTTATACCCATTTTTTAGAAATCACAAAAGTTGCATGTAGTTTGCGATATTCATAATCGAAATTTAAGGGTGAAATCGAAACTGATCGCGCTCGACGCACAGAAAACGTGGCCTCTGTTACTTCAGGCCGGAACTACCCTGATTTGAGCATCGTGAGCTGCATAGTTACCGTGGCTGCCGCAGGATGCCGCCACGTGCCTGCGTTCGCACTCGCGATCACACTGAAAGTAAGCTGCATATTCGAAGAAAAAGCTAAAAGAAACTGCGTATGGTCATGAGGCACGCTCACGAAGGGACGCATCTTCTCGCCCCTTTGTCATCCCCCTCCCTGCGTAGCTTTCAGCATGCTCGCTGGTACGAAGAGAGAAAGTGCTTAAAGCATGAGGTACATCCCTGTGACTCCACTCGTACTTGATGGAGTCTAAAAATTTTTGCGGCAGTCGATTCATGAGGCAATAAGCCATTAGATGATTACTTGGAAAAATGTTGCAGAGCCCCTTTAAGTTCTGGTGGGAATGATTTTGTCTAGTTGTAGTCTGACTGCTTAAACGTAATTTATTTCAAACAACCATTTCAAGGACATTTTAATACATCTTGCTCTCTCGTATGTCAACAAGGATGGAGGGTAGGCGCCATAAAGACACCTGGGCCACGTATAGAAATGTTACTTCACTGTCTGCACTATTTAGTATTTGTGCGAGAACACTACACAGAGCCCATGTGCTACTAAAGTTGGCCTCATACTTACACTGTGCTTTGTGCACTGTTACATTTTGTACTGCTTCTCAAGGTGCGTGAGGCTGCATAGAACTTCATCCTGTTGACACTGTGTGTATTATTTTACCAGCATAAAAAGAAACGGGGACCGCATCGCTTTTTGCCATCATGGGGAAGACGCACTTGGCCAAGCTGTGTATCTGTGCTGCTAAGAGCTGCTTCGGCATGACTGCACACCTAGAAAAGAACTCGTGCGATAAGTCGTACCACTGCCACACCTAAGCAACCATGACTTGTGCCCTCACTTGTCGCTATTGGCAGACACTCATTTATCTCAATGGCAGCAGTCAAATTAAATGACAAGGGGAGTTGTGCAAGATTTTGCAAATTAATCTCCACAGATGTATCTGGGTCTGACAACTCATATGTAGTGCAATGCAACGCGGGGAAGTAAATTCAGAAAGATCGAAGATCAGGCTAGTTTGTGTGCACTTGAATTTAAAACAGCGAATAATATTGGAGACCAGTGGAGGAAATACTGACAACAGCACTATGGTCTGTGCCATTCTGCTAGTCTCCGTTTTCATTGCGATAGAGTTAAAGAGTGTCACAGAAATTCTGGGGGTGTCGTTGGCATCAGTGGAGTTGTTTGGGAGCGAAAAAAATCAGCACCGTCCCTGAGCAAAAAATCACTATAGGTGCAAATAAATTAATAAAAATAATGGGTCTGAGTGGGAATCGAGCCCACGCCTTCTGCATAGCAGTCAGGTGTTTACCACACAGCCATGCCATTGTGTGAAATTGTTTCCGAAAAAAGACTATGCGGGTGTCATGTAGTGTGAGGACTCCCATTAACACATGTAGGATTGCGTGGTTAGAATTGCACCAGGCATCACACCACGTGAATTCCACAATGAGGTTCACCCATTACAAAGCACTTAATGGTCTACTCGTTACAAAGCACTCAGGCACATTTAACCATCATCATCAGCACCAGCATAAACAAAGTGTGTAGCTGCGCCTATTGCCCTACGAATGCATCATGGGCACTTCGCAATTTTGACTTGCTGTAGGCTTGCATTCCAGGAGAGCTTAAAGAATGTTAAGAGCACCGCATTCCTTTCCTTGTGGCTTGTTTGATGTGTCCACCAAGAAGTGAAGACTGGCAAGCAAATGAGAAGACGATGTGAGAAGAATGTTTTAATTATTTTAGAGGAATGAGAACAACATTTTAGTCCACACGAACTTAATATTTGCCTACTTGTGCACCTACTTGTATGCTTGATTGTGCTATTGCTGCATAATCATGTACCCTGAAAAACAACGAATAATCTTAAGTTGTTCTTGATTACAGGTGCTAATCAGCAAGTGTTGTGTGAAAGTAATATCATGCCTTTTGATGAGGTGTACCTCATCTTGCAGTCTCCCACCATCACAGCATTGCAAGTTTCCTTTGTTCATTCGTTGTTCATGAACGTGAAATGAAAGAAGTCAAGGCAGTTGTTTTAAATAATGAACGTGCCCAGCAGCAACCATGGAGGAGAACTTAGTTGAGACTCCATGTCGATGACAGCAGTTTATTCTTGTTCGAGGGTTGTTTTTCTTGAGGATTGGGTGATATGATATTTACACTGAGGTGTCGTATTAAGTTGCTGCTATAGAATCTTCAATAATTTTGTCCTCATAACATTTTAAAGTCATAACAGTTTGGCTTAATTGAGCTGTTATAAATGTGACGCATTTTTAGTGAACCAATGGCACTTCGAACGTTTCTTTCGATCTGCCTATCTATCTAGCTGCTTATGTCTGCACGCTCTCATAGTTGTCTCCTTTACTTGGTGTATACCAAAATTGGCACAGGAGGGTATGACTGTGTGATGAACATGACTGACAGGTCCTGATTTGAATAACGTGACATGTCTGTTGTGCTACCATTCATAGCGAGGGTCTCGTTCCGAGAGTGTCGTCTTGAACGAGCATCAAGTCTCGTTCAGACTTGATACCTTCAGGTAATATGCGAGGGTTTATTGGTCAGCTGCTAGCTCGTTAAAAGGGCCACTTCTTCAACATTGGGCAGAAAACGTTGCTGATCGATAGTAGAGGCTATCCCCGCGTGGATAACTGCCGGCAGTTATCACCGTGTGGATAACTGCTGCTTTTTTCTTGCATTGAAGCACGCCGACTGGTCTGTGCACCGGATGCAACTTTGTTCAAAGATGGCACTTCCTGGTGGAGCTCCGCTTGAGTTCCGAGAGTATGCGCATAGGGAGCAGCTCACCGACGCATTTCTTAGCGAACCTCGGGCACTTTGGCCGTTTCTATCTACGTATCTATCTATCTATCTAGCCGCCTACGTCTGGGTGCTCTCCAGGTCGTGTCCATAACTTGTAATATACCAAAATTGGCATAGCAGGGGATCAGTGTATGACGAACACGATCCACTGGTCATGACATGAATAACGCAAAATACCTGTCGCGTATGCCATGAAACTTTTTCTCTCAGTCACATGTGGCACATACCCGCTTACCAGAGTCCATATTTTGCGGGTATTAGCCACAGGTGATACAGAGTCCCAACTAACACATTAACCGCGAACATACATTCACATGCAAGGAAAGTGATAATAATAATAATTCTTGGGTTTAATGTCCCAAAACCACGATATGATTATAAGAGATGTCGAAGCGAAGGGCTCCAGAAATCTTGACCACCTGGTATTCTTTAACGTGTACCGAGATCACACAGTACATGGGCATCTAGCATTCTGCCTCCATCGAAATTCGACCGCCGCGGCATCAAACCCGCGACCTTCTGGTCAGCAGCCGAGCACCGTAACCGCTAAACCACCACGGCGGACGCAAGGAATGTGAGGAAACTGAAGACAGAACGGCCCTGAAGGACGCTCAACTACCATCCACTCGTCCACGTGGTCCGCAACGTGGACCACGTGGATTACGCAGAAACCGGGATCAATGCTTCCTAAAATAAATCTGCCGAGAGAACCAGGCCTCTCATCATTACCAGTGACTTCAACATTGATTTATCAAGACTGAACAACGCCTGGTCCTTATACTGTGTGAAAGACTGCTTGGGTGTGGACAGGGCATCAAATGGCGTCGCTGCCATGTCCAGGACAGGAGGCATCATAGATCATTTCATCGTAAGAGGCATCCAGGATTTTCACCAGCTGTACTTGCACTTAACTGCACTTAGGCCCCTCGCAGCCGTGATCACGATCGGATCCGAATAACAAGTCCGGTCCATCTGCTGGGGCTCACTGATCACGGTGATGACGACCTTGTTCAAGAACTGTCATGAACTCCTTCCACACATGCACACTGGTTCGTGCGTTCTCCGTGCGTGCGTGCTTTCTCCGTCATAACGGACAAGTATAAGCATAACAACTGTAACAACTGCAACTGTGACTGTAGGGTACATGCAGTGCGCCTGCGCGTGCCACTCGGCTGTGTATATATCTAGGGAAACTTTCCTGAATGAAGCTTAGTTGTGAGTAACGCCTGTCCTGCGTATCTGTGTACCTTCTTTGTCTTGTTCGGATTCATGCTATCCAGTATTGAAGAATATAAGCACTACATATCAGCTTATCGCGTCTGGTGTTGATAACACCCATGTTGCTCTTGGCATCGTTACGCAGCTGTAAACAACTGGTTATATAATACATATGAAACTCGACATATGAATGTGCGTATATCACTTCCACATTTCTCTAGTGCCATTCCGTAACGTTTCGCTCAATGTGAAAAATTGCACCTCAGTCACGATCCCGCGCATATATCGCATAACATCGATTCCCACGGTACGTGGGCTCTGCTGAATTTTTTGCTTGCGGCGTCCTTCGCAAGGATGATGATTAGAAGCCGATGTCCACTGGTAGCACCTGTTCTTCTGACACCATGTTGAAGTCGTCAGGGACGAGCGAGAAGGCAGGAGGCTGAGTTACGTGGACGCACATTTATTCCAAAGCGCGTTCTCTCTCGGGCCAAGCCACGTCCCACGCGCACCTCGGGCACACACTGTCGCGAGCTTCGCCTGGCTTTTCCTAGATGGCAGTATCTACAACACTGACTGCGTATGCTTTTCAGCATATGACAAGGGTTAAAACTCAGGGAAATGACTGTCTGAATCATGAGGATGGGGTACTACTGTAGACAAACATCCGCTTCCCATGTGTTCAAACATTGTGATATTTGAGTAATTATCTGTAACAACTCTGACAATTATGAATACACAAGACTCCACAGCACAGATTACCTCCTTGGTCCAGGCAAACAGCTCTCCCACTGAGCTGTTTGGTAAAGTAGTAGGCACCTGGTATTCTGTATGAATTTGCCACACCATGCAGAACGAAACACAGTACTCCATTTGCAAGCGTGTCTTTAGAGCTGCATGCCGCATTGTTGCCGGCTTTTCTTTTGAGACCGAAAACTGTGTCAGCCTTCCTGTCGTAGACACATTTTTGCTTAATGGCAGCTTCGCCTATGATCAACGATGCCATGTGCTGTTTTCTGCTGAGCACCGATGCTGCAAACATCAGCCTCTCTCCTTCGTGGCAGGGCTCATACCCGACGACATTGGGCTTGGGCCTACATACCTCTGAAGGGTGCACTTCGTTGGCAATGTCAAGAGGACAGATTTTCGAGCGTGATCATAACCTTTTGGCGAAACAAAGCGCCAAATCACGCACTCTCTCAACTTCTTCTGAATAAGAAGGTTGTTTGCTGCCATATATTTTGATCTGGTGATTGAGCAAAACAACTTTCTTTCTCACCTCTTTGAGAATCGGCGATGATCTTAACAGCAGCATAGTGTTTGTCATCGTTGTATGCATTTATCTTTTCTTCCTCTACAGCAAGCTGTCTCGGGAGACTTTGAGCATTGATAGGCAACCTGAGTCCAAAGCCTTTTGACTATGACGAGACAGCAACTAGCTCGGTTAGCGTTACTGTTGGCTTGTGTTGAATCACATTGTCGATCCTTGGTTACCTCCTCGAGCGCACAGAAGTCTTCATGGTCAGGCAGCGGTGACTCTGCTTTTCACTTTAAAGGATTTCTAGGAGTTGGGGTGCGATGACATGCTGGATCCTTTGCAGCTGGCACCATGTACGACAAATACACTTCGAAGACAGTCTGCACAGCTCCCGCAAGCAACTTCCGTATTCGGTTTCCGGGAACATAGTCTCTTTTACTGAAGTGGTCGCTACACACCACATTTGACACGGACTTGTCGTTGATGATGAGATGTTCACGTTAAATATTTCTTCCCCACTTAGAACACGGTTCTGCGTCGCTAGGAAATTGGTGAAAGGAAACACCTGGCGTCCTTCCCTGTTGAGATCTGCAGAATGGCACGCAGCAGTACACCATAGCTACATTGATCACGTCTGAAGCAGCAGGAAGAAACAACGTGTTGACGCTTGCAACAATACCCTGGAGAGAGTTCACAAATCCAGCAGTAAAAGTTGGCACACAATAGGCAGCACGTGGGGATCATTGGCATAGGCATGTTCCTTCAGACGCTGCCCTTAAACGCAGAAGTGGGGAGGTAACTGCGCCCAAAAAAGCAGACCAGAATTGCAGAGAGCAAGTCCACACTTCGCATAACGAAGTCGCCAATCTAGGCACGAGCCAGTCAAGGAATGACAGCACCCAGCCCTGCCTGCACACTCAGAGACGGTGAGGTGTGGCGACCTCGTACGGAAAACCATCGAGCAACTCGTCAAGGAAAAGTTACTTTCACTCCCGTCCTGTCGCGTTGCAAAGGCCATAAGTGGAGAGCGTAGGAGGAGTCGAGTCTGGCCGTGCTTGTGAAGGAGCTTTTGCTCTCTTTGGGGTTTGGCAACGTGCGTGGATGGACGTCTGTCGCGGAAGACCCATGGGGACGATTCCGCAGTTCAGTTCCCACAGGCCCCTCAGGTTGACTTGGAAGAGATAGCGCAGAAAGGACACGGACAAAAGAAAGAAACAAACGTACACACACTGGCGCTACTAACAACAATGGTTTATTTCTTTCACCTGCCGTGCGCAAAAGTGGTTGGCAGGTGAAAGAAATAAACCATTGTTGTTAGTAGCGCCAGTGTGTGTACAATTGTTTCTTTCCTTTGTCCATGTCCTTTTTGCGCTATCTCTTCCAAGTATGACGAACCAACAAGCCCGCATCGCCAACCTAGCCTCGGGTTGAGTCGGACATTGGCGACGCCGCATTCGTGGTACATTATGGCGTCTGTGTGTTGTATTGGTGTTATATTCGATTACTTGTCTTATTACTGCTTATTTATTAGATTCGGCTGGCGAGGTCGCCATTGCAAAATCAGGTAATAAATGTACACACGTGTTCGTATGCTCGACGGCACAACTGAGTCTATGTGTTCCGAGAGCGGCGCTCATTGCGAGACCCCACAATATGTAGTCCTATGACTCGTCAAACTTTAGTCTAGCATTGCTCAGCCTCACAGGCGTACACCAACGAATGCAGCTTACGATTTGCTTCAGTAAAAGTGGCATCTGTGCTGTTACATGAGTACCGGTGTAATGTCACGGACATTGAGCAACCCTTTAGACGCCAGTGCAGTCAATGTGCCTCGTAAGCCCTAGATAAGCACACAGCTACTCAAATTACCCAGATACCAACACACCTCGTAAGACTTGACTCTCTCTGTTTTCACATATATAATTGTTCTTTGTCAATTTCAGGTGGTCAGCTTTCCTGGTTTCAATGGGAAAACACTGCAGCAACAACACTGAAGAATCGCTTCGTGTGCCTGTAGGAAGAAGAACAGTGTTATAGAAATATGTTATACGCAAGATTCTATTTGCGCAATGGCCCAAGTGTCTCATTTGTTTTTTCTTTGAATTGCAGCACTCTACCATTGCTCTGGCTCAAGGACGATACTACCAATAGGTCCAGTAAAAAGAGTAAATTGTTGCCAATACTTTATTTCCTGGCATAAGCATCCAGTTTGGCCACCATTATCGAGTCATATTGGTTCAAGTAGTTGCACAGCGTGCAACATAAAGTGCTACGATGAAAAAAATACCGAGTGCAGTGCTTGTCTGAACATTCGCGTCCAATATTTTGTTGCATGTCACCACCACAGATGTTCACTTTTATATCTTTTGTAGAATTCAATTGCTCAAATTTATATTGCCCATTACTGCCTCTCTCTTCAGCAATTGTAGGTATCTGCACGTAATTAATTACCAAAAACACAGTCGGGAAGAAAAGATGGCTTTTGCCTTTCAAGTCCTCTTAGGCTAATGCATATGGCACCGCGGCGTGACTTTTTGTGATTCATGTGCTTTGTGTACCACACACTGGCTTTTCACCGCATGACCCTTCTCATCGGGCATATAAAGTGTTTGCTTTAAAAGATTACCGCTCTAGCAAGAAAACTACCAGGAAGTGTAATTTAATGCAATGAATTCGTTACTTGAATGTCTGTATATTGTGAGTGTCTGTTCTGGCCTTAATCATGATTTCTGTGCTTTTTGCAGATGTATCCCTCCCCTCTATGGGGCACCCAACAAGTTGCATGCTTCAGACATCACCATAAGAGCACCACACCAGCCTTTTCAAAGAAGACTTGATTGTGTATCATTATGTGGCAGTTTGATTGGTTATTATGTACCCTTAAAATTGTGACAGCTTTATGATCATGCTTACTAGCTGTGGCCTCTTGATTGGTTATCTTTAAATGAATGAAATTGGATATTTGCTCTTGGAAGTGTCGGTCTCAAATTTTGAAGCAGAAGGATGAATTTCGTTGCAGTGATTACGTTTCAGTGATTGGTATAAAGGAATTATGCCTGTCTTCACAAGACATTGGTTCCGGCTAGGTGGATATTTTTCTCTCAGTCCCAAAACAAAACTCTTAGATATATATTTGCTTTTTTCAGTGGCATGTAGGCACTTCTAGGGTTGTCATCTATATAGTGTATAATGTTGTAATCTATATAATGTCTTTTTTATGCAGTGTGTTATGTGACTTATATATTGTTTCTGGATGACAATCGCGTTATGATGTTTGTTTTCTACACAGTGTAATAATTTCGTTTTCAATCTGCGGTTCATATATGTATGAAAATCACAACTACAATGTGTACGCCCTGTTGTGGCGCACTGCCCCTGAGGGTGCCATATCGCCATGTTTACCGCGGTGCTGCTACCGCTCCGGAGGACTTTGTACTTTATATTTCTTTTTCTGCTTTTTTGTATGTGGCTGTGAACTAGTCAAGCTGTTTTAAAACACAGCTTTTTTTTTCACAGTCCTTTCTTTTTGTACGACAGAATGGAAAGTAAACTTTGACTTAGGTGGTAATGCATAGAGCATTGCATGGGTCTGGGCCCACACGATGAGCTAGGGTCAGCCAGACTAGGCTTAGGTTGGGCTCGGGTCTTAGTCAGGCCCATAATAGCTCAAGTCCCATAGAAGTTCGTAATAGCTGTGTATAGGCTATGCATAATTTAGGTAAGCTATCTAATATAAATTCCCACCCTTGCATAATTTTGAGTAAGAGACGTTTTTGGCATTTTGGAAAGAATGGGTAGGCAGACAGCGCAGCACTGGTACACTGATCGGTTTAGTATATATGTTAGAGGCACCCATCAGGGTCTTGGGAAGCATTTAAAGTGTGCATCTGCACTCGCATGCCTGCTGCGCCTGTTTCTGCTTTTGCGCCACTGCAGTATGTAATCTGGAAAATAGATGAGACGCTCTAAAATCGTAGTAACGCTCTAGTAACGCATACTCTTGCCTTTCCAAGTCTGTTCAACAACAGAAATGTTCATGAAAGTATAGTTACCATAACACATTGTAGTAGCACTTTGATTTTGCACTGCAGTATGCTAGAACTGATTTTCAACTGAATTTACTGTCAGTCTTGTGTTACTTCATTATGCTTTTAGCCTTGTCACCCTTTTTGGTTGCATTTTTGTGTTGTGCTTTCAAATCGGCAGGATATCAAAAATAACATTGACCAACTAACTCAATCTATTTTCTTTCTACTCTGGCACTAATCGAAGAAGCTAAATGGATTTAAATGTTGCTGTATTATCTTCCACCATGAAACATGGCGCCATTTTCACTTGGATCAATTTTTTTCTGTGATACCTTTGCAGTGTGTCCGGTTTATTTCGTTCATTTTTTTACGTTTATATATTGGTTGATGCATTTGGTGTGCTCGTGATAGGAATACTGCACATAGTGGTTTGTTAAGTTGATGTGTGCATTGTTCATCATAAAACATGGAAAGAGCTTTGATCACTTTGGCATGCCAAGAAGGCTTAAAGAGGCCAGGGCACCCAATTTCCGATCGTAATCTTTGTTATGTCGGTTAATCCTCATAAATTCACGAACATGCTGATGAATTTTTAGTGCATTTGGTCGAGCACTTAATTTAGAATGGAATAATTTTCAAACACGCGAATGGCCTGAGAGCCGGGCAACACTGACGCACTCGCGAGCTGTGACGTGACGAGCTGCTTGCCTTGCGAGCGTCTGCATTCCGACGAACGATTTTGTTCCGTGGTCATCTGTGTGTTCAGTCGAGCTACTTTGTCTTTCTTCAGTTTGGCATTGAAATTGAATGATTTTCAGCGGCTGAAACTTGGGAAAAAAACGACGACTCCTCTCTGTACAGCACATGACGTCACACAGGCAATGGAAAAATGGCGGTCGCCGGCATTGGGCAGGGTTTATAGCTGACGAATTCTAGGGCTCATTTTTCACTGAAACATTATTTTACAGTCCAAATCTTAAATATGCATAGGCATAATAGACCCTCCACTTCTATTTGTCAGTGAAAACTGCAAATTGTTGGGCAACCGTGTCATGGCCCCTTTAACCAATGTAGCGTCAACGTTTAGCCATTGTATTCATTGACAATAATCAGTTACATATAGCGATAAAGTGTAATACCTTTCTCATGTGTGTGATCCTGTAAGTGAGTCAATAGCAGGTTACTTATAGTGTTCTGTTGTATCGTTATCCTTTCATTGAACGAATATAAAAAGATTGAATTGAACGAATATAAAAAGATTGATATAAAAATATATGAACTCTACTAATACGTATATGGAGCAACAATTGTTTGCATTATGCAGAAAAGTGTCTGCACCTTTCACCACCAAAATCAGTGATCTTCCTTGGCACTCGAAAATGTTCCTTTTTTTTAAATTTTCAGTTTTATTTAAGTCCTGTCACTCATTTCATTTCATATGCTTCATATGTTCAAAAATAAAGTGAAGCTTTTAATGTCCTGCAATGTATGGATACTTCTATGTAAGAAAAAAAAAGCACTGCAGTAATTGTATTGGCACATAGGCGTCAAAAATTTTGTTTAAAGGGACAGACAACTGCTCAGAACATAAATTGAGATAACTCCTCATGGAAACATTGTCTGTCATATTGGCTAAAACGAGCCCGGTTTTTCGCATTAGATGTGGATTTATGTTTTGATTTCTTCACTGAAAGTCTCATAAAATTACTTTTGGTGCCCCACATGGCAAAAACACAAGGATACACTAGAGGCCACTCACATGACCTTTTGTTCTTGTACATTGTTAATGGTCTCTATATTAGTATTGAAATGCGGTACACTTTTTTTATTATCTTTTTTTAACTGGCATTGCTATTACTTCTCAGCTTCACTAATAACTTTTTTAGTGGCTTCTCAGATTGAAAAATGCTGCGTACAAAATATCCATGCACTTTTGTAATCAGCCGCTGCAGGTTAACCACTACCTAGGGAGAGCTTTCTGTTGCACCATAAACAACCGTGCCCAGAAAAATTAGTTGTCAGTCCCTTTAAGTGTAGTCACAAAATTACATCCAAGTCACACCTCTGTGCATTGGTAGCAGGTGTTCGCATGTGATAAGCATAGTATTTATGTGAAGAGAGTTGGAAACTTATCTGAGATATGTATTTGGTCAGTGCACTGTTACCACTTCAGTAACGTGGTTTTAGTAGACCAAGATTATCATACACTCATGAGTTCAGTAACCCTTCTAGATTACCTGGCACTGCAGTCGAGTTCCGTGTAATATGTGACACATGGTTTGCCTTACCTTCCTGTCTGCCTGTGGCTTTGCAGGTTCCTCGTCTTTGGTGTCTCCGGAGGAGGACCTTCCAGGCGTGACCATACAAGGCGAATGGCATTATTGCCAGAAGTGCACTTTTGGCACCAAGGAAAGGACGAAAATGGCAGTGCACATTCATAAACACACAGGCGAGCCCTTCCAGTGCCACTTGTGTCCGACTACATTCACTCTGTACAGCAACCTTAACCGACACTTGCGCGTCCATGCAAGAGAGCGTCCATTTTCCTCTGACTCTAGCGATGCATCATTTTCGGCAAGGGCTACCCTCAGGGACCACTTGTACACACACACAGGAGAGCGTCCATTTTCTTGTGACTACTGCAACGCATCTTTTTCGGCAGAGGCTACTCTCAAGGACCACTTGCGCACACACACGGGAGAACGCCCATTTTCCTGTGACTATTGCACTGCATCTTTTTTGACAAAGGCTACCCTCAAAGACCACTTGCGCACCCACACAGGAAAGCGTCCCTTTCCCTGTGTCTACTGCAATGCATCCTTTGCAAAGAGTGCCAGCGTCAAGCAGCACATGTCCCGTCGTCATGCAAAGAAAATATGCTAAAGGTCGGCAATTTAGCTAGTTTTCTTGTGAGGGAACAGAAGGGTTAATTGATTGATCTCATTGTTATGGGCGAAGGTGACCTCTAAAGTGCATAAAATGGCTTTTAAGTGCCTCAGGAATATAGCTTGGAAATATAGTAAAACCTGTGCAATCACGAGTTGCTGTTCACACATGACTTGTGTTGACATGCCACTGTGAAATTTCTCTTTTGATATCGAAGCCGAAAGTGGTAGCAGTGTTACAAATAATTTGATGTGTTCCGAGGCACCATGACGCCCTCTTTAGGGTTCTTGACCCCAGTGTTTTCATTTTGACTAACGGTACAAAAATTTCTGAAATTCATGTCAGTGCTTCTTTATGCGTTAACAGACGAATTCCTGTTGTGGTTCAGATCTTTTGAAATTGTATTCATAGGCACAATGTTGGTATCTCTGAGCATAATATTCGTACTTTGGAACATGTTAACGATCTTGTGTATGCGCTGTCAAAAGTTGAGACGGCTACGTTCCTTGGTGGAGCCAAGCAACGTAGTTGTCAGGGATGACAACTTAAAGTGAAAGAAGAGAAAGTTATTTACAATTGAAACAATTAATGTCAAGACTCCTAAAGAAGAAAAGAAAGAAGTCAAACGAGCGCACGGAGATGACATATTGGTGAAGGCGTGCACATGGAAGAACAAGGTGGCTGTGGCGCAACGCACCTGAAGGAGACGGCTGATTAATGCTTTTCTGGGTCCTGCCCCAGTGCGGGGATGTTCTGAGAGGATCTGCCTTAGTACCAGCCTTGGTGAGCAGCTGTCGGCTCGTCCCGAAGCCACCGCAGGCCCTGCTTTACCAGGCGGGATGCTTCAGCGTTTGCACCGTTGTATGGAAACACATGGAGACTGGCTGCCACAGGTCCCTGCACTATACCAGGAGCGCCTGGCGCTGCTCTGCCACTCAACAACCGACCAGGGGATGATGGACCGGGTGGGGACATGAAGCTGGAACTGCAAGAGCCTGAACATTGAGTTTTAAAGACTTGCTACACCATACTTTTATTGACATTCATTTTGTTCATTTTCTTACGTTTATATATTGGTTGGTGCATTTGGTGTGCTCGTGATGAGAATACTGCATGTAGTGGTTTGTTAAGTTGATGTGTGCATTGTTCATCATAAAACATCAAAAGAGGTTTGGTCATTTTGGCATGCCAAAGATGGCTTACCCAAAGTGGCATTAGTGTATAGCCATCGTATTCATTCAGGATAATCAGTTATGTATAGTGATAAAGTGGAATACCTTTCTCGTGTCGGATCGTGTGAGTGAATAAGTTACTTATAGCATTCTGTTGTATTGTTATCCTTTCATTGAAAGAATATAAAAAGATTGATGAGAAATATATAAACTTTGCCAATACATATATGGAGTAATAATTGTTTTGCATTGTGCACAAAAGTGTACCTGCTTTTCACCACCAGAAATACTGATCTTCCTTGGCACTCAAAAAAAAATTTTTTTTCAGAATTTCACTTTGATTTGGGTTCTGCAGCACACATGTTATTTCATGTGTTCAATAATTCAGTGAATCTTTAAATGTCCCGCATTGTATAGATACTTTTATCAAAAAAACATTGCAGTAAGTAATTGTGTTGGCACATGGGCATTAAAAAAATTTGGTTATTTAAAGGGACAGACAACCGCACGGAACATGAATTGAGATAACTCCACTAATGGAAACATTCTCTATTGTATCAGCAAAAACGAGCCCTGTTTTTCTCATTAGATGTGGATTTATATTTTGATTTCTTCATTAAAATTCGTGAAAAGGTACTTTTAGCGCCCCACATGGCAAAAACGCAACAATGCAGTAGAGGCCGATCATGTAACCTTCTATTTTTGTAAGCGGTTAATGTTCTCTATAATAGTCTTGAAATGCAGTAGACCTTTTTTTATTATAATCGTTTCTAGCTTGAATTGTGCAGATAAGCCTTTGATTCTAGTGTGCAGAACAGTGGTGCCGTCTTCACTTGATGTGTGATCTGATGCTCATGAGCGGCAGCATGAAAGCTGTTAGTTAGCTGAGGTGCCAGCGGCACCTGCCGACGAGTTGGCGAAGTACCAGGAGTGCCTGGCTCATGAGGTGGTGAAGGGATTTTACGTGATGACGAGTGTTTGGAAAACTTATTCTACGGGCTTTTTAACTTTGAAAAATGACTGTAAATGTCAAAATGAAGGTGGTTGACGACCAACGCCTGTGAACAGAGAACGTTGAGTGTAATGAACAGTTTGTGAGGAGGATTATCAGCATTGCTATTACTTCTCAGTGTTGCTGGAGGTGGCACTAACTTTCATAGCGGCTTCTCAGGTCGAAAAATTCTGCTTACAAAACATCAACGCACTTCTGTAATTAACAGCTGCGGGTTAACCACTACCTAGGGGGAGCTTTCCGTTGCATCTTGAACAACTGGGTCCAGAAAAATCGGTTGTCAGTTCCTTTAAGTGTAGTCACAAAATTGCATCCAGAGCACACGTCTATGCGTTAGTAGCAGGTGTTTGCATGCGGTAAGCATAGTATTTACGTAGAGAGAGTTGGGAAGTTATGCGAGACTTGTATTTGGTCAGTGCACTGTTACCACTTCAGTAACTTGGTTTGAGTAGACCAAGATTATCATATACTTATGAGTTCAGCAACCCTTCTTGATTACCTGTTGCTGCAGTCGAGTTCCATGTAGTGTGTGACACATGGTGCGCCTTACCTTCCTGTCTGCCTGTGGCTTTGCAGGTTCCTTGTCTTTGGAGTCTCCCGAGCCGTACAGTTCACTCGTTACCGTACGAGATGGACTGCATTTTTGCCAGCAGTGCCACTATGCGACCAATGTAAGGACAAACATGAGAGGACACCTTCGCACACACACGGGCGTTCGTCCCTTCCAGTGCCACTTGTGTCCGGCTACATTCACTCAGCGCAGCAACCTTACTCGACACCTGCGCACCCACGCACGAGAGCCTCCATTTTTCTTAGACAAATGAGATTGTTTGTCACATTGGCGGTAATGAGCATGCTTTTGTGCAATAAAAAATGAATTGGATTTTTGGCTCTGAAAGTCGTGAAAGTATGACCGCTAGCGTCACTCAACAGCGATCTGGTTCAATCTATTGGTAGGAGCCAGAAACGCTCGCAGATACTTATTTTGCTTGAAAAGAAATATGTGTGACTTCAAATTATATTTTCTGCACTTTTGGCAGCTTGCCTTTGTGTCGGAGAGTAATTTTTGCTTTTTTTCTCGTGCGTTCAAAGAGGCGCCTGGTGGCACTGCTGGCAACGCGTTTGCCTGCCTGCCTACGGCGAAAAAATGCGAGCACGGCGTCCGGTGCCACTCATAAGAAAAAGAAAAAAAATTGTAGTGGCTTTGCTCGGCTATGCCAGGATATACGTAGCGGGAGCTAAGGTTCAGCTGATTCTTCTTAGCTGTCCCTGTTGTCCAGGATTAGCTTGATTACCAGGCTTAGTGCTGCTTCAGTGACACACACACGGTATACGCATTATGTGACACGTATATTTTTTGCTCAACGTCATTTCTCTATTGCTGCAAATACGGCTCAGTGGTCAGTGTGGTAACACGCTGCTGTCTCTATGGCCCCAACGCCTCTCGCAGGGTGAGACTTTGCTTCTGCGCAACGGAGGCGCACAGCTGGACACGCGCCGGCGCCAGTGTGTCTGCTGCGGCTATGACATCACTCCTCTGGAATGCGCAGGCCCGCGTGGCGGCAGTGGCGCCAGCTGTGCGCCATGAAGTCACTGCTTCTTGCGCATGCGCAACACGTCTCTCGATAAGCCACGCGAAACTGCTCAACCTCGCCCAGTGTAGCTAACGCTACAAAACGTCTTGGGCGAAGAGCAACGCGACTCACTTGAGGGAATTTTCTAACCATGCCCATGATACAATGAACTATACTCAGCAACAACTTTTCTTGACAGCACTGTGGAAGCTACAGAACCGAAACTCATGCCTGCTACCGCGCCTAGAAATAGTACTTTAGTTTACTGATAATTTTCTAATTCGCCTTGCTGAAATAAATACTACTGCTTTATTTATTATGAGACTCCAATAGTTGCAGGAAGTCGTAGGTAAAATAAAGTTATTGTTCACTTTGCAAGAATGCCTTCCTTTTTTTCGTTTCTTAGACAGCACCACCATTTCTGCACGCCAGTTTTCCAAAGTAAACATGGCATCCGTGACGTAGTGGGTTAGTGTGCGGCCGCAAGCGCGCTGTTTAGTTCTCCAAGAAAATATACTCGTAATATGACACTGAAATAAATGTACACTGAACAATCGAATTGTTCTCCCATTCATATTTTTCATGCATATGTTTTTCTCAGCACGTTAACGATGCGAGCAAGCAAAACCAAAATCGGCCACAAGCTGCCGTACTACTTGCGGAGCAACACGAATGTGCGGAAGACCCGCCTCCGTAGCCTTCGCTCCACTGTCAAGATAAGTTGTCGCCGAGTGTAGTACCTGTGAATCTTCCTTCGTAAAGGTGCATACCAGTATTCACCAAGGTTCTACATCGAAGATTTTGCCTTCAGGCTCCGCTTCACCAAGGCGTCCGGGTTGGCCGTCATGTCGCATATGCAACACAGAACACCTAACATACACGACTGAAAAACAGCAGGTACCTTCTCTTCTTCTGTGAAGCGCATCTTGTGTTCATTTTAGTTCCATTTTTAGCACGAGTTGGAACCATTACAGTTCATTCCACAATGCCGGCGTACCAGTGTTGCTGAAACAGACAGACTTTTCCGCTCGACTGCGGTGGTTTTTCGGACTGACTAAACAAAGCTGGAGAGACTGTGGTAATAATACTTTATTTGACAGTTTACATGCTCTAAACGACCGCTACGGTGTTTGCTTTATTATTAAACAAAAGCTAATGAAGCCTGCAAAAAGTCCACGTTGTTCCAGTTTTCGATTTTCACCGGCACTACAATCATTGTGTCCACCGACCAGTGTTGTGGGCATCCCTACACCAACGGAAGAAAACCGAACGCAGATTGAAAAATTCTGTTTGAAAAATTTCTACTCACTTTCCAGAGAAACCGCTGCAAGGTTTGACACTTCAGACAGTACGCTTTCTATTGCGATACAAAACAGAAAAGTGATGAGGGTCGGTAGACAGTCTAAAGTTGTGTCACTCATTTTATTTCCTATGCTTCATATCCCCTTCAGGTGCGAATTATGATGTACTGTCTGCAAATGCATCAAATTCGCATGGCATGATTCCAAGGCATTCATTATTACATTCTAAGAAAGAAAATGAAGGAATGTGTTGGTTCATGTGAGTTTCAGTAATTAATGTTAATTATCATGAAATTAAATATCTAATGATCCTGCAATCAATTAGCTTCAATCCTTGCATAATAACAATATATTAGGACCAAAATGCATGCACAGTTTGTAAAAAAATACTCTTGATATTGGTCCTGGAACGTGGTCTGCAGCAATACGCAGCACAATGAAGTTAAACAATCGCTAGTTGTCCACTGGGGCAGCCTGTACAAATGTGCACACTGCGTTTCAAGCCATTTGAAGAAACACCCGGTGTGTGACGCACCTCCGAAGTTGATGTGTACAATTGTACACACCGCCGCTGAAGGGGATATGTTTAAAAATCATTCACTTTTAATGCCCTGCATTGTATAGATACCCCTATGCAAAAAAGCTGCACAGTAATTGGTTGTATTCGCACATGTGCATAAAAAACTTGGTTGTTTAAGGAACAGGCAACCGCTCGAAACACGAATTCGGATAACTCTACTAATGGAAAGATTTCAGTAGTATCAGTAAAAACGAGCCCTGTTTTTCTCATTAGATGAGGATTTTCATATTGATTTCTTCACTGAAAGTCGTGAAAAATTACTTTTGGTGCACCACGTGGCAAAAACGCGGGGATGCAGGCCAATCACGTGACCTATTCTTGTACGCGGTTAATGGTCTCTACATTAGTCTTGAATTGCAGTAGACTTCTTTTATTTTATTGTTTTTTAGTCTAAATTGTATAGATAAGGTTTCGTTTGCAGTGTGTAGAACAGTGGTGCCACCTTCACTTGATATGTGATCTGATGCTCATGAGCGGCAGCATGAAAGTTGTTAGTTAGCTCAAAATCATTTGTCAGTCCCTTTAAGAATAGTGACAAAATTACATCCAAGTTTGACCTCTATGTATTGGCAGCAGGTGTTCGCATGTGATAAGCATAGTATTTATGCAGAAAGAGTTTGGAACCTTTGAGAGGCATGTATTTTTGGTCAGTGCACTGTTACCATTTCAGTAACATGTGGATTGGGTAGGCCAAGGTTGTCACATCCTTATAAGTTCAGCAACTCTTCTTGATTGCCTGGTGCTGCAGTCGAGTTCAGTGTAGTGTGTGATGCATGGTTTGCATTGCCTTCCTGTTCTTCCCGTGTCTTTGCAGGTTCCTTGTCTTTGGAGTCTCCCGAGCCGTACAGTTCACTCGTTACCGTACGAGACGGACTGCATTTTTGCCAGCAGTGCCACTATGCGACCAATGTAAGGACAAACATGAGAGGACACCTTCGCACACACACGGGCGTTCGTCCCTTCCAGTGCCACTTGTGTCCGGCTACATTCACTCTGAACACCAACCTCAAGCGGCACTTGCGCGCCCACACAGGAGAGCGTCCCTTTTCCTGCATCTACTGCGATGCATCTTTTGCAAAGAATACAAGCCTCAAGCAGCACATGTCCCGTAGTCATGCTCAGAAAGTATGCTAAAGGTCAGTTATGTAGTTAGTTTTCTTGGGAGGAAACAGATGGGTTAATTGATTGAATTCATTTTTATGGGGGACGGTGACTTCTAGAGTGCATAAAACGACTTTTGAATGCCTCAGATATCTATCTCAGAAATATAACAGAGCCTGTGATAGTACATCACAAGTTGTTCACACATGACAAACCTACATTACATTGTGTTGACACGCCCACAATGGTAGAATAGGAGAGGTGACCAAACGGCACCCCTTCGCCAATGTGCCATGCGTTTCACGAAATTTCTCGCGTTGCCACCACTTCTGCGCAAGGTGGCAGCAAGGGTACTACTGTGGGCCAATTTCTCCGCTCCGCCGTACTTGAAAGCACGTAGCCAGCGGGTGTCGCGAGCATTCAAACTGTATTTTTGCATCTTACTTTTGACAAAGAGCTTTGCAGTCTAGTGCCATTCACCAAAGAGGTCTTGAATAACTCTGAAGGGTTGCCGTCATTTAGAACAGACTTTTTACGCAGATTTACACTTGCAACATGAATCCAGACATGTTTATCTCTGTATTTTGTTTCCAGATTGTTTCCGTGAATATACAGATTGTTTCCGTGAACTATGTGACTAATGCATCACTGCCAAATGCATCACGTCTGAAATGATATTTTTTATATGTTCACGCTAAAGTTCCTTGTGATTACATTATTTAAAAAAACATTAGCATGTACAATACAAAAACAGTAGTTACCGTCCTCAGAACGACTGCTAGTGTATTAACACACACATACCCTGTATATGTGTCTGTACGTACATGTGTGCTTTTGTGTATTATTATTATTATTCTCGATGACAAACTTAGCGTTGAGAAATTGATCGTCCGTGCATGTTACTGAAGTATTATTTCATTGGGAGGACAAGCTTAATCAGAAAGCAAAGTTTATTGACGCTTTTTGCAACACCGTGATATTCCTTGTAGATCGGCTTCGCCGTGCGTGACCTGTCTGCAATGTACATACCAAGAGAAGCCCACTGTGCTGCGTATACAATGGTCACCACGCCATTACTTACTGCATGTTTCACACCATTTCTGTTCGTTGTTGCTCAAAGTCACCGTGAGTGCTTCGCAAAAGGCATAGATTTCATATGTGTTAATTTACTTTCCTGCACTCAAATGCTATCGCAGTGTATTTATTTATTTGTTTCAGTCAGTACACCAGGAAAGGTACCATATCCTCAGTCAAGGAAAACCAGAATAATGTCCCTGTGAAGAGCATTCTAGGGAAAGCCGTGGACATAACCTTTAAAAGTTAGGCGCTTTAAATTTAAGGGAAAATATATATATTGTAAAAAGGGGTGTGTAATGCACAAGTTTGCAAAGGTTGGAGGACTGCTCTACGGAATAGTAAGGCCTGATGATGGAGTAGAAAAGCGACAGTTAGCTGTGCTATTCACTTTACAAAGGGCTGCTCCCAATCTGGCACACGACACTATTGTGGCCGGCCATCATGGAGCTAGGAAGACTACCAGCAGAGCTGCATAAGTGTTCTTTTGGCCGTGCATGCAGAGTGACACTAAAACGGTTTGTGGGATATTGTGGGAAATGTCGGAGAAGCATGCCAAGAGTGTTAGGACCAGAGTTAAAGGGACTGTCTACCGTCCTTCATCGCTTTTCTGTTTTGTACCACAATAGAAGGCGTACTGTCTGAAGTGTCCAACCTTGCAGCGGTTTCTCTGGAAAGTGAGTAGAAATTTTTAAAACATAATTTTTCGATCTGCGTTCAGTCTTCTACCATTGGCGTGAAACGTGCCCACAACACTGGTTGGTGGACGCGATGATGATTGTAGTGTCGGTAAAAATTAAAACCGAAAGCACATGTGATTTCTGTAGAATTACTTTATTTTCGATGAACACTAATGTAATGATTGTAACAGTCATTTTCAGCGGGCTTGCGGTTAAATGAAGCGTTATGATACGATTGCAGAACACTTGTTTGGCTGTAATCGCTGTCTATGCGTTTATTTTAGCGCTGCTGCCGCAATCCAAGCCGATTCATCAAAAAGAGACAATAAATGCTTATCTTCACAGTGCAGCACATGTGAGACATCCTAACAAGAATACAGCGACACAATACGACCAGTGCGGACAGCCGCATGGCATAGCGCATGAGTTGAAGTAGACGAAATCGAAGACGGTGCCGCAAGCAGCACCACCGAGCGTCTTTTTGGATGTGTGAGGAAAACAAAGCAAAAAATTACTCTCTGACGCAACCGAAAGCTGCCTCAAGTGCGTAAAATACAATTTCAAGTTATACATGTTTGTTTTTAAGCAAAATGAGTCTACCTGCAATGACTTCTTGTCCTACCAGTAGATTCACCACGTCGCTGTTGGGGACGCTAACGGTCATTCTTTCACAATTTTCAACATCATATTAAAAATATAGTTCCTTTCTTTTATGGGGCAAAAGCATGCTCGTTGCGGCCGATGTGACGAACGATCTTCTTGTTTTCACCACAATCAGAAAATTTTTTCCGAGTGGTGGACAGTCCCTTTAAGGGACTGGGCCTATCATGGAGCAGTAAAGTGATGGATCGAGAAATGGTGGTAAGCCCCGCTTTGTATGAGTGACTCACGTTATCAGTAGGGTGATGTTTTAAACAACCAAAACGTGTCACTTGTGTTGCCTTTTGATTGGTGCGTGTTTTTCTTTCTTTTTTTTCTTTGGTGACATTGATGTGGTGTTTTGACTCGGCAAGACTTTAGTGATGTGTTTTAAGTGATGTGTGTGGTGGTGCTGTGATGTGTGGTGAAGTGCAGTGATAGTGAATGGTGGAATAGTGGACTGCAGTGATGTGCGTGGTGCCAGTGGCGAGGAAAATTTTTGTGGAGCGAAAAATCGGAAAATTAGGGGCCGTTGTCAGTGATGACAATAGAAAGCGAAAGAAGAAGAGAAGGTTATTTGCGATTGAAACAAGGATTGCCAAGACTTGAAAAGAAGAAAAGGAAGAAGTCGAGGGAGCGCGCAGAGACACCGCGTTGGAGAAGGCGCACACATGGGAGAACGAGGTGACCAGGGCGCTGTGTTCCAGAAGGACATGGCTGACGAACACTTTTCTGGGCCCTGCCCCAGTACGGAGGCGTTCTGAGAGGGTCTTGCCTTAGTACCTGCCTCGGTGAACAGCTGTCAGCTCATCCTGGCAATGCTGCTGGCGCTGGTTTACTGGCTGGGATACTTCAGCGTCTACGCTGCTGAACTGGGACACGCGAAGATTGGCTGCCGCCGTTCCATGCCCCATACCAGGAGTTTTTACCAGCACGGGCACCACACTGCCCAAGTGTGACTGTGCCTGAGTGGTACTCTGCCACGTTTGAAGACCGACGAGGTGATCGTAGAGTACAGACCAGGTGGAGACACGACACTGGAACTGTAAGATCCTGAACATTGGCTGAAATACTAACTACATGAGACTTCTATCGACGTGTGTTTTAACATGTCTGTTTGTTTGTTTTTGTGAGTGAGTGCGTTTTTTGTTCTACTTCATGTGTAATGAAGCTTTTTATATCACGTTTTACGTTCCTGTGTTCAGTACGCTCACTCAAGCGCACTTGCCAGGCTCTGGCATACGTGTGACAATAGTATTGTGCGAGAGCACATTTGAGAGCCGCTGGGGGGCTAAATCTTTTTTTGGGGGTCTGGCTAACTCTGTTCTGAATGTGGGTGAACTTAATTTTTGAATTTGGCAAAGTCAGTTTTAGTGGTGGGCAATGTTTTCATCGAGGGTGAGCCAGGTTTGTTCGGGACATTTGTCATCTCATTTTTCGAATTGGGTGGTCAATTTTGAGGGTGGCTCAAGCACATCTTGGGAGTAGTTGGGTTAGTTTGAAGAGTGCGTCAACTCAATTTTTTAAATTTTGGGAGTTGAGGCCTATGAGACGTCGGGGGTGGGCCAGGTCGGTGTTTAACCTGGGTGAACTCAATTTTGGAATTAGAAAAAGTCGACTTTTGGAGTGAGCAAAGTTGGTTTTGAACATGGATCAACTCAATTCTCAAATTGGGCAAAGCCAATTTTGTAGTTTAGCCACCCAAATTTCGGGGGTGGGCCTATTCCATTTTGGGAGTGGCCAAGTTGATTTTGGACGTAGATAAACTCTATTCTCGAATCTTTTTAGCGGGCCATTGAAATTTCGGGGGTAAGCCAAGCCACTTTTGAACATGGGTCAACTCAGTTTTTGAATTAAGCAAAGTCAGTTATGGGAGTGGGTAAAGGCCTTAGAATAATAGAAAGCTGAGCTAGTTGGTAGGTATTTGTGTTAAAAGACTGGGCTTGCAAGCACGGACAGAAAAGAGAAGTCAAGACAACACAAGCTGCAACTAACAACTGAAAAGGCCTGGACAGTTATCTCTCATGTAGATCTCCACGTGTGTTGGATTCATATGTATCGCCTCTTGCCTTGGCACGTGCAGATAAGTTTTTGTGCCTACCTTCTTTTCCGCCGATGTGCACTTTATCAGTCGTTAGTTGGTGTTTGTGTTCTCTTGCCTTTTCTCCTGTGTCAGTGTTTGCACTCTGTCCTTTAACATGGGTATAAAGGCCCTTTTGGAAGTGGACCAAGGCAGTGCCGAGAATGCCCTAAACCAATTTCAAAGTGGCACAAGCGAATTCCCGTCCGTGCACAGCTATACTTGTCCACAGTCAAATTTTATCCAAGGTCATCCCAATGTTAAATTTCAGGTGGGCCATGACATGTCCTATGTACCATACCACACATTGGCATTCACATCCTGCAAGGCCTTTGCCGAATCATGCATTGCTTGTTGCATTGAAATGCCTACTCATTCTCCCACTGAGTCCAGAGTGATTGAGCAAAGTCAGTTTTACAATGTGGGTAAACACTATTCTCAAAATTGGGCAAGGTAACGTTTGGTAGTGGGGCCTCCAAATTGCAACTTGGCAGGTGCACTCTGCAGCACAAGCTCGATGGTGTTGGAAGTCAGTGCTGCACACAAGCTTTGTAAGGTTTGAAGGCACTTATGACAGTGAAAACTGACTAAAACAAGCGAGGCACAAAGGCTGCAATAACAAAACGGCATTGCAACCTTTGGGTCAGTGTGCATGAGGTTGTTGAATCCAGCATGGCCGTGAACAGTTCTCCTCCCTGAAGTGTTATTCATATCAAAACATAAACAAAACTTTTGCCTATTTGACCCTGTGTATTTAATAACGGCAAGTATAATACACAGAGCAAGGAGCGCATCTGATCCAAATGACGCTCTTGAGTTATGTCAACTATTGGGCAATAGCTGCAGTCTGCTAAATGATGAAATAGGGCAGCCACCGGCAGCTCCCAAGAGTGAGGACGTGCTTCTGTATGAATAGACGGCGCTTGATAAAATGGTAACTCTGTGCATCGCTTATCTACGTGCTGTGCACAACCAAAATTTCGCTGAGCTATTCGTAGCATGGTCTGCTTTCCACAGGATGTTCTCTCACCAAGCCCAAGGGGTGGCTCTTGACTTCATTAAAGCAAATGGGCCAGTCATGATCAGCTGGATTCCAAGGATATTGTGGGACCCTCTGACTTTGGGCATACGAAAGTGGAGGACAGCAGTTGATCGATCTGGAGGGAGCTACAGCACACACGATGTCCAGGCCAACGTTGAAAAACTTCTGACGAACGATAGCATGGACTAGCAGTGCGGCCTGAGAGTGAAGTGACAGGCACTGGAGCATGTGGTCGCAGAAGACATAGGGTCAAGCTCGCGTAAAATTATCCGTGTCGCATGTTCTGCGGTCAGCAGCGCCTGTGGTGCAGGTATGTCTTCGCACGACCATGCCGCTACTGTGTTCAAAGACTAAACAAACTAATGAGCAATACCTCGCAATGTGTCGGCGCATTGCTTCTCTCTGTCTTTACCATAAATTCTTTCACAGTTCTAACCTGAATCAGCCACCTTATATCAAACCTGCATTGCACATATCAGTCGGGACAAGCCACCAGCAGCAGGTTTATTAATGCATGCTTGAACATAAACATTTTCAGTGTCATTATTTTTTCGTACGACGATGGACTGGAACGACCCCCATCTACCATTGTCGACACAATGTGCCCATCATTGTTTACACAACACGTAACTGACCAATATCAACTCATTTATCTCTGAATATTTCTGAAATGTTATTTATGTGTGTATAAGTGATTACTATTGTGCTTATATGTGTTAATGGAAAGATGTGTCTATAATTGTAAAATATGTGTTTTACCTTATTTGTAAATTGACATTGTTAAGACTACCCCTTATGTAATACCTCTTTATCGGGGGTCTTTAGGTAGCCAAAAATGCTGGCACTGCTGGATGATGGCATTGACAGTGTCACAGTACTTGAAGATTGGCAAATTAAACACTTCGTCTGCTATGCCTTTAAGACAGCCCATTTTCTCAGACTCCATCACGCTGTCATCTGCTTTGCGGGAAGAGCAAGCCCCGTATACAAGACAGGCATGTATGTTTGCGCACGAGATGTTGGCTCCTTCTTCTGCCAGCACAATTGCCAAACAGGGCACGTATCTTTTCTGTGCATGTATTCCAGCTTCCAATTTCTTCCCGGTACTGCAACCACAACTTTGCTGTCCTTTTTCAAGATAAAATAAGAGTTCTGCCAACATCATTGTGTCATCAATGATGTTCTTACTTGCACGTCTGTACATAGGTAACCAGTCTTCAATTTCAAAATTGCGAATCACCGCAGCGGTGGCGAAACGCTTAGGCGTACGCTTCCACTACTGGAGGTACCGGGTTCGATTCCCAAGTGCCGGCCGGCCATCCACCAGTTTTTAATGGGTACAGGCAGGCTTCGTGGTGGTGTTACAGTGCTGCAGTGGTGTGAGGCTTACAACGCTTGGAGGACTCCCAACTTGCTGCATGGTATCAGTGAAATTGTGAATCGTGCAAAACATGCCAGGGTCTGAGCAAGGACAAGCGCTGTTGCGATCGACTTGGTGGGAGCCGAGCCCACTTCTGCTATCATTGATAGAGCCAAGTGTTGGCCACTTTGGAGCTCTTTTGTGTCATGCTGTTACGCTCCACCAATGTCACAAGGGTAAGAGTGTTCAAAAGGAAGACAGGAATGTATTTACAAAATACAGAAGGAGTTGCAGCCAAGATATCAAAACAAGAGCAACACGATCACTGCCCTACTGAAGCATTCTTTCAGATTGTCACTGGAATGGCTTGTAACAATATATTGGTAATAATAATAATAATAATAATTGTACGAGTCTTACGTCCCAAAACCACGATATGATTTGAGAGACACCTCAGTGGAGGGCTCTGGAAATTTCACCCACTTGGGGTTCATTAACGTAATACATTGGCAAGTGTATGTCTCTAGAACGAATATGTTTGTTTATACTATACTTGTACAGATTGCAGAAATTGAATAACTATATACACTTTTCTGTTTCAAGATTAAATTGGCTGCAGTTATAAACTACAACCTCAACACAGTAATCAAACAATTAGATAGCAATTCCATTATTTCCCACTTTGACTCGAGTTAGCCTTTTTATTCCAGTGCATTCTTTGCAGCCCTTCATACGCTGTTTATCTTCATTGACGATTGTATTATGGTGAAAACACCAGTAATGGCATTGATAATTTGCTTCATGTGCCCACAAGAAAGAATTGTAGTGTTGTACAAATATGCAGTGCACAAGGTTGTATTTATACTGAATGGCTGTATCCTCGTGTCTGCGTTTCCCTTTTTGATGCAGCACTTCATTATTGCAAGTGCTTAATTAACCCATTTGCTGCCAAAGCCAGCGAATTGACGGGCACACCTGCAGTGGCAATCTTGCCAAAGCCGGCGAATCACCAGGTTCTTGTATTTAGTACTTTCTAAAGCTATTAAGGAGTGGCAGCACTTGTCACATTATCTCAAGATGCTTAAATAGATTACCGATAGATGGGAGTAATTATTTCTTTTGGCTGAAGGCACTTTGGTGGTGTTTTTTTGTCCAGTGGCAGGCATGGTGACGCCAAGCGCCTTGAAGCGACTCAATGGGCTTATTTTCCACACCAGATACCTCCTAACCTCCAAATCTTGCGTAAAAGAACCACTCAAGGCAGTGCCAAGTGTGTAAGGCACAAGGAAAAAAAAGTGAAAGCCGCTGGGAGTGCGAAAAGTGCGGTGCCACCCTCCATGTGCCACAGTGCTTTAAACTTCCTCACTCTTTGAAACACACCTGTGAACTGAAGCAACTTCAGAGATGAAAATGGGAATTTTCATGTGATGTAAATAAATGTGCTTTGATGTGTTTTCTGGCAAATACCTTGGCTAGACTCTTACGATGCAGAGAAAACGGAGCGTGTTGTTCGTGCGTGCACTTTCACTGAAAAACATGCAGTACGAGTGGGCGGCTGCAAATGGGTTGAAGTTCTGATCAAAAGTGTTGAGAAATGAGGGAAGCATCGAAATTCGACTGAGGAGGTATAAACGTCTCAATACGCAGTGTTTTTTTTTTCCGTGTTTTAAACAGATGGCTGTATTTTTAGAAAATTGTGAAGGTGTGGGGCTGCTTGCTGACTGTTTTGATGTCATGTGTGTCAGTGGCAGCAGCAACAGAAGTTGGCACCCGGCTCTTACCCACTGGCTCACCAACGGCACGACATTACCGCTCCCATACTGCCATTGCCTGTGGCTGATGATGATGTGATCGCTTGAAGAGCCGATGCACGTCAAGTGAGCTTGGCAAGCTTGGTTCACACACCTTTTTTTGGCGAACACAATGTTGCTTCTTTAAGTCAAAGCACGGCTACTAGGCACAGTAGTTCGTGAAAGATTAGACCACATTCTGAGGACATGGACAACATATGTGCATTGATGGTCGATTAGCCAGACATCTATGACGGACATTTGAAAATTTCCATTCTGTGAGGGCAACCCAGTTTTTTTTATAATGAATGGATATAACTGAGGTATGCTACTTATTTCTTATCAAAAATGGTGCAAGCTTTCGGTGCGCAACACTTTTTGATATTCATTGAGCCTGTGTAATCTGAGTGGATAATATGAAAAGTGCAGTATGTCATTAAAGTATAGGAATGTGTGCAAAGAATGCATTATTGCAGCGCTAACCTATGACACTAACCTAAAAGATCACTTAACACTAATTGTAGCACTAAAAAAAGAGGCACACAGACAGCATAGCAGTCACATCATGCATTAGATGTTTGTATATGCAACATTGGCTGCTGTTTGTGGCCTAGTGATCATCACACCTTTGCATGCACTTGGACGTTCTGTGGTTTACACAGTACTATACACTGAAAAACAAGGACTTGTCCTAATCTGCTCTTGATCACGTATTCTGAGCAGCAAGCATTGCGTGGAAGCATTGTGAAGCCTTTCTATAAGGAACACCTCATGTTGATGTCCCTAACCTCCGTGGCATTGCAAGTCATAGTTTAATTAAATGCGTACAGCAGCACCCATGGATAAGAATGACATGTCGGGTAGTGTGGTACGAAAACAAGGTCGCCGGTCTTATGAAGTAGGTTTGGCCTACCTGAAGAATTCTTTTTAATAAATGTATGAGATCATGTATTGGTAAGCGTAACTGTACATTGCTAAGGTAAATATGTTCGTTTGTATCAGACCTGTGCACATTAGAGAACATAGGTAACCATATGACATTGCCTTCTTTGAAGTGAGTCTGACTGCTGTTATGAATTACTGGATGAAGAGTGTCATTGAACAAATATTAAGATGCAATCAATTGCTCTTACATTATTTATCTCCCCAACTTAACGAATTAACTAACTAACTTTTTTCTTCCAGGGCATTCCCTGCCGCCCTTCATGTGCGGTTTATCTTCACTGACAATTGTTTTTCAAAATATGTGTCTATAATGTTTTCTTGTTTCGTTGTGAAAGCACCAGCAGCCACGTTCAAGACTTGTGGCCACATGAAAGAATTGTGGTTAACTGCCATTTGGGCATGTTGGTACAACCAAGGTTGCTATTTGGGCCTGTTGGTTTGCCATTAGTAGGTATAACGTTGCGCATAAATGACACGGACACAAGAAGAGATGTTGTAACACACAGGGTGCAAAACTTTAAACAATTTATTTCGGAGCAGTGTTCCCCTTTTTATACTTGACGAACATAAATGCGCATATCCCAAGGAACAACATCAAACACGTGCGCACCCACTCAAAAAAGCAATTTCTTGTGCTGACAATGCTATGGAAGCCTCACTGACACAACTATCTTTCAATTGTGAGATGTTATGGGCTTCTATAATCAGTCGCGTCGTTTCATTTCTACTTCTTGCAATTATGATGCACTCATCGAACATAGGTGTACATCCACAATCTCTACAATGGATAACTAGCCAACCACCTGACTGATTTTTAACATTATTCGCGTGTTCGCGCAGCCTGTCGTTAATGCAATGACCTGATTGCCCTACATAATAGTGGTTGCAAGTTAAAGGGATGTGGTACACAATACCTTCATTGCATGCAACATACTTGGTGTGATGCTGCTTACCGCAACACTTCTTTTCTCTGCCTTTCTTATTAGTTAATTAGCATAGCTTAGCGAGTTTATCGGAGGCGGAAAATAACACTTTAACATTGACCCGGTTGCCGACCGGGTCCATGTTAAAGTGTTATATTCCGCCCCCAATAAACTCGCTAAGCTATGCCAATTAACTACCATAAAATGCCGAGCAAGAGCCCCCACCCGAGAGAGCGCCCCTCTCCCTTTTTTGGGAGATCTGAAATAAGCGCCAATGACCGAGCAAGCACCCCCCTCCCCCTCATCCCTTGCGGCCACTCTTTTCTCAAGACTAGCATCGCTTGTGTAAAAAGAACCACAAGAATGAGTACACTGAATACGTATCTAATGTTGTTTATGAAATTCTGTTGCCATGTGGCCGGTCGTATATTGGTCAAATCGGTCGCTCCTTTAATTGTTTGACAGTGACGAGAGGGAATAAAAACAGTAGATAAATAAAGTATTTCATTAGAAGCATAGACGGGCATTTTTTATTTTTAGCAGCTCTCCCGCCTCCATCACGAATTTTGGTCTGGGACCAAGCATTTTGGTCTGGGCCCCCTTCCAAATCTGGTCGGGATATCCTTCACCGTGGGGGGGGGGGGGCGCTTGCTCGGTAATAAGAAAGGTAGAGAAAAGGTAATAAGACAGGCAGAGAAAAGAAGTGTTGCGGTAAGCAGTATTGCACCAAGTATGTTGCATGCAATGAAGGTATTGTGTACTGCATTCCTTCAACTTGCAACCGCTATTATGTTGGGCAATCAGGTCATTGCATTAATGACAGGCTGCGCGAACACGCGAATAATGTTAAAAATCAGTCAGGTGGTTGGTGAGCTATCCATTGCAGATATTGTGGATGTACATCTATGTTCGATTAGTGCATCATAATCGCAAGAAGTAGAAATGAAATGACGCGATTGATTATAGAAGCCAATAATATCTCACAATTGGAAGATAGTTGCGTCAGTGAGGCTTCCATAGCATTGTCAGCAAAAGAAATTGCTTTTTTTGAGTGGGTGCACACGTGTTTGATGTTGTTCCTTGGGACATGCGCATTTATGTTCGTCAAGTATAAAAAGGGGAACACTGCTCCGAAATAAGTTGTTGAAAGTTTTGCGCCCTGTGTGTTACAACGTCTCTTCTTGTGTCTGTGTCATTTATGCGCAACGTTATACCCACTGTTGGTACAAGTTCTGATGACAAATGTGCTACTAGAATGGAGACTTTTCTTTCTTAGTTTCCATTATAGTTGTGCTTTTGTGATCATGTATAATTGTGGCATTGTATGTTTGTTGCACACAAATTTGTATTTACTCACTGGGTGTATTCTCACATCTGTGTCCTCTTTTAAATACAGCACTCCATTATTGCAGGGACTTAAAGGAGACAATTCTAATAGGTCCAGCAAAAAGTTTAAAAAGTTCTCTGCCCTTGATTTCCCGGCGTAAGCATCCGAGGTGGCCATTGTTATCAAGCGATAGCAGCATCAGCTAATTTAGTTAGCCAACATGGAGCGCTCAGATAAAACAAATACTGAGCACCATGGTTTCCTTCTATGAATGTTCACATAGTACCTGTGGGCTGCTTCATGGCACAGCCATAGATGTTCAGTGCTATATTTTCCGCCATATTCAAGTGCTCAAATTAATACTGCCCACCAGTGCTTGTCTCTTCAGTAAATGTAACTGCACACAATTCGTAAGGGTGTACAAACATCAAAATTTCAATTTTAAATCAAATTCAGCTAATGAAATCCAGAAGTAGAATATTTTTCAGATATTTTCGCATACGAATAGATTCTTGATTGATTTCTTTAAACAGCATTTTTTTCACCAATCAGACATGAAAAAATTCTGCAAGATGCCTTGCAGTGTGGGAATCGATTTCATGCGAAGCAGTCGGCGAGTAGCTGTTTGGCTTTGAGCCATGTCTAACGAGTTGGGTCGATGTCTGTGTGACTCAGAAATGTAATTGATTACAAGTAAATTGTTATGTGCAAGCCTGGTTGATGCACAAGGGTAAAAGTTTTTGTGGGTGTGCTGTGTGCATTCAGGCCATGTTTAACAGCATTCTCTCTCTTATTACAGATATGTGTCCACTCCTTCTACGGAGCATCCTAGAAGCTGCGTGCTTCGGGCATTGCCACAAGAGCATCACACCAGCCTCTTCACAAATATCGCTCATTTGTTTACTGTTATGTAGCACTTCGATTGGTTAGGCAGTTGAGATTGTGACTGTGATGTGACCATGTTTACTGGCTGCCACGTCTGATGCCTCTGAAGTGTAGCTGAGAGAGAAAAAATTTCAGGCAAGTTACCGCAGCACTTTGTAGGGGCACTTCACTATTGCACTGCAGTATATTAATGTCATTTTCAATTAGGTAAGCTTACAGTGGAAATCTTGTGTGACCTTATTCTGCATTTAGCTTTTATCGTTTGTGTTTCTGTTCTTAGGTGTGCTTTCAAATCGACACAATTTGAAAAGAAACGTTGACCCACTGACTTGGATCGGCTTTCTTTCTACTGCTGTAATCAAGGAACATAAATGCTTTTATGTGTGGCTGTATTCTCTTCCACCACAAATCATCAACCATTTTCACATTGATCACCTTTCCTGGTGAGGCATTTTTAGCATATCAGGTTAATCTGTTCTTGTTCTTACATTTCTAGATCTGTTGATGCATTTGGTACGCTCATCATAAGAATGCTTTCATGCCTAATTTGCATGGAATGCTTTAGGTTAATGTGTGTGTAGCTCAGTGTAAGAGGTTGAATGAGCTTTGATCATTTAAGCATGCTCAGATAGCCTTCCACATGTGGCTTTAGTGTTCGTATTCATTCAGGATAATCACTTGTACAGTCGATCCCAGATATATCAAACTCGTAGGGTATCGTGAAATAGTTGAAGATATAGATCATTCAAAATACCAAACATTCGTATTTAAGGCTTATTTTAAAGCATGCAGGTCTCAGAACGGTTTCATGAAATTTTAACAAGTAGGAACTTGCACATTTCCTCGCAACAGGCAAAGAACAATGGAAGAACTTGTCCTTTTGCAAATTACTGCACTTTATTTTGCATGAAAACATTCTGTAAGTTTGTCTTGCTTCTTGTGCACCGTCATGTTCATCAAGCCAAATAGGCAAATCCAGCACCTTCCATTGCACTGCAACAGCAATGTATGACCCTGAACACTGTTGCAAGCTCTGAAAAGCATGACAAGGTTGTTTAGCGTCGGTTTCAGCATCTTCATCACTGCTCTAGTCCGCTTCCATGGTACCAACGACATCATCCATGACCTTGGTATTGGTGCAGCCAGAAACAGCTACACCGTCATCAGCATCGATGAAGTCGTTTGCTGTACTCCCATATGAGGTGGCATCTGGCAACACTGATAACTCACAAAATTCATTGAGGCACCGTACGCAGTTGTCTGCAGTCATGATGCATGCAAGTTCGTCACTTGGCGCCAAAGCCCATTTTATGAAAATGGTTCACGGTGTCATTTGTTTCGTGTCATTCCAAGCACCAGTGTTCATTGTCACCGCCCCGAGGAGGTCAAAGTTCAGGTATCAGCAGCCAAGCAGGAATTGCGCAAGCTGATAATGCTGCAAGAGAGACCAAGCTATACATAAACAATGAAGGGACAAAACCCGTCTGTTGATCTCTTGGCCATCGCAATTTTGGTTTTCTTAAAGGCAGCCACTGCTTTTGTCCGGCAAGCAAAAGAAAGCAGCATGGCCTTAGAGATCTGTACTTGTTAACTGAAAATGCTGTCACGAGGGAGTAGCTCTCAAAGGCTATGTATTGGGGGCCTGCGTATCATTATGTGTGGACAACCATGGGTGCGTACTCATTGTGTTGCTTTTCAAGCAGCATTTATGTACAAAGAGTTGTGAACTTGTGTCAGACATTAATTGTGTCAATACACTGTTACCTCTTGAGTAACATTTGGTTTGTGTAGGTGAAGGTCATCACATACTTAAAGTGCACGAACATTTCCTGATTGCCTGGTGCTGCAACTCAGTTCCATGTAGGGTGTGACACATGGTTTGCATTGCCTTCCTGTTCTTTTGGTGTCTTTGCAGGTTCCTTGTCTGTGGAGTCTCCCGAGACGTACCATTCGCTCGTTGCCGTACGAGACGGGCTGCATTCTTGCCGGCAGTGCAGCTTCGTGACCAAGAAAAGCACAAAAATGAACACACATCTTCGCAAGCACACAGGCGAACGCCCCTTCCTGTGCCATTTGTGTCCTGCGGCATTCACACAGAACTGCAACCTCATGCGACACTTGCGCACCCACATAGGAGAGCGTCCCTTTTCCTGTGCCCACTGCAGTGCATCCTTTTCTCAGAAAGCCCACCTGAAAGACCACTTGCGTACGCACACAGGAGAGCGACCCTACTCCTGTGTGTACTGCAGTTCATCCTTTAAGGTGAAGTATTGCCTCAAGACGCATATGCGCAGCCACACAGGAGAGCGTCCCTTTTCCTGTATGCACTGTGGTTTAACCTTTACAAAGCGATACAACCTCAAGAACCACATCCCCCGTTGTCGAGCAAAGAAGAAACCCTAAAAGTCAGTGGTGTATGACTTCTCTTGTGGGGGAAGAGGAGAGTTGATTGACTGCACTAATTTTTATGGAAGGAGGTAACTTCTCCTGTGCATAAAACTGTTTTTAAATGCTTCGGAAATATAGCTTCTCACGGTATATTGTTCAGAGAAAGATCTGTCATAGTTAATAAAAGTTTCTTAAAAAGGTCCTGAACCACCCCTCGGACTTGGCATTAGAAAACCCCTTGGAATGCTTATGACATCTCGCAGAAACATGCACTCGAAAGAACTTTCCAAAAAAATGTAGTAAGAGCAAAGATATTATTACTGTTTCATATTTTCTCTCAGCATGACCCTTTGCAACAAAGAGAGGCTTTGCCGGGCGACACCATTGGAGGTGCCCTGCCCTCAACGTTGTGTCGCTCGGCTTTAATGTTGTGTTTTATTTCCACGCAACTTGACAGTGCTGATGGGCACTGTTCACAGCCCGCAATTCTGTTTGCCTACTTCTCACTGCGAGCGCAGTGTGGCCGTGCAGGAGGTGTACTGCCGCAACTTCTCTTCCTGTTCATTCGTTCATTGCACGCACACAGGCTTGAAGACGTTATACTAAGTGTAGCCAGACATGTACACCATTCTTCGTGTACTCGGGTGTGTCCTCTGTGGTCTTAAGTATTCTCAATCATGCACATATGTCAGCAGCAGGGATGCTGACGAATCCCGCGCTTCTAGTGCAGATTGAGTGTATGGCTTAATAAGCGCATTTGGACCCTCACAGTGACACACCACAAAGATGTCAATTTATTGGAGAACCATGTGTAGGCAGGGGAACAGATTTTAAGCTGAAAGGTTAAAATCTGCTCAAGTTACGTCCATGCCTTGCAACAGTTTCGAATCATAGCAGCATACAGCAGGTGCAAGGTGCTACAGCTGTCTTTTTCTTTGTCTTCGTGAATGCTAGGTCGATGCACTGTAGCCAGGCAGATCGCAAGGCATAATTTTGAGGCAGCTTATAAGGGGACTTGATGTCTTTTCTGCCATTAGCATTGCCCACAATGATAGTACAAGGCACCACCTTGTGAGATCTGCAATGGTTTGAAAATTGTAGTGTTGGACTTTTAATGCGATAATGTCAAAGAGCTCGTTTTGCAGAAATTTCGGTGTTGGCGGCACTGTTTGTGAGAAAAAAATCGGCATTGACTGTGAGTAAAAATTTGAGATAGATGCAAATAAATTAATAATTAAAAATCTTTGGTCCTAGGGAGAGTTGAGCCCACGCCTTCTGGTGGCAAGCAGGTGTTGTACCACGGAGCAACATCAGTGCTTGAAACTGCTTCGTGAAAAAACGCTTTAAGAATTTCGTGTAGTGGGAGGAGTCTCCTTGAAGGAGTACTGACACGATTTTGAGAAATCGCAAAAGGGACATTTTTCGTTTCCTTGGTATGCAGTGTCAACGCTGTCCACACATCGGAGTCAGAGAACACGTATAAAATGTTTTAATTTGACTTTGAAGTTCTCGCCGCTGAGCATCTGTAAGCCAGCCCCACTGCAGTGGACATTATCCCGACGAGTCAAGACAGTTCCCCTGAGTTTGTGAGTTCTGCGTCCTGCATGCAGCCTAAATTGTAGAAATCACTGTCGGGTCACTGGACGACAATTCACCCATCGTTGTTTATGTGCACCATGAACAGATGATGGATTTGCGCTAGTACGTCGTGGGTGTCTGTATCCCCATGGCGTCACACTCCTGTGAAATGTCACTGAGAAGCCACCGCCTCGATATCAAAACCGAAAGTGTCTTTTTAAGGTAGCGGTAATTGAAATATATTTGATGTATTCCCATGCACCACAATATTCGTTTTAGGTTTCTCGACACCAGTACTTTTATTTAGAGCGACAGTCCAAAAATTTTTGAAATTCGTGTCAGTACTCCTTTAACACATGTAATATTGCATGGCAGAATCGTAGCATCGCACCAGGCGTCGAAACACATGAATTGCACAAGTGGGTGTTTTAAAGCTGCCCACTGATTACAATGTGTGAAGCTGCGCAGGTGTGCGTGGCACCATACGCGCGTGTAGTGGGTACTTTGCCAATTTGCAAAAGGAAGAATTATGGCATAGTGGGCATTTCGCAACTGTACTTGCAGCAGGCGTTCTAGGATAGTTTAAAATGGCCATTGTTAGGCATACAAATGTTTCCTACCTTGCGGCTCGTTTGAAGGTGATCCACACGGGGTTTGAATACGCTATCACGTTCTACTTTTGAAGGCAAAGCTCAAGCGTCCTCCAAGTTTTTTTGTCGGTTGTGATATGCGAACATTTCATTGTTCATAGATGACGCAAAAGAAAAGTCCTCTTAATGAATTGACAGACGTCTTCAGGAATTGCGAGGACACAGTCGGAGTTTCTGACCTTGAGCATACAAAAATGGAGGACAGTGTTCAATCAATCTGGAGGGAACTGCAGCTCAGACAAAGTCCAGGCCAACATTAGAAAGGTCCTGACGTACTATAGCGTGGACTAGTGGCACCATCTGTGAGCAGAGTCACAGGCATGGGAGCACTTGGTCGCAGAAGACATAGTGTCAAGTTCATGTTGAATTATCTGCATCGTATGACCTGTGACCAGCGGCACATGTGGGGCAGGTTTGTCTTTGCACGACCTTGTGCTGCTGTGTTCAAAAACTCGGCAAGCTAATGGCCAATACCTCAACATTTGGTGGCCTCAAAATCGTGGCACTCCTAGATGTTGGCATGAACAGTGTCACAGTACTTGTAGATTAGCAGATTAAACACATCATCTGCTATGCTTTTTATGACATGCCCCACTTTCTCAGACACTGCCATGCCGTCATCCGCTTTGTGCCAAAGGATGAGCGGGTTCTGTGTGTCAGACAGGTATGATTCCACCAATGTTTGCACATGTGGTGTCTGCTCCTTCTTGGCCGCTCTCCATGTGCCTGCAGACTTGCCAAGCAGGACCCCCATCATTTTGTTGCATGTGTCCCAGATTCGCATTTCTTCTACGTGGTTCTGAAACCAAACCTCTACTGTCTCTTTAAGGTAAAATTAGATGTTTGCCAACATAATTGTGTCATCCCTCTGATTGCTCTAACTTGCATGTTTGTACCTTGGTAAGCAGTCTTCAATGTCCACATTTTCAGTGCCGCAAAACGTGCTAGGGTCATTTAGCTGAGCAAAGACAACCATTGTCGTGGTCACCTCAATAGAAGTCGACCCCTTTTCTGCCATAGTTTTCAGGAAAAAGCCAGTCGTTGGCCAATGCGGAGCTCCGTTCTGTCGTGCTGTTACCTCTTGCCACCACCATACTGTGATGGAGGTGCAATTATTCAAAAAAAAAATGAATTTGTGTAATGTATAGAGGGACAAACAGCAGCAGTCACGATGATGGAATAGCATAAACAACACTAGCACAGCTTCAGTTGTAATTTTCATAGCCTTAGCAGTGCATGCTTTCCTGTTCACAGTGGTGCTGTTTTCAGTTTGTGGGAATTGTTTGAAACAATATATATTGGCAAGTGAAGCTTTATGTCTCCAGGATGAATGTTTATTGTATCTGGCTTGTACGCATTACTGAAAATAGTTAATGTCATACGATAGCTTCCATCAATATTAAGCTGACTACAATTACAAATTATGACCTTAATAAAATAATCGAACAATTATTATGGTGTAACCTACTGCACTTCCATTATTTCCCGCCCCTACTTAATGTATAAAAACTGAGTCAGCCTATCTCTTTCATTGCATTCTTTTCAGCTCTTCGTCTTCTTGTTTATCGTTACTGACCACTGTTTTTCAAGATACATGTCGGCCGTATGCCTTGTTTCATTGGGAAAACACCAGCAACGACACTGAAAACCTGCCCCATGGGCCGCCAGGAAAGAATTCTAGTGGTGTACGAATATGCTGCACACAAGGTTGTATTCACTCAATGGCAGCTGTGTTCTTGCATCTGTGTCCTTCTTAGCGCTTCACTACTGCAGGGGCTTAAAGAAAACACTTCCAACTGTTTCAGCAAAAAGTAAAAAGCTGTCAGATAGTCTTGATTTCCCAGCATCAGCATCCAATGTGGCCATTGTTATTGAGCCATAGCAGTGCCAGTTTGCATAGTAGTGAACATGGAGCGCTAAGATTAGCAAACATGTATAACCCTGGTTGCCTTGTCTGAATGTTCGTATCCTATGTATGGCAAAGTTGTAGATGTCCAACTATATAGTTGCTTCCAAATACAAGCGCTTATAATTGTATCACTTACTACAGCTTGTCTCCTCAGTAATGCAACTGGTTAAGTGTTATTATTTGATGAACTTTGATGGTAGATTGCAACACTAACAAGAAATATAATTGATTACTTGTAATCCATTACTTGCAAGTCTCATTTATTCCAAGGCTAAATATTTTTGTGAATCTACTGCAAGTGTTTGTGCTGGGTGTAACAGTGATCTCTGTGCTGCTGCTGATTTGTCTGTTTCGTCTGTGGAGCATCTTAGAAGTCACGTGCTCCAGACATTGCCAGAAATGCATCACACCGGCCTCTTCGTAGGAATCACTCATTGGTTTATCATTATGTAGTGGTTTGATACGCTATGTACTTAAGATTGTGATAGTGATATGACCATTTTTACTGGCTGCTGCCTCTAATTGTTTGTTTTAAAATAAAGTCTCAGATATTCCCTTGCTGCTGTGCTAGTCGATTGAAATTTTGCAACAAAGGATTTAATTTCACTGTGACTAGTGTTTCACTGCAAAGTCCAATCATCAGCATAAATTGTGCCTAGCTTTACAAAGCATTCATTTCGGCTAGCTAGTTCACAATGCATGCTCTCGCCTTCAGATGTCCATTTATTAGACCAAATGTTCATACAATGCACTAGAAGTGACAATCGAGCTAGTCAGTATGAATTCATCTTTTGGTTCGTACAGTGCTCACGTAAACGAGGATGAAACTAAAGGAAAGCACAGGACAGAACCTGTCTTGTACTTGTCTTTATCTTCATACTCATCCACGTAAATGCTGCACCAACCAAAAGGTGTACATACAAGTTTAACAAAGGGAAAAAATTTCTTAGAAAAGTTATGACAACACTCTGCATTGCTTTTCATCAATTTTTTCATTGATGAGATTTAATTAGTGAATTATGATGTAACTCGAGAAGTACTCAACTAATTGTCTAAATGTCAGTGAGGCATACGTAGGCAGTTTATATGATCTCTAACTGCGCTATCTTCAGCAGCGTAGTTATTGCATACTCATTTTTTCCACCTGATTAAAAAAGCCTGCAAAATGTTAAAAATACCACGCAACTACGCTACCACCCACAAAAGAACACAGCGCCCACAAACAAGCTTACTGCAAGTAACCGCTTTGCCTGTTGTCTGTCCCTAAGGGGTGGCACTTCTCAGGACGTGCTCAACGAAGTTCATACCGCAGCAATGTAATGGGACGAGCGCCAACAACACATGTTACAATTTTACAGGGATTCCTTCCACTCGCTTGTATCCCACTCTCGTTATCCGTATCTCACAGCCAACTGTTCTCATTGACAATGCAGCCGGAGTGCTATTCTAATTGCTGCCCGACTCTGCAAGACCAAAGTGACGCACTTCCTTGGTCAGGAATTGGCCAGAGAAGGTGATCAGTTTTTTTTTTCTACATTTTTTCTTAATACTGGCTACCTCATAGTGAGTCTGTCTGAGGGTGCTGTTTCCTGATGCGCGCTGGTTTAATTGTGTGATATTTTCACATTTCGTGTGCTTCCTTTTTCGGCCGAAAATAATGAGCACGAAATTAGTACACTGCTGAAAATTGTGCAATCAGATGTCACTCAAAGATGCTTGCATATGCCTCATGTACTGTTTTGATTATTAAATGAGTGCTTGTCAAGTTACCAAAATAATTATAACAAAATAATTAAACATCGTTAAAAATAAAATTCTACTGGCTATGCCAGTGTATTGGGAACAATGTGTACTATAGGTTTGCAATAGTGTACCACGAATGCTGTTCCATATTTTTTTAAATCTTGGTGCTCTATGGGAGACCAGCGCTGGATAGGTGGCGCGCCGAAAAAGGGCGCCTGGCGGGGAGTCGCGATATAACTCAGCCGCTCGCATCGCCTCCGCGCCGCCGGCTAATCTCGGAGGCCATGTCGCTCGCGCTCAGACGAGCGGCCGCGCTGTACCACGGTGTGCGCACGCGCGTGCGCTGTTTCTGTGCTTCATTTTGGCACGAACAGCTCGAGCAGCCATTGCTCCAGTAATACTGCTCTATAGTTTAGAAAAAAGTAACTTTGTCTGAAGGCTACTTTCTCATGAAAGCACTGGAAAACGGAGAGAAGCTCTGCAAAGCAGACTACGTCTGTGCATACGGCGTCGAAGAGAGAGTGCTGTGCCGTGGTGGCGACTCTGTCAAGCCGGTGGCATGATGCGAGCTTCGCGTCCGGGCCTTCAGGTGTCGCCCCCATCGAAACGACGACAGCGCACCGCCGGCAGCGGTAATCGAAACGCCATCTAAGCCTTTTTTTTCGCCGATTTTATTTGTAAGACTTCAGATCAATATGCATGAAAAACCGTTTCTCATTTAATTTTAGGCTGCCAGAAGCGTGTATAGCGCGAAGGCTAAAAAGATTTGAAAGTGACGCACTTTTGGTGGCAGCGCAAACCAGAAAACAAACAGTCACGCCGCACTGGTGGTGGCCGTGCAAGGGACGCGGATATGTTCATATCAGTTATAGACAGTTTGCTGAATACTGTGAATTAAGTGGTGCGACATCTTGAGCAGCAGAAGTGCAGAGACTTTAGCGGTATACCTTTCTTATACTAGCGAAGGCTTCGTGCAGTTCGGTGTATTTATCATCCAACGCTGGGCAGCTTCTGTGCTCCGGACATCTGTGGTCGGGCTATGCGTAGTACGTACCTTCTTTGCATATAAATGCTTATGCATGCATGTTATTCACTGGTATACATGCTAAAACGCTACTTACGTGTCGTTCGTTTTGTGTAAACATCGATGCAGTCGCAATAAAATAATTTATTGCAGCAAGTTTGTGTGATCAGCGTTGTCATTTCGCTCGACCTGTATGCGGCAGCACTACCCTACTAAAGTAAGTATGTAAGATACTTATGTGTACCTAATGAGTAATTGACCACAGTGTACGTTATGGAAACGAGAGAAATTCAGGGAGGGCGGAGAGTGGCCTGCCGGAGCGAGCGGGGGACAGCGGCGACGCAGAAGCAGACGACGACGGTATCGTCTGCTATGCGGAACGCCCGCCGCCATATCAAAGCGCCCTTGTGCGTTTGAAACGTATTTCATTTTGTACACAGCTAAAAAATCTACAAACAATATTCGTAGTTCTTAAAACTAAATTGCATGTGAAAGATGATAAAAGCTTTTTCCGTTGAGAGCAAGATAACATTTTTAATTGTTTTTGCAACTACCGTTAGAATCCAGACGGCGCTACCATCGTGTCCAAACTTCGTCCCCATTGGCTCTATGGACATGTCACTCCCTTGACTCTGTCGTCACCATTTTTTGTTTGCGTCCCGAGATTTGTGTCAAGCTAGGGCAGGCTCACAAGTCTCGATTGATAAGTACGTGCTGCGTTGATACCAGCAGCACACTACTGCAGTAAAAAGAAAGTAAGTGACAAGGGGTAGCTGCGTCAACGTTTTTCTGCCATGGTATGTATGACCAGCCCTGGGACGTTGATCAAGCAAACCACCATGCTAGTATAGCATGTATGGTGTCGCGCTCTTATGCTCGAGGGCGCGGGATAGATTATCGGCCACGGTGGCCGCATTTCGATGGGGTTGAAATACAAAGAACACCCGCGTACTGAGTATTATATGTGAACAGTAAAGAACCCCAAGTGGTCAAAATTAATCCGGATTCCCACACTACGGCGTGCCTCATAATCATACTTTGTTTGGAGCGTAAAACGCCAGCAATTGTCGATGTCGATCAAACACGTTTATTCTAAGTAGACACAGGCAAGCGAAAAAACTAATACAGTGCGTTAGGCGAATTAAACGGCGAGTAAAAATCCAAGACATTTGACCCTTTTCTGCGAGGCATAAATTGCGATGTCTCTTCGCCGCGGCAGCATCGGCTGACTACAGAAAGCTAAGCTTCGAGTAGTCCGCTGCTTTGTTCGTGACAAGAACACTGTCTGTAGCACAAGTGAAGTTCAACGGGGGCATCCATCGCGTGCGTATTTCTCATAACAGTCCAGCGGCTACGGCGAACCTGCCCCCGTAAGCATCTCGTAGACAGACAGGTTTCCTTCTGCGTAACTGTTTGCAAATAATGTAGACTACTTCCCTATCGTATCATATTCATTGCACGCGGTGGCATCAGAAGGAGCTTGGTGGTGGTCAGATGAAAAGATTGTTACATATGCCGCATCTACATAATATGTATGTTTTATTTACGACAAAACACCGATTAAATTTTGCTCGTTGGCCCTGGTTTCCACTGGTGGCCCTCACTGTCGAATAAATCTAGCAGACACGCGCAATTCGGCTTAGAAACCAGCCCGACGCCACAAGACAGGAGAGCAAGAGTTGCGGGATGCCGCAACTGTTGCTCCGTGATGCAACGCCGCATCCGTTCCCATTCATGTTTTAGAAGGAGAAACATAAAAGGATACGTGCTCCCTCATTTCTACGTATTGTGGCACTTGAACGCGCAACAGTACCGCCAGCAGTTTGTTTTTGTTTCGGCGATACGCGCCCTCATCGCCTCAACCAGTCGCCACTTCGTCCGCGGGAGCGGCTGGAGTATGCGCGCTCTGACCACCAGGGCGGCACTGCCCACACCGCGGAAACTCCAGCGCTGGTTCCCTATAGTTGGGAAACTTAAATGATAAAGTGGAATATCTGCTTGTGTGTGGTGGTGTGTCTGTTGCATTATCTGGTGAATGAGTTACTTTTAGTGCTTTGCTTCTTGCATTTTTCTCTCATTGAAGCAATATAAAGCATAATAGGAAATGTGTAAACTGCAATAAAAGCCAAAAGTAACCTTTCAGAGTGCACACAAGTGTGGGAGTAGTTTGCCACTAGAAACTGTGATGGCATTCTAATCATTGTAATCGTTGTTTTTTGTTTTGAGATTTTCAACTTCGTTTAACTCTTTGAGACACTGTGTACACAATTGTGTACACCTCTTGTTTTTGCGATTTGTAATGACTAGGGACTAAGAGAGAGCAAGATACATTGAGCTTTGGATGAAATAAACCTCCTGCATAATAAATTGGTCTTCATTTAACTTCATTTTGCAGCGCACTGTTAATGATAAGTTTGCTGAAGGCACTACGCTGTTCGACGAGTTGTTCAACGTGGCCCTTCCCTGCGAGTTACGTCAAAAGTATAATTTTTCTTTGCTCCAAATGTAGATATCCGAAAACGAATTTGCACTATATTTCTGGCATAAGATTTCATTCTATTAATGCAAAACGGAGCACGAATGACTTCATTATAAATAGATATTGAATTAGAAATAATTACTATAACACACATAAATTAGCGTATAATGACATTATTTTTGTTGCAATAGAATATCGAGTGCCTTGAAATAACTTATCGATTTGATGCATTTACAGACAGTTCTTCATAGGTGGCGTCTGAAAGGATTAATATCAACTTTTTTAACTCGCATTTCCTTCAATATGCTACATGTGTTACAATAGCAAGAGATGCTATTGCTATTTACATTGTATAGATACACTCATGTGAAAAAAAGGTGCGACAATTAGTTTATGGGTTAGTGCTTCATGCAGTAATACATATACATAGAAACACGGCTGTTTAGTCACAATATCAAAATTGCGTTCAAATCGCATGCTAAGTATTGGCGGTAGGCGTTCACATGTATTGAGCATCATATTTATGTACAGAGAGGTGGGAACTTGTGTGAGACATGTGTCGGATTAGTTCAGCACCGTTCACTCCTGTCCATACAAAGCCAACTGCATTCCTGCCACCAGTGGGTGTATGTGATCACGAAAAAGTCACAGATGAAAGTGCACCTTTGCAAACACACTGGCAAGCTCACCTTCCAGTATCTCTAGTGTCCGACTGCATTCACTCAGAGTGGGAACCTCAAGCAGCACATGCGCACCCACACAAGAAAGCGTCCCTTTTTGTGTGTCCACTGCAGTGCGTCCTTTCTGCTGAAGTTTGCCATTACGTACCAGTTGCGAACCCATACAGGAGAGCTTCCCTTTTTCGGTGGCCGCCGTAATGGATGTTTTTCGCAGAAAGGCAACCTCAAAGTCCATATGTCTTGTTGTCATGCAAAGAAGTCCTAAATATTGGTGCTGTATGGACTTTTCATGTGGGGGGGGGGGGGGGGTCTTGTAGTGGTTGCTGCCTTGCGCTTCAAGTTCCAGCATCAAGAGGTTGCTGAGAGCAAGGAAGTGGCACCTTGCAGCAGATATTTAACGGACAGATGACAATAAAGGCTTTTTCTTATTACAGAGTCACCATTGTGGTCATTCGGTCCCCTGAACATTATGTCAGGAAAGGGATAGAGTTAACGAGGCGGTTATGGATGCAGCAGCCTGTGCAGACGCCAGGGACACCAGGTCAACATCCTGCAGGTCAAACGCCCAGACTTCAGCCACCTCCACCATTTAGCTTCACCAGCCCAGTGGAGTCTCGAACATGGATAGTGACATATGCGCATTATGCGTTAAACATTAGCCGGTTAAGATCCCTATGGTGGCCTGTCCGGACACAAAGATTCGTAGCACCCTACACTATGTCACAGGTCTGACCGCTGCCATGGTCAGTTGCTTCACAAATGCTGGGGATTGAGTGCCAGAGATCAAATTGTGTATTCATGTAGGAGGTAGTGGGCAAGTACAGCACCTGAGTGGCCAGCCCTTGTATGGTGATGGTGTGCATTACAGGCTTTGGTCACAGGTATAGTTGCGATAGGTACCGTGGCACTGGAAGTGATAAAGGAATTGAAGCACGGTGTAAGAAGAATGCTTTAGGTGTTGACACTGCTGCACGGCGCGACCAGAGTGTGTTCGGTGTTTCTGATCGTTTCCCCAAGCGCCACTAGGTGGTGCCATGACGAGGAGTCCGACCAACAGCAGCAGTGTCAACACCTAAAGCATGTGGATAAGGTATTAGGCCAACATAAAACAAGAAAGGTTTTTTTTTTTCTTCGAGCCTGGTGGCAGACATGTCACCGCCCCGTTATAAAGGAGACGCTCATAGCATCCACCTCCACCCGACCCATCCCGCCAAGTCGCAGCGGATTGTTTGGTGCCATGGCATGTATTAGCATATATTTAAGTATGGATAATTACTAAACTGCTTCACCTGTGGTTGAGACCACGTCCGTTCAATTTTCCCAACGTTATATCCAACATTCACCTTGGAAGACCAGTGCATTGCGGGAATCCCCCAGGCACTGTAGGAATCAGATGCCAAGCATTGTGGGAATTGGTTTCATGCAAAGCAGTCCGCGAGTAGGAGCATATGCTGAATTTTTTGCCTTGAGCCAAACGTTACGAGGTGGATCGATGCCCTTATGTAAATTTAGTTGTGCACATATTGTGGGCTCACCATGCAGTACGTGCCGAGCACACTGGCATGTAGAGGGTGGCTCATGGTCTGACATAACATCGGCACTCATGTTAGAGCATGAGACGTCATGTTTATCGCAAGGAACTGCATGCTATGGTTTGATGATGTGCACATGCTAACAGCTAACACAGGCAATATGAGGTCTTACGGCTGAAAAACCATCGGCAGGACTTCGTGAAAAAGACATGAAAGGTTTTGAGGTGTGTTAATTTGAATGAAAATATCATCCGAAGCTACACAGGGAGGGATAACAAGTGCAATGAATACAGGCTCTTCTTGCGCTTGCAAAGGCGCAGCGTGGCAAGTTGCTTTTCAGAGAGCCCGTAAACGCAAACAGAAATGTGTTGTACGTTGATCATTTTTGATATTGTTCTATACCTTTGGCTTGTGCACCCAGCTTCTCAGTTCCTAGTCGACTTTTAGCCTGGAGCACCCATCAACTTATCTGCTTTCATGTTCTCATGTGAGCCACTCTACTCACACTAACAAATTTTTGTTGCTGTTTGGAGGTAAACTTAATGCTTCTCTCTTGGCATTCTTGCTCTCTTTTGTCTTCCTATGATGTATTACTTTCTTGTGTGTGTGACAAAAGCACATGTGCTCACTACCTGCATGTGAAAGGGAACCCCATTAGTGTTAGAACAGCATAACAAAAAATGCAATAGTTAAAGGGCAATAAAATCTGTTGTAAACAGCCATACAGGTCCATGTTATGTGTTTAGAAAACCTCTAAAGAAGTGTGAGTTCTGTGTATTCTACTACAGGATATCAGTAAGCAGTCCCCCATACCCTCAGAAAAGCAAGAGTAGCAATGAAAACACAGCAGCATAGAATAAAACTGCTCCCTTCCTGTGCTCACAAAACGCTGTTAAAGGGGCCCTGCAGCACTTTTCCGAGTAATCATCGAATGACCTCATTAAAGAAGTTTATTGCCTCACGAATCAACTGCTACAAAAGTTTTTAGAATCCAACAAGTATGAGCGGAGTTGCAGGGATTTGTCGTGCGCACTTTAAGCACTTTCTCTCTCCTTTTGTAACAGCAAGCGCACTGGGGGAGGGGGGCAGGGAGGGGAGAATGACAAGGGGGGCAAGGAGCTACATCCGTTTGACAGCATGCGTCAACGAGCGCTTTCTTTTTCCTTTCTTTGGACGCACAGCTTACTTTCAATGTGATCGTGAGTGTGCTGGTCTAATTCAATACTGTGTGTAATTCTAACAGCATAGAGCGTAGCGTGGGCACGCCTCAGCCACAGTAACTATGTAGCTCACGATGCTCAAATCAGCCAATGGCCATGGACTTTCTGTTTATGGCGTGGTCACTTCAGATTATGGCATTATTTGTCGAGAGAAGAATGAATGATTTCTAGCTGACTTTGAAAATTAATTGTAAATTCCAGGCCACATGCTGCGCTATAATGTTTGGCCTGCATGTTCTCAGGAGCCTCGAGTGATGATCGGCAGCGTTTTCTCACCATGCTCAGAATGTGTTGCACTGCATTAAAGAAAAAAAAATGCTTTCGCAGTACAGGATTTCCTCTCTCCTTTTATATGACAGCTGTCATACTGCAAAAATATTACGTTTGGCCCTTTCCGCAGTGCACACTTTGTGCCTATTTCCCGCTCGTTCCTCCCTGCAATTGTTATGAAAGCGTGCACTAGGTACAGGGCGAAAAATAAAATACAATACAAATTACGAGACAATACAAATGCTTCATTATAATTTCGAACCTTGCTGCAAGTGCATGTAGAGTGAAAAGACGCGAACTGTTCTTCGGCTGACAAATGTTTGTCTGTTTGTTTGTTTATTTATTCATGCTACCCCTAGAGGCCCTCATGGGGACAGTATTACATGGGGGAAGGGGCAGTGACACTCGTATTATTATTAAATGCAATACATATATTAAGAAGAAGAACGATCGATATACAGTGCAACAATAAAAACAAACAGCAATTCAACCATAAGGCATAAGACAAAAGAAAAAGATGTACAAAAGAACAATCAACAAAATATTATGACATATTTTCATCACAGCAAAGTATATCTTGGAATTTTTTTATGTCAGTTTCAGTCGCAATGTCTAATGCAGGAATGGAAGCGGTGCTCCAGTTGTTCCATTCTGCTCCAAACCATGCACCTGCTCCAAAACAACACTCCTGAGGGCGGTTGCTAAGCTAGGTGCTCTCTACGTCTTCAGTGGCAACTGAATCGCATTGTCCCCCTTGCCAAACTTATGAAATCCATTTTAGCAGTCGCCCCCGGCAACATCCAAGCGGTGCGGTCAATCCACTCGGATTCATTTCAGTGCAGTCAGCCACCGTGCGCAGTGGGTGTTTTGTTGTACTGTTTTATAGGCTGAACAAAATGGATGGCCACTGAGACCTACTCTGTCTCTGGTGTCGGCCAGCACTGAAAGAGACTGGCAGGTTCTGCTCACTGTCCAATGTTACTCTGTGTTGTTCATGGCATGGTAGCACAGCTACTATGTACCATGCGATCTCCCAGAACCACACTGAGAATGCAAAGAAACAGCGCAACATAATTGAGTGCTTAGCGAAAGCCTAGAGCACCAGATTTTTCAAAGCATGCAGCATCAGTGTCTTTGCACACTGTACACTGGTGTTTAAACTATCTCTCTTTTCTTAATAAAAATTGTTAGCATATTTATGTTGAATTCACTAGTTTTTGTTTGATGGGCATGGTTTCAGTAATGTTATTTTGTAATAGTATAATGCTAGAAGAGGTAGCAATCTTTCCATGGTTTCTTTCGTTTTCACTTTTGAATAACTATGGTGGCACAAGGTAATGGGACACGTACAAGTCTATGTTCTTCTTGTGTCCTGTTACCTTGTGCTACCATAGTTAGTATTCAAAAATGCCTCACCAACAAGCCCGCCTTGCAACTTTATTCGTTTTCACGTTTTGAGATGATAAGATCCCATGTAAAAGTAGCCTGCCTCATTATTATGCCTTACAGTAAAGAGAATGATTATTTCAGGGAAATTTTTAAACTTAGTTTGTGGCACAAAAATAAAACCTTCATAAATGCAACACTATGTCTGTAATGGAATAATTTTGCACAGTGCATTTGTCAGTTTAAAATGTCATTTCTTACAGTATTAAGGTACCAAGCTGAGTATTCACTCATTCTAAAAATATGATAGGTTTCTCCATGATACGTCGAGAACCAATCTTTCTAATTTATTGAATTAGCACGTACAGTAAATTACTCACGCGTGGTAGCCCAGTGTTTTAATTCTCAGAATCTTTTACAAGTGGGAGAGAGCTGAAATTACTGGGACTACTACCTTTTGTTTTGCAGAAACAAGTGAATTAGTCAAAAATAAACACTGCTATAAATAGCGCTTATTTTCGGGTTAACGTAGCACTAATGTTGTTCTTGTGTAGGTCTTGGTGTAGTTCTAAACCCCGCGGTAAATCTTGCGCTAATGTTGTTGTACATGTAGTTTTAAATACTGCGCTTAATGCAGCTTCACTGTCGTGAAACCTGAAAAAGTGCGTAGCACGGGTAACCCAGCCATTCCCTTGGCAATCGCGTGCTTGCCGAGGTGGTGGCGCGGGTCTCGGCTAGATGTTTTAGAGGCGTTTTTCACGATTTTAGGTAAATTATTGTGATTGGTTCTTGATTATCCGTAGTTCATATTATTTTAGACCTTGTTAGTTTATTTTGTGTTGGTTTTGAGCATTGTTAGGCTTGTTTCATACTTGTATTGACCACCGCATGCATGCGACACGAGACTGCGGATGGACCAGCCGGTTCCCTAAGGTACTACGCGCTTTAAAAAAAAGGAGGTTCATGATCTAAATTATGAAATTCGCACAGAAGCCCCGCTACCAGTCAGTATGAGGTCACAAATTTTAACTATTTTTTTTCAGCTGCCATTTCTTCTAGATGTCAGTGAGGCCTAATCATAGGTGGAAAAAATGGCCTAGAAGCGTTTTGCGCAATAATTTAGTCTTTGTATTACACATGAAGAACCGCTCGATCTATTTGTTAATTTAATATGGGAGAATGGCAAGTTTTGGGTTGGCGGCCGCAAATGGACTGTTTCGAACGCGCTCAAATATTGAGGTTTCGGTTTCGGTTCTTAACTGCGTCAAGCGCCACCTGCTTCCTGTGGTAGCTGTCAAGTGTCATGGTGACTTCCTGTTCAACTTTTTTGGAGCTGTTGCGCTGTTGTACGTCGCCTTGAGAAATATATATATATGTCTGTATGTATATATACACACGTTGTGATTATATTTACCACCATACGGCAGATCAAGCATCGATATTTTGATGGGGGACGCCAGAACGCTAGCCTACCGTCATCTGAAGGTAAACAAAACGCCTCTGCACCCTGCATGAATTCCTGCGATGTCTTTGCATCTGAGAATCATGAAAGTGAGTCTGGCTGCTTTCATATCGCCTTAACTGTGGCGACCAAGACCTGCGTTTTTATCGTAGAAGAAGTGAGCCGCGCAAAGACCGGCAAGAGAACACAGCAACACGTCGTCTCTTGTGACCTTGTTCCACGCTTTTCCTCCTTTCTCGATGGACACCTACTCCAGCTAGTGCAACTTTCCGTCGTCCTTTGCCTCTATGTGCTTCACTATTCGCCCTATTTCGAAAGGAGTTCGCATTCGTTCGTCCGCATTCATTCATTCTAAACGACAGGACGTGCAAACACGGACAAAAGAAAACAGTCAAGACACCACAAACGCCAACAACTGCAGAGGCACACAAGGGCGGAAAAAAAAAGAAGGCACGAAAACTTGTCAGCGCATGCCGAGGCCTATCAATCCGGCACGCGTGGGAGTCTACGTGAAAAATAACTGCGCATTTACAGTTAATCGGCATTTGTGATGTCTTGACTTCTGTCTTGTGTCCGTGTTTGCACGACCTCTCTTTTAGAACGTGCAATGGCAGTACTTTTGTTGTTTTTTCCTGTATCGCAGGAGCCATTCATTGCAGCAACCCTTCTGCGCCCCACCGGCTGTAGTCGCGACTGTACTCGTATCAGCCGTTGTTATATTCTTTCTAAGGAAACCTATGTAAAAGCCCTGCATTTCAAATATGTTTTTTTTTTTTCCATTCCAAGCTTGAATGCACAAACGTGACCATGCAGACAACAGCTGCAGCAGGCTATCTCGAGCGGACATGCCTGTGGTGGTTTGAAAAACATATCCTTATATAGCATTTGTTTTATTTCACAGGTGCACAAATTGCTGTAATGTATGCATGCATAACTAAAGAGGCACTAAATAGGATGGCATGCCTCGTGTTTACAATGTCATCGCATTGCAAACGAATCAGATTGTTTGCATGAAACATGGAACACTTTACAATGGATTACCAACTAGCCCAATGCTCTGTTCATCTAAATTGTACTTGTCTTTCACTATTGAAGAACTTAACACTATCACTGAATCAAACAGGCATACATGACGAAATAACCTATGTAACCATTGCAAATCTGCCCATGCCTACTGCCGATGACTCCTAGAATATTATAATTCTTTGTGTATGCCTGATGAGGTCCCAGAGGAATAGGAACTGGCGAAAATTGTGGTGATTTTGAAACCTGGTAACAAGCCAACGCCTTTCACCAGAAGAAGAGTACAGTTATTGCTTTCACAAGAAAGAAAATGACCAAGTATTCGCTCCTCGGTGGACAGCTGCTGCCCTATGGGCGGTCTCGGTGATTCCTCGAGATTGCAATTGACAGAAACCTTTCCTGCTCAACTCAGGTAGAGAAATGTGTTGCGAGAATAGCTGCAGCATTGAAAGTCTTCTATATCATGGTGGGAACACGATGGGCATGCAAATGCCACTCAGTGGTATATATTGAAGGAACGTTGCGCTATTGCCTACCGGTTCCTCACAAATTATCACCGTCAAACAAGAGGATTCTGGAAGCTGCGTGGAATCACTGCCTGCAAATTTGGCTAGGCCTCGCAAAGGGCTCATCAGCCTCGGGAATTGTAGCAGAAGCAGGATGGCTCCCGCTAGATGTCATCACTGCCCTTTTAAATGCAGCACTTCCTTATTACAAGGACTTTAACACATCCAAGAGGTCCTGCAAGCACTTTATAAAAAGTTGTCGGCACCTGATTTTCTGGCATTAACATCCAATGTGGCCATCTTTGCCAAGCCATTGCAGCATCATGAAATCGAGAATTGGAGGAAATCTCGTCTGGTCGGGATGTAATGGCATGGTAGAAATAAAATTCTGAATGCCGAGAAAATAATAATAATAATATCTGGGGTTTAACGTCCCAAAACCATGATATGATTATGAGAGACGCCGTAGTGGAGGGCTCCGGAAATTTCGACCACCTGGGGTTCTTTAACGTGCACCTAAATCTAAGTACACGGGCCTCAAACATTTTCGCCTCCATCGAAAATGCAGCCGCCGCGGCCGGGATTCGATCCCACGACCTGCAGGTCAGCACTCGAGCACCATAACCACTAGACCACAGTGGCGGAGCAGCCGAGAAAAAAGGTGTTGTTGAAAATGTAATAATGTTTGGCTTCCATACGGAAGCCTCGTTCACTAACCTGGGAGGCCGAAGCTTTCAGCCTAAATCTGCATCAATAATCGCTTCAGGCATCTTGCCGTTGTTACGATTAAGCATGTTTCCTGTTGTTCGGATAGTCAAATATTCTGGAATCTTTTGACTATCCATACAACAGGAAACACGCTTAATCGTAACGACTGCAACCTACCGCCTACGTAGACAAGATGCCTGAAGCGATTACCGTATATACTCGCGCATAAGCCGCACTTTGTTAATCAAATTTGGCTTAGGTGTGGGTTATACACAAACAAGGCCTATAGCTGTGCTTTAACACATTGTAGCGCCACTGCGACTACTGCCGGTTCACTGAAAAAGTGGTGACAGATGTGAATCTTGTCTTTCACTATACATTGCCTGCTTTCGCGCTAATCACTGTCGGACGAGCTTACCTCATCGGCGCGCTCTCAAAGCTGATCGTTCCCTGTGCCGTCCATAACACTTGATAGGCCCGTGGCTCTAAAGCTCTTTGCAGTGGTGTCCACTGACAAAGAATGCGACGTGTCCAGGATCCAAATGTGCACTTTGATTGCTTATTTTCAATTTTTTTGCATCCAAAAGTGGAGGGTGCTGGCTATACTCGGGAGCGGTATTTGCCAAGTATTTTGCCAAGTATTCTAACACATTATTTCATACAGGTGTTGTATTTAACCAGATTAAGGTTTTGGGGTACCGCAGCTGGTGATCAAGGCCCACATTATGCAGCACACTTTGTTTTTGTTTAATTCGATATTAGGCTGTTCACTTTGCACCATTAATCAAGCTTTAAGCAAAACATACTCGCTTTAGTTTGAATGCTGGACGAATCTTTTCCATTAAAGACGGCTGTACAGCCATTGGCATAAATGATGAAGTGACAGTTGGTGTTTTTTTTTATGTCATTAATGTACAAAAGGAAAAGAGTAGAACCTATAATGTGTCCTTGTGGTACTCCAGAAGCACTGAGCCTCAAATCTGATTTCCACGTGCCTATTTCAGTATATTGAAATCTTCCATCTAGATAAGAGCAAAGAAGTTGTGATGCAACTCCCCAAAATCGCCCCGCCACGGTGGTCTAGTGGTTATGGCGCTCGACTGCTGACCCGAAGGTCGCGGGATCGAATCCTGGCCGCGGCGGCTGCATTTTCAATGGCGGCGAAAATGTTTGAGGCCCGTGTACTTAGATGAATTGGTCGTGGGAGGCGCGGCTCGCGGAACTGGAAATGGGAAGCCAACTGGCGACCCTTGACCAGGCCCGGCGAGCCGCTGTAGCCAGTGGGGCCCTGGAAGAGGGCCACCACCCACCCTAACCACTCCAAGGCATGACATAAATAAATGTTTCTTCTTCTTCTTCTTCTTCTTAGGTGCACGTTAAAGAACCCCAGGGGGTCGAAATTTCCGGAGCCCTCCACTACGGCATCTCTCATAATCGTATCGTGGTTTTGGGACATTAATCCCCAGATATTATTATTAACTCACCAAAATCCACAAAATTCCATTTTTGTAGTACAGTGAAATGACTGACACTATCGAATGCTTTGTTGAGATCTAGATATAGTCCTAGCATCATTATTTTATTTCGCACATTTCCCAATATCTCTTTCTGGATCAGGTGTATGTCTTCTGAGGAGAGAATTTTTCTCACTACAAAGTGATGCTTAGGAGATAAATCTTTTACTAAAGCTTTCAATGTAGGCATTAATAACTTGCTCAAGGCATTTCTCAAAAACTGGCAGAATTGAGATGTGGTAGTAGCCTTAAATGCTGTTTTTTTTTTTTTTTTTTGTCACTCTAGCTACATGCATACGTGCGTGCGTGCGTGTGTGTGGGGGGGGGGGGGGGGGAAGAGAAGCAACTTAACTTAGTGGTTATCTTAATTTTATTTGCCTATGGTTTTGACCAGTAGGACCGATCTTCGTCAGGGCGTATGAGCAAAGGCGCCATTATGCGAACATAAAAAGTCGTCATGGTCAATCTTAGTTGAAGGAAGGAAAGGAAGAAAAAATTAAATCAGTCATGTTGACAGTGGTGACATAGTGTGTCGAATAGTTTTCCTCGGCTCATTCGCTAAGGCAAGCAGAGAGGAAAAGTGAATGAGGAAACAAGCACCGTTTTGGGGGAGTGGAGCATGTGCCGTAGATACCTGTGGTGATTCATATGGAAACTGTGGGCATTGCAGGTAATGGTTGCGCGCAGGCCCTGGCAGACTTAAAACAACTCATTGAGAGGATTCACCAGGAGCGACCAAACCAGGAACTCTGCGTCAGCCTGCCACTACCCAGAGCCCCGAACCGCCGACACCGAGAAGTGAACAAGTTCGTACACTGGTTCAATAGAGAAGCATCCCCTTTCGTAAACCAAGTGCACCGCCTCTGCCATCGAAAGGAATTGGGTCGCAGTGTCTTCTATCTCGACCACGCCTTCCATGAGATGCCCCCTCGGAGGGTCCTCGCCGCCGACGTCCTTCACCCCAGCTTCAAAGGCATGGCAAGGCTGGCTCTTCACTATCGAGGACTGCTCATCACTAGGACCAGCCGCTAACACCTGCAGAACTTAGAGCTGGCCAGGAACACTGCCCTGACTGGTTCCGGCTCCCCAGTGCCTGCCGAAAGCACCACCTCGGAGGGCTCTCCCTCATTGCGCGCACCCGTGCCACCTGTTCCGAAGCTTGCCGACGACGGCCTACAACCTCCGAAGTTATTCCGACGCCGCTTGACAACCAGTACAGCCAAAAGTGGACTGCCAAATAGTTCAGGTATGGTCCGTTCCCCAAACCACAGTCACGCTCATTTCAGAATACTAGGAAGACAATTGAGAAATGCGTGAAGTACGCTGAAGTCATATTTAACATCTAATTCAGTACCGAAAGGCTTGTCTCTCAAACTAAATCTGGCAGTGACAACAATAAAGCGAAAAGATCAAGTACAATGGGAGAAAACACTCCAAAATACATCACTGCAGCTCATGCACAATATTATTTAGCATAGTGAACATAAATCTCACGAACTTAAAGAGGCTGAGCTTTCACTGAGGAGTCAGTCCAATCTCAGCACGCAAGACCTTAATGACTTGGTGGAATATGAATATCAGAAAACAACGGTGAGAAAACACTGCAAGTGTCGCAGTCTAGAGTGGGATGGGGTAATTGAGATTGCTACAAGTGCAAATATACTGGTGACACTGATAAATGCCAACCAGGCCATAGAAACAGCCGCTTCCAATGCTAATTAATCTTTCTTCAGCACAGTTATCTCTCTCCGAAATTAGCCTCCTTGCCAAGGGCCTTACATTCTGTTCGACTAGTCGTAAATTTAATTAATTTCAGTTGTATCAGGATTTGGATAATTTTTCCAGAAACCTTCGCCTCCGGAAATACTTTCACGATCAGCCGAACAGCATTCTCCGGCTCATCAGAACAAACTTGGTTGCCGCCTGAGCAGTGGGAGAGATACCTAGACATGTATATCTCGGCCGTACAAAAGGACATCATGGCGGCTTGCTCAAAAGCAAAGCGCTCTCGAAACTTTCTCACTTCAGAAGAGTGCTGGTCACTGGAGTGCCTGAGCCATCGAGCAGATCTGGTAATCAAGCCTACGGATAAGGGTGGCACAATAGTAATATTAGGTAAAGCTGGCTACCTGAAAGAAGGCTGCCGGCAATTGGAGGACAAGAACTCCTGTACGAAACTTAAAGAGGACCCCACTAAATTATTTCTGTCAGAAATAAGCTTCGTACTAAATTTGTTGCATAAGAATGCAAAAATCACAACCAATATGGTCAAAGCAATGCAACCGATTCAGCCTGCCCCAGGCCGTTTTTACCTGCTCCCTAAAATCCATAAAACGCCAGCTACCATGGCCGTCCTATTGCCTCAAGCAACGTCACAGTAGCAGAAAGAATGTCAAGCGCACTATACTTGTGGCGGAGGACTACCCAGAGATTATCATCGATGATGCTATAAGCCGGGCACGAACTTGAGATAGAAACGAAATTTTGTCGGGCACGATACTGTGCCTTTCAAAAAACCAAACCAACCTTGTCCCACATACTTGTTCACACTACCACACCTCAACAACGTCCTCTCTAAACACTTTAACATTATCCAGCAGAGCACGTGCCTATCCTCAATTTTCACGGAGCCGCTGCGAGTGGTCTACCGCCACTGAAGGAACATAAAAGACATGCTTGTTAGAGCTAAGACGACCGGGTTTGAAAACATGGAATCGGGTTGCAAGCCATGTGGAATCGGTTGCAAACCACAACCTGTGTTACTCAGGCTTCGTCATTTGACTTTACATTCAAAATTAAGAAATCTCTAAATTGTGAGTCACAATGTCGTATATATGCTACATTGCGATGTCTGCGGCCAGCAGTATATCGGCCAAACTGGGATGGCGTTCAGACTACATGTAAATAACCACAGAGTTCATGTGTGCACTCTGCCAAATCTTCCTTTCTCTAAACATCAGAGTTTGCGAGAACAGAACACTCATTCGAAAAAATACATGTCACCCTTTTTTAGTCAGGCTTCTGCAGTACTTGTGAACAAGAACAAAGAGAGTCCTATTCATCCATAAATTTAAAACAGTGATGCGCAGCATAAATGAAAACATCGGGAACATCTCGTTTCTTCGGGTGTGCAAAAGTTAGTAAACTGGAAATGAATTGTGACAGTTTTAATTCGTGCTGGATGCTAAAATGGAGTGTCCAACAATTATCTGAGGGATGTTTTGTTCCTATGTGTATTTTTGCTGATACATTCTTTTTCAATTTTATTTATTTTTTCCCAGGTCTTCAGTGTTCTATGTATATCTTTCCCACCATGTGACCTCTGCCTATTTGATTATTTTTAGGTTGTTCGTTTTATTCTTATCTTTTCCTTTTGTTTTCATGCTTTTATTTTATGGACTTTGTTTCATTTATTTCGCTATTATTTTTAAATGGGAGAGTCTGGCCAGCACTAGCTGTTTCAACCGCAGGCGCTTCAGGCAGCAACACTAATAGGGCAAGATTCCCACACCCACACCGTCATTCTGGTGACATGAGGCAGGAGGCGACAGGAGGTGACAGGAGGCGACAAAGGCAAGTCCGTTTCGAGGAACGTAGCTTGTGTGTAAAGAAATCTCAACTGCATTAGCACATGTAATAAACAAATTATTTAAAGATGGGATCTTTCCTAATAGCCTCAAAATTGGAAAAGTTATTCCTGTGTTTAAAAAAGGTGACCATAAGTGCATGAGTAATTATCGTCCTATCTGCATTTTGTCTTTCTTTAGTAAAGTGATCGAAAAGCTAATCTGCAATCGTCTAAGTAAATACCTGTCCAAATTTAATCTTTTAACTCATGATCAATTTGGTTTTCGCGAGAATCTCTCTATTGAACTAGCGCTTATTACTTTTGATGAAAGGGTTAAATTAGCCATCGACCAAGGGCTTTTAGTTGGTACTCTTTTTTATTGATTTCACCAAGGCATTTGACTCCATCGTCCATCGCATTCTTTTAAGCAAACTTGAATCTTACGGCATTTCTGGGCCACCTTTAGAATTAATTCGTAACTATTTAACAGACAGACCATATAGAGTCCAAGTTGATGGTGTTCTTTCTTCATCAAAAATTATAAATATAGGTGTTCCTCGAGGATCAATACCTGGGCCGCTTTTATTTCTCATATTCATCAATGATTTGCCGCAAATATTAACACATGCGCATTGTCTTCTTTATGCTGATGACAGCACCATTTTCACATCCTATAAAAGTTCTGTTGCATTGCAGGATAAACTTAGCGCAGACTTAGCAAATGTTCATTCCTGGTGCGTAAAGAATAAGCTAACAATCAATCCATCTAAGACAACGTTTATGATATTCCATTCCTCAAAATAATTGCTCATTCATTCTATTACAGTTTCCTTAAATAATGATGTAATTGCCAGATCCCCGTGTACTAAATTTCTTGGTGTTGTTCTAGATGAGAAATTAAAGTTCCACTGCCATACTCAATCGCTTATTAAAAAAATCTCATATGGTATTCACATCATCATAAAAACTCGCTCTTACTTTCATCGAAACATCTTTATGTCTTTACATCACGCGTACATACAGTCACATTTCATATTGCCTTTCAGCTTGGGGTAATACATATGACACACATCTTCATCAGCTTGAAATCTTGCAAAAGCAGGCATTACGATTAATTACATTTCAACCGCATACATCTCCATCTGCTCCCACATTCAGTTGCCTAAATGTCCTACCTTTGCGTATGTTGTTACTACTAATGTTTCGTCTCATAAATACCGAACTTAATATTCCGGGTTTTTCTTACTCCAGCCTCATTAATAACAATAATACAAGATTTTCAAAACAACTTAATCTACTTCTTCCTAAAGTCAGAACAAATTATGGGAAATTTACCATTGCATTTTCAGGCATTTCACTTTGGAATTCATTACCATCAGATATCAAGTCATCTTCATTATTATCATTCAAACGTAGAACTAAGGAGCATTTCATTAGCATTTCGTCACACACCTAAAATTCATTACGTTTTTTTTTCTACAGCACACTCGGAAAATGCACTATTGCCTATTTGTTAAGTGTTTGAATTTTGCCTTTATTTGATGCTTGTTTGCATTGCCGGTTGCACGTGACATATATCCTTGTTTGAATTTTGTGAATTTGTAATTTCTTCCATTTGACTTTTTAAATATCTCATTTATCATTTGTGATTATAATAAAGATTCTTTTATTTATGATTAGTCTTCCCTTCTATTACGGATGCACTAGAAATTATATAAAATATATGACTCACTGTTTGCAGAGATTCTTGTAACCCCCATTTAGTTTTTATTAGGAGGTCCCCCCGACAGTTTTTACTTCGGGACCTCCGAATGTGCAATTATACGTCTACGTTCTTGTATATATATTTTTTTGTCAAATAAATTATTCGTTTTAAAGTTTATTCCTCCTCCTCCTCCTTCAAAAATGAAAAAAAAAAAGGTGGATATGTCTGCAGACACGAATCCATGAGCATTAAACTGAATCTCTCAAACGAGGCCTCATGCAGGTGCGCAATCCTTGCCCCCAATTCTGCCCCCCCCCCCCCCCCCCCCCCCCCCCCCCCACACACACACACACATGCAACAGGTAAGCGACAAAGGAACACCCACTCTGCTACTTGGCTTTTTTTTCCGCAAGTGACCGGAAAAGGCGCTGGATCGTGGCTTTCTCTGCCATGGATGCGCCCCTTGCTGCAAGCAATTACCTGCCCCCCAAGCAAACTAACAGTGTCCCCCCTTGACCTACAAAGACACATTGCTGAACCCGCCCTATCCTTCTCATTTTCTTTTTCTTTTTTTTTCCTCACCTGTATCTGCGGCACCTGCCCCACTCCCCCGAAACAGTGCTTGTTTCCTCATTCTCTTCTCCTCTCTGCTTGCCTTAGCGAATGAGCCGAGGAAAACTGCTTGACACACTACGTCAGCAATGTCAACATGACTGATTTATTATTTTCTTCCTTTCCATCCGTCAAGTAAGATTGACTATGACGATTTGATGTTTGCATTGCACCGCATTTACTCATAAGCCCTGACGAAGACAGGTCTACAGGTCAAAACCGTTGGAAAATAAAGATAACCGCTAAGTTGTGTCTCTTCTCTTCCCATCTACGTTTGGCCCATTGAAAAAAGGTTCTCCAGCGTGTATGTATATATATATATATATATATATATATATATATATATATATATATATATATATATATATATATATAATCTAAATGGGCCCAGTACTGTACGCAGGTATTTCGGACACAACATACATCACTTTAGTGCGCTTTATTCCAATGTTTCGACTGGGGACCGGCCTTCCCAGACAAAGGCCGGTCGCACGGCCAAAACATTGCAATAAATTGCGCTAAAACATGTGTTGTGTCCGAAATACCTGCCTATACATATATATATATAAAATCTTCAGAAAAAAAGTAAAATGAGATATTTTCACGCTGCCTTCACAATTACTTTTTCTGTAGTGGCAGGCATCTTGAGCCAAGTGGAGGGATCAATTATGACAGGAATAGTATCAAGTTAACTTTTTATTTAGTGGAGACAGGTGGTTGGGTCAAATGGGAAAATTGCAGCCCTTCCTGTGAAGAGCCTGTTGCCGTTTTCAGATTTCACAAAAGCAGCCGCTGGAAAATATTAGTGAGTAATGAAATCTGACAAATTTGACCTCCGAAACCAAAACTTGGAAGAGCGCAACTGCCATACTCTTCCTAGACATCTAGAGTGAGTGAGCATCATTGTACCAACCATCAATTGACTTCGCTTCATGGTTGTGCAGGTTTTGTTTGCAATTAAAGGACGTATGGCACTCGTACATCTGTGGTGTAGCAAGGGGGTGGCATACCGGACACGTGCCCCTCCCAAAATTTCCTTCTGCCAAGGGACACCGAGCACAAAATGACACTTGACCACCCCTGCGTGCGCGTTCCCCTCTACATATTAAGGACGTGCCCCCTCCAAAATAAATTTCTGCCTACACCACTGACATACATTAACATATGTAGAACACCACTGCAATCACCGTTGTGAACAGTGATGTTATGTGCTAGTTGCACTCATCAGAGCTTTGGTTTCGATTTTGCCAGTCAATTTGGTTGAATTTCATTGCTCCGCAATAATTACCAGAGGCAAGAATGGCAGACTGGGCTTGTTGGTTTAACATATTTGAAGTTTTAAGGCGCGAATAAGACACGGACGAAGAATAGGAACACACACACGGAGCGCCACTTCCAACATAGATTTATTTCGAAAGAGCACAGAACATATTTATACACCACGCGCGCCGTTATGGTGCCTCAGTGCGCAGTCGCATTCAAGTAGCGTAACTCTTTTGGCGATAATGAAATGGAGGCAACGCTGACGCATAGATCACCTGATTCGATTATTTTCTTAGCCTCAATAATTAGTTGTACTGATTTATCAGTACTTCGGCCGATTACCACGCAGGCGTTAAAGTTCGGAACGCAATGACAATCCCGGCAATGTATCGCGCAGAGAGGGTCACCTCGCGATACATTGCCGGGATTGTCATTGCGTTCCGAACTTTAACGCCTGCGCGGTAATCGGCCGAAGTACTGATAACTCAGTACGACTAATTATTGAGGCTAAGAAAATAATCGAATCAGGTGATCTATGCGTCAGCGTCGCCTCCATTTCGTTATCGCCAAAAGAGTTACGCTACTTGAATGCGACTGCGCACTGAGGCACGATAACGGCGCGCGTGGTGTATAAATATGTTCTGTGCTCTTTCGAAATAAATCTATGTTGGAAGTGGCGCTCCGTGTGTGTGTTCCTATTCTTCGTCCGTGTCTTATTCGCGCCTTAAAGGGGTCGTGAAGCACCCCTTGGGCTGATTGAAAAAACACATCCTGCGGAAAGCTGACATGGCTATGAACTGCTCTGCCAAATATTACAGTCGTGCGCGCCGCGTAATGGCCACAAGCGGAGCGCGAAGTTGCCGTTTCCCCAGGCACCCTCTTTTCAAACAGAGGCCGGTTCTCAGTCTCGTCGGTGGGCGGGGCGTCTGTCCGCTGTACGTCGCGAGAGACATAGCATGCTTATTGGCCGATAGCCGACGTAAATCGAGAGCGGCGTTCGGATCAGATGCGCTTCTTGCCGCGGGGTGCCGCCACTTGCCGGCGCCGCACTCCTCAGTACACGGTAGCCGCACTCGCGCAAGCGAATCACAGCGGGAGAGCGATCGCGTTTCATGACGCGCGCTGGCGTAACTTCTTTCCCCCATGTCATCCCTCCCTGTCTAGCTTCCAGTGCGCTCGCCGGCACGAGAAAAGAGAGAAAGCGCTGGGAGCGTGCGCCAAACCCCCGTAACTCCGCTGATTCTTGACTGATTCGAGAAATTTTTGCGGCAATCGATTCGGGAGGCAGTACACTCCGATACTGAGGCCATTAGATCATTACTTGGAAAAGTGGTTCATGACCCCTTTAAAACTTCAAATTACCAGAGGCCGATTTCTCAAAATCTTAAAGTGGCAGTGGCCTTTTCTCAGGAAAGCAGCAATTCTCCCATTTGACCCGACTGCCTGTCTGTACTAATTAAAAAGTTTGTAATTTATTTTATTTATGTTAATGTCATAATTGCTGTGTCTAGTCATCTTAAGATGTCTCCCACCACAGAAAAAGTAATGAAGGCAGCGAGCAAATATTCCATTTCCCTCATTTTTGATTATTTTCGGACACATTTCTTCAAACACCCGGTGTGTGTGTGTCACTAGCTACACACATATTAGTTTAAAAAACACGGCTTGAAATAGCTGTATTAAGTATGTTTGTAATTACAATCAGATCTTTTGTCATCGATACAAACTCAAACTTCGAAATTGTCTGGGTGGCGTGTGCGAACTCTGCCACTAAAATACTATTAGGCATATGTTACCGTCCTCCCGATTCTGAACCGTCATTTATGGATCACCTTTGTAGCAGCACCACATTAGCTATTGAGAAATGCCGCACTAATAATGTCTGTCTGTGTGGTGATTTCTATTTGCCACAAATTGACTGGACCAATTGTTCATTGACCTCACAAATGTCTATTGACTTTGTGAATTTTACCCTAGATTTTAATTTCACTCAAGTAATCAACCAGCCAACACGGGGCAATAATATCTTAGATTTATTACTTACCACACATCCTGATAATGTAGGTGAAATCTCTTGCCTTGAAGGGTTTAGTGACCATAAGCTTATTCAATTATCAATAAATATTCCTCTAAAAGTCATGGGTAAAACTAAAAAAGTGATTAGAGACTACAGTAAGGCCAATTATAGTTGTATGAATTCCGACTTGGAAGAATTCTATAACACATTCTTGCTCTCATTGTCAAGTCGTACCGTCGATGAAAATTGGTGATTGTTTAGAGATAAGATTACTTTATTAATCGACAAATACGTCCCTAAAATTTCCATATCTACAAGAGAAACCCATGGTTTACCGACCATTTGCGAACTTTGAGGAATCGAAAAAAACGATTGTATAGGACTGCGGTGCACGCTTCTAGTGCCTCTGCTAGGAATGCATGAGGATCTCCCGCCCACCGACCTCGTCTCGCCACCCTACACCGAGGAGCAATGGGAGGCTCTTCTCTTCAGCACAGACCGAGAAGTCCAGACACGGATCCTGGCACGAGCTGAAGACATCGTTGAAAAGCACGGCCTTGCAGCATACGTAGCCTGAACCCCCCTTACCTTCAGACCCCTTGATGAATAAAGTTGTCACTCTCTCACTCTTTAGCTCGTGACAGTAGGCTGACAAACGGTACATGGCATTGTTCTCTCTAGCTTATGGAAGCTGCAATGCAGAGAGAATTTTCTCTTAGCTGAGATACATGGAGACTGCGATGTTGCACATGTTGATAATGTATGTTAACAAGTATGCTTCAAGAAGTGCTTGAAACAAGCACTTCTTGAATAAAATGCTTTGTTTTCTAGTAATTGTCAATCCTCTTTATTGTCATTATTGCTTAATATTTTAAATCTATTAGAGCATTTGTAACATTAATGAAAAAAAACTAGAATTTCGGAATGGTTGCATAAAAAGCCTGATTTCTCCGCGATTATGAGCTTGAAAAACGCCACCCAATTTTAACTTCCTGAATTTCAGAAAAATATAAAACCTGAAAACAAACAACCCTACTTATATGCTGCTGAATGGCATGGCTGTAGATGTTCAACTGCTGAGTTCTTGCCAAGCACAAGTGCTTATATTTGTGTCGTTTGCCACAGCTTGTCTCCTCTTTAATGTTCCTTGTCAAGTGTACTTATTTGATGAAAATTGCTGGGTCAATTGCCACACTAACAAGGAATATCACCTATGAGTCTGGTTGGCACCAAGGGTAAAAGTTGTGAGACTGTACTGCAATTGTTTGTGCTGGCTTTAAAAATGCTTTCTGTGCTGTTTCAGGTTTGTTCATTCCATCTACGGAGCATCCTAGAAGTTGGACATTGCCAGAAATGCATCACACCAGCCTCTTGGAAATCAATAATTTGTTTACTGTTATGTTGCTGTTTGATTGTTGTAAACTTAAGATGATGACTGAAGATGATTTGTTGTAAACTTAAGATTCTGACAGCCATGTTTTCTGGCTGCTTCCTCTGATTGCCAATTGGTTATTTTAAATTGAGAGAAGTCAGACATTCTTTTTCTGCTCTGTCCCTCTACTGAAGTTCTTAAAACAAAAGAAAGGGATTTCACTCCAATTATGAGCATAAATGGTGCTGGTCTTTACAAAGCATTCATTTAGGCTATGTAGCTGGAATGCATGTTCTTGCCTTTACGAGTCTGTTCAACAGTCCTAATGTTTCTGTAACATTAGCCAAGAGGAACAATTTTGTAGATAAGTTACCACAATACACTGCATTGGCGTATTGCTTTTGCATTGCAGAAAATTAACAGTGATTTTGAAACAAGTTTACTTGTACAGTTATGTTGTGTTACATCATTATGCATTTTGTCCTTTAACCCTTTATATTTGTGTTCTTGTGCTGTGCGTTCAAGTCAGTACACTTGCGAAATTAGTGTTGACCAACTAACTTCATTTGTTTTCTTTTTTCAGTGCCACTGTCAGAGGAACAGTTATTTCCTGAATACACTTAAATATGATGGCATTCTCTGTGACCATCAAGTGCTCCACCATATTCAGTTTCATCAAGTTCTTTTTGTTGTACCTTGCATGTTACATGGCATCCATTTTATTTATGTTCGAGTGTATCTGTTGGTGCACTGGGTGTACTCGTGACATCAATACTTTGATGCCTTAAAGGGACACTAAAGGCAAATAAAAATTTGTCAGAGTGAAAGGTCTATGTTTGAGAACATCTAAAACGTCAGTATTATCAATAGTAGTGCTCCAGTGATAGAGAAATTAAGGTAAATGCAGAACACTATATGCGCCACCAATGGGACGTTTCGGAATAAGCCCAATGACGTCGAGTCCCGAGTACAAGTTATCACTAGTATTCAAGCTACTTATGATAAAAAAGAACATTCAGAGCATTGCAAGATGTTATAAAATGCTGCTTGTGCGTTTCTGTTTAAGTCATGGAAAAAGAACTTGACGTTACAGTGGAGAACGCACGGGTTATGCAAAAGTTCCGTATGCACAGGGCTGCACTCCGCTCGCGGGTCATGTCTCAGTGGTAGTTTCGTTATCACGTACTGCTGCGTGTGCCTTGCACGCTCTTGAAAGTCGCTCTAACGGATAGTTTGACAAAATGCCATGTCCATGTGATGTTGTGTAATGTGCCCTTCAGCACAGAAAGCACAGCGTCGGCTGTCGGGCAGTAAAGGCGGGCAACATTGGGCAAGTGTCAAGTTATCTCGGGAGTGCTTGCAAGGGATAGAAATTGAGAGAGAGACTGGAGTCTGAGGTGGCGTGGCAAACGCACTTTATCTAAAACAACACGGCCAAACCTCACACAAAATTCACACACACACTCAGCAAATGTAAATTAACTACAAGACTGGTATTGTGCTAAAGTGAGTTTCTGGCTGCACTAGCAGTCTGGCCACACTGGCCCCGCAGTAGCCTCCAAAATGGAGCCCCTTACTTTTCGTACGGTCGGCGGGCGTCAAAGTCGACTCCCTCATCGTCCGTGTTGCGTCGTGCTCGCCGTCGATGCTCAGCAGCAACTGGACGAACCACTTGATGCCGGTTTCCCGGTCATCGTCATGGCCAACACGGAAGCGGACGGGTTAGGCCTAGCTGCGTCCTCAGTCCCTTGTTCCCAGTGCATCTGCAGCCGTTCTGCCAATGTAGGTGGAGCATTGCAGGTGCTCTGGGATCCGCTGTGACGAGGATGCAACAAGTCATGGTAGCCTGTCTCGGTCACCGCCGAGGTTGACATAGACTCATGGTACTGCACCTCAGGACCCGGCACCCGCCGCTCTCTTCACCCGTGAGTCGTTGGCTTCTTTGTGCTGCTTCAAACGGTGCCCCACAGACAATGCCCGTTCTTTCTTCCTGGGTTCTTCACCACGGCTCGGGTCATGTGCCTCGAGCCCTCCTCCGACCAATCACGTGCGTGGACAGGTTAATGGTGCATACCATCGAGGAATTTTCCGCTTCTCGTAAACCGTCAAAACATTCCATCATAGGGTGCGTGCGTCGTGCACCTTTACTCATGACGGCAAGGCAACTGCTATGTCAGGAGGCCTTTTCAGGTGCGCGATTTGAAGTGCGCTAACACTGTGTCAACCACTAAAACGTGATTTTCATTCAAAATAAGCATTTCCTTAGCACGAAACAAGCACTACGAGGTTTCTGGAATGCTATTTCAACAAGTAACGTTGACTTAACATTTGCCGTTAGTGTCCCTTTAATTGCATTTAGTACTTTGTTAGGTTGATTAGTGCATTGGGCAGTGTAAGATGTTCAAAATACTTAGAAGATTTAGCCATGTCATTGTGACTTTCCAAATGTGGCTTTCATATGTAGCCATCACATTCATGCTAATGTGTTATACAGCGAAGTATAACCATTGTAATTCTTTGAAGATTTAGCCGTGCCATTGTGACTTTCCAAGTGTGGCTTTTATATGTAGCCATCACATTCATTCAGGATAATGTGCTTTACAGCGATGAAGTGGAATGTCTACTTGTGCATAGTAGTAGCATGACTGAAACATTATCTGGTGAATAACTTAAGTTACGTTTAGTGCTTCATTGTTGCATTTTCCTCTCATTCAAGGAATATAAAACTTATAATGAAAAATGTGTCAACTACATTAAGAGGTGACAACCATTTTTTGTGCAATACACAAAAGTATCGCTGCAATAAAACTATAAACTGTGATGCCATTCTAGCCATTGTAATTTTTTTTCTGTTATAATATTTTCCACTTTGTTTCATATTCACTTGTTTAACTCATATTTTTCTAAATATGCTTCATGTGCTAAAATGTGAAGATGCTTTTGCCATGTTACGTCATAGAGATACACACGTGAAAAAAAAAAGTGTCACAATTAGCTTATTGGGTTTGTGTTTCATGTAGTAGTACATATGGTGTGAACAAATACAGCTGTTTAGTTATACTATATCCAAATCACACTTCTATAAGCAGCAAGTATGTGCATCTATTGAGCACATTATTTATATACAGAGTTGAGAAATGGGGTAAGAAGTATTATGTTAGTGCTAGAGTTGAGAAAATTTGTGTGGTACAAGTATTGAGTTAGTGCACTTTTAACACTTCAGTAACACATGCTTTGGGTGGGCCAATGTTATCACCTGCTTAGAAGTGCAGCAACCATCCTTAATTACAAGCTGCTCCAGTGCAGTTCCATGTAGTGCGTGGCGCATGGTCTGCATTGCTTTCCTTCATAACAGGGAACAGCGCAGATACACGAGACAAGAGAGGCTGACTGGACTTGGCGCTGGCTAACAACATGAACATTTATTTCGTATGTGCACATATATGTACGCTTCTTGGGAAACGGAAATAAACAAAAGAGGGAGGGGAAGAGGTCAACGCATGCGTCCCAATTAGTCCATGACGGTGCAATGATGACATGCAGAGATAGTTAATTTCCTTGTCGGTTAGTGCGATCGATCGTGTGCTTACACATGTTGGCCCAATGGAATGGATTGCGAGTGCTTCATAGATTTCCCGGGCACGGCTATCACGGCATCTGCGCAAGATGCGCGTCTGATCAAAATTAGGACTGCAGCCACAGTCGGCACAATGAATAGCAAAATTGCTTCCAGAACGGGCCTTGAGGTTGTTCTTGTGTTCTCGCAGACGGTTGCTGATGCAGCGGCCCGTCTGCCCTACGTATAGCCCTCCGCAGGACGTAGGTACCTCGTAGATCACTTCGGTCTTGCTAGGCACAAACTGTGTTGCATGATGCTTCTTGCAAGTGTAAGGACTTTGGTGAGGGGCATTCACCTTCCTGCACAATGAACCCAGCTTTATTGGCGCCGAAAACACCACTCTTACGCTTGCACGTGCAGCTGCCTTCTTGATTTGGTGCGAAACACCGTGTAGGTATGGGATGACCGCAACCCTTGCCCGGTCGTCCTCGCTACAAGGTCGAGCCGTCTTACGATGCTCCTTCAGGAGGACTTCTGCCAGTCCCGACAGGAATTTTTCACAGAAGCCAGCCTTCTTTAACCTGCAGACTTGATTAGTGAAACTGGAAGCAATTACATGTGGACAAGACCTAACTAGCGCATTTTTCATAGCAGAGTAGGCGATTGCCCGTTTGACCAACTTAGAATGCTGCGATGAAAATTGAAGGAAGTCTTTTTTTGAATGGGGTGAATACTCCCAGCGGGTGTGCTCTGCACTAAAAGCTATCTTGAGGTCTATGAAGCGTATTTTACCCCCCTCGGGTTGTTCCCTCGTGAATGAGAGGCCGGGAAAGTTTGCACAAAAGCACTAAAAAATCTTGACCTTGCTGCGGCTTTCGGTAGAGTTTGCACAATGAAAAATTAAAAAATCATCGACGTACCGAAATATCTTCACCCAAGTGGTTGCGTCGGCAGATTCTTGCCGTGGCCTGTCATACCAGGCCAGAAGTACTAACCGACAAGAAGTACTAATCGCACTAACCGACAAGGAAATTAACTATCGCCGCACGTGATCATTGCACTGTCATGGACTAGTTGGGACGCATGTGTTGACCTCTTTCCCTCCCTCTTTTGTTTATATCCGTTTCGAAAGAAGCGTATATATTTGTTCACATACGAAATAAACGCTCATGTTGTTAGCCAGCGCCAAGTCCGGTCAGTCTCTCTTATCTCGTGTATCTGCGCTGTTCCCTGATATGAAGCCAAGCCAACAGGCTCAAGTTTACACCCTTTTAAATTGCTTTCCTGTTCTGCCTCTGGTTTTGCAGCTTCCTTGTCTTTGGAGTATCCGGAGGAGTACTGCTCACTGGTGTCCATACAAGGCGGACTGCATTATTGCCGGCATTGCGCCTATGTGACCAAGAGAAAGACAAACATGAAAAGACACCTTTGCAGACACACAGGCGAGCCCCCCTTCCAGTGCCACTTGTGCCCTGCTGCATTCTCTCAGAAAGGCAATCTCAAGCGGCACTTACGCACCCACACAGGAGAGCGTCCCTTTTCCTGTGTTCACTGCGGTGCATCTTTTTCAGAGAAAAAAACTCTCAAGAACCACTTTCGCACTCACACAGGGGAGCGTCCCTTTTCCTGTGGCCATTGCAATGCATCCTTTGCAAAGAGATGCAACCTCAACAACCACATCTCTCGTCGCCATGCAAAGAAGCAGCCCTAAATGCCTGTAATGTAGTTACTACTTTCCTGTGAGGGAACAGAACGGTTATGTGATTGAATTTATGTTTATGGAGGAGGGTAACTTCTAAAGTGTATCAAACGATTTCAAATACCTCAATTATATTTCCTTACAGTATATTGCTTAGAAGTCTCTCATTATTAATGATATTTTTTTAATAATTGTTGAGTGAGACTCTATAGCTACACCAAGATGAAGCGTTGACTGCCCTTGAATGTGGACTGGATGAAAATGCATTTGCATGGAACTTCCCTCATGTTATTCATTATATACCTGTGTACCATTTTAATGAGGACTATGAGTAACTAAGGCCAGGGTTCATAAATAATGCACATTTCTGTCCTTTCACTAGGTATGTCAGTATACAAGTGGTTTGGTCCACTTTTAATATGGTTGAACCCTGTTTGAAACATAATTAAGTCTAATGTAATTTTGAGTAGAACAGAATATTTAAGTGTACATAACCATATCTGGGATTGACAAAATTCAATGACATATAAGATCTGGTTGCTCACTACAGCTGTTCAATCTGCTTATTCTCTGTGTAGGCACAGTATCCTCTCTCTCTTTCGGCTGGACTAAATGTGAGGTGCCCAATTCCATCTCAACCTGGATGCAGCATGTAGTGAGGTTGCAATATCGAGAAATGGGAAGATCGCCATCTAGGATGAGCTTCAAAAATTGTTTTTTTAAACAAACAAAAAAAGTCTGTAAATCTTGTCAAATAAAAAAAGTTATTTACTACTTATAGTTGAAGTGTAAGGACAATTTTTAATTGTGGCTCCCCATACTGCAGATTGCATCTACGTGCAGACCAAAACGCAGATTGTCTCAAATTTATCTTTTAAAGACGATAGTCTTTCTTGGGGAACTTAAACGCAGAAATTTTGGTCTGTCTGTCTTTCTGTCTGTCTTTCTGTTTGTCGGCACGTCCCTCGATTCAGCCACTCGGCCAAAGTTGAACCACTTGCCCAAGGGCCAGCCGTCTTGAACTGGTACGGCTGTTCATACTTGTGAACGTTGTCGATCAAAAAGTAAATATCATGCATATCTGAGGTGCAACATCACTAGGTAAGTATTAGGTGGCGTGTTCCTTTAATAGAAAATGCATACATACGTAATTTTAAGGACCCTAGTTTCTTAAGCTGCGCTGAAAATGCATAAGAATGGAAGCTTGAGCGAGTTTGTATGCGTTCATCTTTGTTGAAACAGCGCTCACTAGACGACGACGAAGTAAAAGAAGGCACAGGACAGGCAGCGCCTGTCCTGTGCCTTCTTTTACTTCGTCGTCGTCTAGTGAGCGCTGTTTCAACAAAGCTGAAAATGCGACTGCGCTGAAATTTGCCTTCCTCCGTGCCCTTCGCACGAGCTCATTGTTGTGTTTCGGTTTCGGTTCTGTTGCACTGTACGAATGTCATGGGTTGGTGTTGAAAAACTTTAGTTTTGAGAAGGCCAAGAAGGTGAAAAAAAATATTTAAAAAATGAAAAAGCAGCGTTGTGGGCGGCCGTCAGGCTGCCGGTTGTGGGCGCCGCTCTGGCGTTCCTGTTTTACCCAGGCGACGTGTAAATAAAAGAGTGTGTGGAGAGTACTCGTTGAGTGCGGACGTTTCTCTGCTTCAGCGCTTCGCGCCAAACCGCGTTTTCGGGCTGGCTGGCGTCCCTGCCGGTCGCGTTGGTCACCGCCGGTCTTCGCCTGCTGCTGCGCCGGGACTACCAGCACGCAACACAGCACTCATGTTTCCCGACGTATTGCCAGATGGCGTCCATATCTCACACAGCGCCTCTTCTATCGTCTTTACACGACATTTGCAGCGAAGCACGCAGATACGCGGCCAATCTTTTTTTTCGTACTGTTTCCAAATTCCACGGATGGAAAAATATTTTGAAACAACATTTTTATATATATATATAAAGTGCAACACAACAGGTGCAACACAAAAAAAATGTTCATCTAGAGCAACAGGTGCAAAAATGTGCATCCAGAGCAACAGGTGCAAAAATGTGTATCCAGATCAACAGGTACAATGGTGCAACACAATAAAACGTGCATCGAGTGCAACACAACAGGTGCAACACAAAAAAACGTTCATCGAGACCAACCGGTGCAAAAATGTGCATCCAGAGCAGCAGGTACAATGATGCTGAGCATCGAGGGCGACAGGTGTCCTTCGCAGTGCGAGCAACACCTGTTAATGGGTGCAATGCTGTGAATAACAATAGGAACGCGCTGCGCGAGAACAAGTGGTGGGCGCATGGTGAACACAATGCTGTGAATAACAATATAAGCGTGCTACGCATCGAGGCGCATAAAACTGCGAATAACAATACGAATGTGCTGCGCATTGAGAACAGCAAGTCAAGAGCGCATGGTGAATACAATACAGTTGATAGGCAAGAGGAATAGGAACAAAGACTAGTTTGTGCCAGCAGTGAGGTGTGCACTGTACACTAGGCAAGTATGCTAGCCAACCTACTCTCGTTCTCGTTTAAGCCGCAAGAAACCGTGTTGAACTTGTGAATTAAAAATGACTCGTGCATTTCGCGTTTATAATGTGACGTAAATCCTGAGTCCAATATAGTCGCCGTAAATGATTCAAAGGTGTGCCCGGTGCTGGCGACATGTCTAGATATTGGCAAATGAAGCATGGAGTGCACATGCGCTTTGTGGTTGTTGAAACGGTAGCGAAATGCATTTTCGGTTTGACCGATATACTGCAACTTGCAGATGCAGCACTCAAGCAAATAAACCACATTATCTGTCTCACACGAAAAATCACCACGAATTTTCAAGCTAGAACCATTGGCGGTGCTTTTAGCCACAGTGGTGGTCGTCATCTGAGTGCATACTTTGCATCGAGGTTTGTGACATGGATGGCAACCAGCGTGTGGAACGTAGTTGTTTCGAACTTTGGAGGACATGAGGATATCCTGCAGATTACTGCAACGTCGATACACGCTGCGGGGTGGCTCGGGAAAAACTTTCTTTAAATGCTCGCTTTGAGTCCGCATGTTGTAATGTTTCCTCAGAATTGCTGCCGCATTGGGCGCTGAGGCGCTATGCGTGAGGACAAGGTTAGCGCTATTGAGGCTACGGGGACGCCTCTCGGCGTTGATAAGCGTTTTACGGTCAAGCTTGTCTGCGCGTGCCACAGCGTCATCAATAATCTGAGCGGGGTACTTCTGTTTTAGAAGGGAAACACGTAGTTTATCGCAGCTAGCACTGAAGTCTGCCTGCTCTGAGCAAATGCGTTTAAAACGGACTGCTTGACTATATGGGATGCTTGATTTACAATGTTTAAGGTGACTACTGTTGAAATGAAGATATTGCTGTCGATCAGTAGGCTTCTGATTAAGCTTAGTCAATAGGTTCCCGTTCCTCAGGCTTACAGTGACGTCAAGGAAGTTAATAGTTTCCGCCGAGTAGGTGTGCGTGAAGGGTATGGATGGGTGAACGTTATTAAAATCCGATATAAATGCGCGAAGTTGAGATTCACCATGTGGCCAAATAAAAAGATGTCGTCAATGAACCTCTTGTAGCATAGCGGTTTTAAATGGCGACTGCGTAAAAATTGCTCTTCAAGCCTCCCCATAAATATGTTTGCATAGTTTGGTCCAATCTTAGTTCCCATAGAAGTGCCGCTAACCTGTAGGTAGTGGACTTCGTTAAACACGAAATTGTTCAGCTGGAGAATCATTTCAAGTAGTGTCATCATTTCAAGTCGCTAGGGTAGGGCTGTCTATTGGCTTATCGCCGGAAAATTTGTCGTACGTCTCAACAACCGCCAAGATGCCGTCCGAATGAGGGATGTTTGTGTACAGGGACGATACGTCCAGTGTTACAAGGAAGGAACCATTAGGCACGGTAATCTCATTGATTGCCGACAAAAAGTGGTTCATGTCCCTCACGAAAGACTGAAATGTTGCTGGAATGTTACGAATTAGCGAGTCAACATAACAAGACAGGTTTTCTGTCACCGTTCCGTTAGCTGAAACAATGGGGCGGCCGGGATTGTTTGGCTTATGAATTTTTGGCGGCATATAAAATCAGCCTGTAGATATACTTAGAGGGACCAGTGTTGTGGCTGCCTTATCACAAATTTTTTTCTCTCTGAAGAGTACAGTAATCTTCTCTTTCAAAATTCTTTTAAAGTCCTTTGTGGGGTCTGCATCAAGTCGCCTATAAAACGTACGATCATTAAGCTGCTTTAGAGCCTCCTCAATATAGTCCACTGTGTTCATAACCACAATGGCACCCCCCTTATCAGCTGGCTTGATAGTGATGCCGGTACACTTTCTTAATGTTTCGACAGCCTTCAGTTCTTGTCGCATATTACGATGGAATGGAGTTTTCTGCTTGTATGCTTGAATGACATCGCGCTGAATAGCCTCAATATATAAGTTAAGATATTTGTCATGTGCAACGGCGGCGTCCAGTGTTTAAATGACGGCAGTGCCAAGGAACTGTCACCAGTAGCAGCTCTATCATGAAAAAACTCCCTCAACCTTAGATTGCGCGCAAAATTGTCCAAGTCGGTAAGTAGCTGGAATTCATCGAAGTGTCCCGTTGCAGGGCAGAAATTTAAACCGCGCGATAATACAGTCACTTCATCATTGGACAGAACACAGCTCGATATGTTAACAACGTTTGAAACATCACTGGAACACGCCGTACTTGGGAAGCGGGAGGGCGCCCTACTGAAATTTTTCAGGAGTTGCACAGGTGTGCAATCAGACATCACGCCGTCCCGGCGCAACTTCTTACATTTGACAGCAGATATTTCATTACGTTTCCTTTCCTTGAATGTGCACAGCGAGTTCACCTCTTGGGCAGCAAGCTCGAATCGATTGCAGAGCTGTTTCTCTTCGTTCATTAGGGACCTCAAACATGAGCGGTAGTGATTGGCAATAATGCGTACTAGTTCTAGTGAGACCTTCTGTAAGGTCACTTGCCACCTTTTTGCATCATTGTTTGACAGATTACATGTGGCAGGGCGTAGGGAAAGATTGAGACCTGTAGGTGGAATAGAAGCAGCAAGGTAAGCTTCTAGAGTGGAAGCGTGCAGTTCATAACGAACACGTTTTTTGACTTTCTTATTTTCTGAAATCCCTTAGAAAAGACGATCGAGGCACAGTTATCACTGTTGTGCGCTGAAACTAGTCAGTTGTCCGAGTTGCCTTTTGCAGCATCAGATGTTTTTCTTTTTTTTTTCTGCAGTATATCGGTCAAACCGAAAATGCATTTCGCTACCGTTTCAACAACCACAAAGCGCATGTGCACTCCATGCTTCATTTGCCAATATCTAGACACGTCGCCAGCACCGGGCGCACCTTTGAATCATTTACGGCAACTATATTGGACTCAGGATTTACGTCACATTATAAACGCGAAATGCACGAGTCATTTTTAATTCACAAGTTCAACACGGTTTCTTGCGGCTTAAATGAGAACGCGGGTAGGTTGGCTAGCATACTTGCCTAGTGTACAGTGCACACCTCATTGCTGGCACAAACTCGTCTTTGTTCCTATTCCTCTTGCCTATCAACTGTATTGTATTCACCATGCGCTCTTCACTTGCTGTTCTCAATGCGCAGCACATTCCTATTGTTATTCGCAGTTTTATGCGCCTCGATGCGTAGCACGCTCCTATTGTTATTCACAGCACTGTGTTCACCATGCGCCCACCACTTGTTGTTCTCGCACAGCGCGTTCCTATTGTTATTCACAGCGTTGCGCCCATTAACAGGTGTTGCTTGCACTGCGAATGACACCTGTCGCCCTCGATGCTCAGCATCATTGTACCTGCTGCTCTGGATGCACATTTTTGCACCGGTTGGTCTCGATGAACGTTTTTTTGTGTTGCACCTGTTGTGTTGCACTCGATGCACGTTTTATTGTGTTGCACCATTGTACCTGTTGATCTGGATACACATTTTTGCACCTGTTGCTCTGGATGCACATTTTTGCACCTGTTGCTCTAGATGAACGTTTTTTTTTGTGTTGCACCTGTTGTGTTGCACTCGATGCATGTTTTATTGTGTTGCACCATTTTACCTGTTGATCTGGATACACATTTTGGCACCTGTTGCTCTCGGTGAACGTTTTTTTGTGTTGCACCTGTTGTGTTGCACTCGATACACGCTTTACTGTGTTGCACGTTTCTTTCGATGCACGTTTTGATTGTGTTGCACCTGTTGCTCTTGTGTTGCACCTAAGCACGTTTGATTGTGCTACACACTTATAAATAGTGTCTGTCACAGGCAGTACATTCATTCTGACGAAGGCTGGCCCACCAGCCGAAACGGTAATAAAACTACATTTCGTACGTGAGTCCTTCTTCTCACTCATCTATCGTACCGGACTCATCGATCTTCATACCCAAAGTGTGTATATATATATATATATATATATATATATATATACACACACCAGCTGAGTCAGCTAACTTGGAACAAGATTTTTTAAAAACTATGCACTCTAGGAATGTTCTACCTGTTGTATATTAGTGGTAGTCATGTGTACATACAACCTGTATTTTTTTCATGACTAAGCACTAATTGATTAAGTTTAATCAGCCAACTTTCTTATTCTTGCTCGAATCAGTAAAATGTTAACTTCATGTTCTACCTCGCCTCAAATAAACTGAAAATCAAGCATTTATGTTTTGCTGAAATCTGCCTGGTTGTTTTTTGAAACATGCCAAATATGAAATAGATGCTCGCCGCTATTCGAGCACTTCCAAGCATTCTTTGATTTATGATGCTTTTTTGTATTTCACGGGCATCTGTAGGAAGCAGAAAAGCACTAATACTTAATACATAGTTAGAAACTCTCTAACTGGACGATCTGCGAGCTGATCTACAGCTTTCTCGTTGGATTTTTTTGCCCAGCTTCATTGCTTCAATAGCTACTAATTAAACATGCCTAATTAGGCAATTAAGAACACAAGAAATAGTGTGATGTACTTCAGGCAATAGTACTCAACAACCTCCATTTGGCCGTATCGTCATAGGGTGCACGGGCGTATTTTTAAACCCTGGCTAAAGATAGCTGGGGGCACCCTGTATACTGCTCCATGGCACTGGCAAACGTAGTTTGCTGTAGAGCTCCCGCCGATTACCAGTGGCCAAACTTGCATCACCCACTAGATGTTGTCTCTTTAATAAGTGTAAGCAGTTACACGTAATTAGTTACTGAAAAGGTAATTGCTCAATCACATATATACCAACAAATGTAAACGATTACGAGGAATTTGTTTGGCTATATATAGTCTTGTTGATGACAAGGGTGAAAGTTTGTGTGGTTATAATGAGTGTGTTTGTGCTGGCTTTAACAGTGATCTCTTTCCTATTTCAGCTGTGTCTGATCCCTCTAATGGAGCATCCAACAAGTTGCATGCTTCAGACATTGCTACAAATTCAGTACACCAGCCTCTTCAAAAAAGTTACTTGTTTAGCATTATGTAGTAGAGCACTGCACGGGCTGTGATTCTCGACCCAGGCCTGGCCCGGGCCCAGAACTCGTTCAAGATTACCCGCCCGGGCCCGGCCCGAGCCCAAAAAAAAATTTCGCCTACCCGTCCCGGCCCGGCTCGATCGCAGATCGAGCCCGACAGGAGCCTGAACCAGTAATCTAGGTGGTGTGGCCCAAACATGGAATCAACAGCATAGTGCTTTAAATGGCAAATGTCTAGCCTTTGCTGGCGCATGTTTGGCTAACAATTATACCTTAACCTACGGTAATTTCTTGTAAACAGGTGCTCACGGTGGAACAGTTGCACGGACGTACTGGGTGCAATGAATGTTCGTTCGGCAGAGGTATACTGTACTTATTTTTGCTACAAATAGAATGGCCATCATCAAGAGCGTTTTGTAGCTGATACTGTTGCAATGATAGTGATTTGCAGCAGTTCAGGTTCGATAGGGAGCGCTATAAAGATAGAGGAGACAGAGAACAGAACGTTATCTTCACTTTGTTCTTGTTGCGCTCTCTATTGAAATTTAAACATGCTCTAACAAGAAAACCAGTCCTGCACCCTTCTGGATATGTAGCACCAGCCTGCAGCACAGTAACACCTTGCCACAGCAAGAGAAATAGAGGAAGAAAGTCAAATTTATTACCTTGTAAATACACTAACCTAGAAAGAAATTGTAGCAAACCGCGTGCACCACATGTACTTTTATAAACACGCATAAGCAGCCGAACGGAACAAAAAAAAACTATTTGTCATAGCATTCTTTTCATATATTACACCACTGCTACTATACAGTCTATAAGCTTTTTGTGGCATATTTTATAGTTTATTTCTTCGCATGTCAATGTGCAAAAAATCAAATTATCAAGAGATTTCGGCTTTAAGCACGCCACGCGCTGTTGCATAACGTATCCTGCCGCGCTAAAGTTTCTCGCACTGCTTTCGCTAACCCAAGGGGCGTACATCTGACTTGCGAATTGTGAAGGCATCGGCAGTCGTTTGTAACTTCCACCACTGGAGCAAAGTTAAGATGTCTTTGGGGACCTATGCAGAATGAACATAGCTGTCCAGCTCATCACTTCATTTCTCTCGTTCTCAAACGTGGTCCCACTCTTCAATGTCATCTATAAAACTTCTCTTTGAAGGCTTCTCCTAGCAGTTTTCTGAAGTGTGTTATGGACGGTTTACACCGCGCTCTTTTTTTCCATAATATAATGGTGTGTGCCTTTCTAACGATGTTGTACTGGTAGAAGGTTTTCATTGGACTACGTGGGTAGCACTGGCAGGAGGTGAACGAAGAGATTTCGAACTATTTTTGGGGTTCGTTCCAGTTTGGTAATAAAAGCGTGAATAAGCGGCTCGTCGCTTACTCATTGCATGCATATGGTTCGAGGTAAAGGGACGTCACTTGGCACGGAATTCGTAATGGTCTTTTTTTCAAGCCAGATATTTCGTCAAGCGAATATACTTTCCCTCACGCCTTGTTTAATGGACCCACGCTATTCCTGCACATTCCAACGCTGTTGCGGCAGTATCATCATGCAGCTCTCACACAATATAGTGCAGGGGTCTCAAACACACACCTCGCGGCCCGCACATGACTGTATTCAACCCATTTTTTTTTATTTTGTTTAAAAGTATGTTCTTATACTACACAGGCATGACAGGTTTCAAGCATTCTTTTCGTGAGGCACCCCATGCGGCCAGCATGTGCTGATTCAAAACCGTGACACAAAACTATATAATTCAGATCCAGATTTTAGTCATTTTGGAGATAGGCATCAATATGTTGTTAAAATCCTGCCGCCAAATACCCTTCAGAAATGATGCATATATATGATATAGGAAAGGTCTTTGAAATGGCAATGTTAGCTGACATTTAGTTGTAGGTATAAATTTATTATATTACATTTATTACTGCTACTACAAAATAACATTCGGGATGTAAAATATTAACGAATGCATACAAAGCACAAGATAGCGAGATGTTTACTATATAGGCGCCTGGTCTATTTACTTTTAGCTCGCCCGTTTCAGATAAATCAAGTAGCCCCATATGCAAGAAGCAAAAGAGTCTCAGTACTTGCCCTTCATAAAACTTCTCCAAATAGGTTGCTCTACATAAAAAAAGCATTTTTTTTTTTTCATGATAAAACGTGAAACATATATGTGTGCACAATGTATGTGGAGCAAACTTTAAGGGGTATGAAAGAGAAAAATGATTTTTGTATTATCGGTAAATTACTCTTTTACAATTCCAAAATCCCCACGTTTGCCGCGACAAGACTCTTGGTAAGCACGAAAACGAGCAAAAAGCAAATGCAGCTGGTGACACCACCTTGAAATTCAGGCAGCAGACGCCATGACTTCATAGTTTCTGGCGGCGTCTACTGGGGCTTACAAAGTTCCTAGTTGGTAAAAATGAAGTACACTGACATCTGAGGAAGCCATAGACTTGACATACCAAGTTTCAGGAAATTTCGTAGAGCTAATGTCCCCAAAATACGACAAATACAGTTTGAAATCCATAACCTCACGCGTGAAGATTTCAGCGCAGAAATTAAAAATGGAACTTTGCCCTTGATTTCCTCCCGTATTCATAACTTATGATGGTGAAATGTATGATATTTGAGTTCTCAGAGTACACTTTATCAGTCTAAGCCGATTCAGTGTTTCAATTTAGTATCCCTTCAAGAACTGAGCAAAGTCGAAGCCCGGCCCGACCCGAGCCCGCCACCTCAAACCTGAGCCCGACCCTAAGCCCGGAGCTTCAGGCCTGAGCCTGGCCCGGGCCCGTCGTGGAAGCTACTTTGCCCAGCCCGGCCCAAGGGCTGGGCCGGGCTCAGGTTTTCGGGTAGACCCGAGCCCGTGCAGTGCTCTATTATGTAGCAGTTCGATTCGTTTTGAACTTCAGATTGTGACGGGGATGCGACCATGCCCACTTACTGCTGCCTCGAATTGGCTGTATATCAGAATAAGTGAATATTGGGAATGTTAGTCAATTGAAATAGGGAAGGAAAAAATTACACCATCTCCCGCTAAAGGGGACCATGAGGCAATGCGAAGCCGGAGCACTTGCACGATCGCGTTCCGTTGGCGTTCGTTGGGCATGCTACCGACCTCGCGTCGTGGAACGCGAAGAGGGACGCTACGCGCGTCGTATCTTCCATCTAGCCTGGCCGTTAATTCTCACAGGGCGAGCGGGGAACGCGGTCGACAGGCGGGCGAGAGGGGGGCAGCATAGGAGAGGAGAGAGAAGGGGAGGGGACGCGCATGCACTCGAGCTCATCGCGGCGTTGCGCAGGAGAGAATTTCAGCATGTCTAGCCCGCGTTTCAGAGGAAAAGTGGAAAGGGTGAGGGGGAGGGGAGAGGGAAAGTGGAGATGGCAAGGGGAGAGGAGGTGTGTGGAGAGGGTGTGCGCATGCGCAGTAAGGGTGGTCACGCCGCACACCACCACCACCACCACAGGATTGAGCTCCGCCTTAAGATACTTTGCATCTAAAAGGGATTTCATCATGGTGTTTAAGTTTCTATCAGCATGAAGAAATTGTGCCTCTCTTTACAAATCATTGGTTCATGCTAGGTAGGTAGTAATGCATACTCTCGTTTTACAAGTCTGTTCAACAATGCAAATGTTCACATAAGTGTAGCTGAGAGAAACAGTTTTGCAGGTAAGTTACCACAACACTTGGCACATAGCTTTTTTCATGCAGCATGTTAACAATTATTTTGAAATATGTTTACAGTGTAAATCTCATGTTACATATTGTGCATTTAACCCTATCATCTTGTACGTTTCTCTTGTGTTGTCCTTTCAAATCAGCTGTACATTGAAAGTGATGCCAGCCGACTAACTGAATTTTTTTTTTTCTCTCATATGGCACTAACCAAGGAACCTATATGCACTTGAATGTGACTTCATTCTCCTCCACCATTAAACGTGGTACCATTTTCACTTTGATCCACCTTCCTTTTTTTTTTGTGTGTGTGTGTGTGTGTGTGTGTGTGTGTGTGTGTGTGTGTGTGTGTGTGTGTGTGTGTGTGTGTGTGTGTGTGTGTGTGTGTGATGCCTTTTCAGTACGTCGGGTTCATTTTGTGTTCTTATGTTTATATACGAGTTGGTGCATTTGGTGTGCTAAGGATATGAAATCTTTGATGCCTGAATTGCATTTAGTCCTTTGTTAAGTGAATGTGTGCATTCACTGTAAGACGTTGAAATACCTTTGATCTTTTAGGCATGCCGAGATAGCTTTCCAAATGCGCCTTCATTGTTTAGCCATTGTATTCATTCAGGAGAATCAAGTTACATATAGCAATAAGCTGTAATATCTGCTTATGTGAGTGATTGTTTGAGTGAATAAGTTACATTTAGTGTGGGATTGTGTTACATTTAGTGTGGCATTGCTTGTGTTATGTACCAAAGGGCACTTGTATTTTTTTAGCAACAGATGGTCATACTATTTTGGCCCTAGAAAATGCTTTTTTTTTTCTTTTTTCATATTTTCCAGTTCATTTCATTTTAACTTCTCCCATTCATATTTTATTTCGTATGCTTCCTGTGTTCAAAAACCAAGTGGTGCTTTTGCTGTCCTGCATTGTACAGATACTTCTGTCTGAAAAAGCAGTGCAATAATTAGTATTAATGGCACATGTGCATACAAAAATTCTGGCCATTTAAGTGTAATCCCAGAGTAATGTCAGACCTCCATGTATTGGCAGCAAGTGTTTGCATGTGTTAAGAGTAGTATTTGTGTAGAGATTGGAAACTTGTGTGAGACAAGTGTTGGATCAGTGCAATCTTACCACTTCTGTAAGATGTGGTTTTAGCAGGCCAAGGTTATTAAACATACTTGTAAGTGCAGCAACTCTTATTGATTGCCTGGTGCTGCACTCGAGTTCCGTGTAGTGCGTCACTCAACATGTTCAGCGCAAAAAAAGAACACGAAAACACAAGGAAGGGCACAACACAAGCGCTGTGTTCGTGTTCTTTTTTTTGAGCTGAACATGTTGAGTATGTTCCAACTAGCCCAATTTGCCACCTTACGTAAGTGTAGTGCATGTCACATGGCTTGCATTGCCTTTCTATTCTTCCTGTGTCTTTGCAGGTTCCCTGTCTTTGGAGTCTCCGGAGAAGTACCATTCACTTATTAACATAGAAGATGGTCTGTATTCTTGCAAGCAGTGCACCTATGTGACCAAGTCAACCTCACTAATGAAAAAGCACCTTCGCATACACACAGGCGAGCGCCCCTTCCTGTGCCATTTGTGTCCTGCAGCCTTCCCTCAGAACTGCAACCTCAAGCGGCACTTGCGCACCCACGTAGGAGAGCGTCCCTTTTCCTGTGTCCACTGCAGTGCATCCTTTTCGCAGAAAGGACACCTGGAAGACCACTTGCGCACCCACACAGGAGAGCGTCCCTTCTCTTGTCTCTACTGCACTTCATCCTTTAAGTCAAAGTCCAACCTCAGGGTGCATATACGCAGCCACACAGGAGAGCGTCCCTTTTCCTGTATGCACTGCGGTTATTCCTTTACACAGAAATGGAACCTCGTCAACCACATCCCCCGTTGTCATGCGAAGAAGAAACCCTGAAGGTCAGTTGTGTGCAACTTTTCTTGTGCCTCGGAAAGATAGCTTCTCAGGGTATATTGTTTAGAGAAGAATCACTCCACGGCAAACGTCCCATCCATTTTGGTGACCATCTCAGCCAACTACTATTCTGGCAGCAGTGCGCCAATGTCACCACGAACAAGGCACAGACGAATATGCTCATTTGCAAGCACACATGCGAGCATCCCATCCAGTGCTACTTGTGTCCGGCTGCGTTCACTCATACAGGAGAGCTTGCAAACCCATATAGACTAGAACACAGCGAATTCCATGCGCAGCGCCATATTTGCGTTGCGCCATCTTATCGCACATGCGACGAAACAACATTCCCCGGCTGCCATGCCAGCAGACGCTACACAGAGCAAATGCGAAACTCCCGAAACTCATCCCGTCGGAGAGCGTGTTTCGCGTCTTTTCTAACCTGGACATTTTCGCTGCTTTTATTGGAATATCAAGAACACCTTGCTCATGCATGTCCACAATGTATATATACAGTATGTGCTGAGCAGGCTGCGGAAGCAACCTCGTCAGGTACGTGCACTGTTACATTTGTAAAAGAACGTTCTCACTGGTACGCATGAATCGTAATTGCAGTGCAGCTCGCGAAAGAGTGACACGATGTTTCGTTGCCCCATATTATGAGTTGTGCACACAGATTTGTGAAAACTCATCATTTCTTCATGCATCGCGTAATAATTAGAGTACGCTTTACGGGTGGTTTCGCGGAACGTAATTTTTGTTTCACGAGCGCTCTTACAATCACGCATCTTGCTCACAAAAGCATGCTATCAGAGAGTCTCACGTGCAGTATCGTTCATCGATCCCTTTTGGAAGCTATCTGCGCTATTTTAATCTTGTAACTATGATGCTTTACAAGCGAAACTGTGCTACTCTTAGTTAAGCCGATATTGAATTGGGCGGAATCCAGCTGTCTTTTATTAAATGTGTGTGTTGTATAAATAAGCTAAAAATTTAGCTGCTTGAGCTAGCGCTACGCCTACGACGTAAAGGACACTGGCATGAGTACTGTTTACTTACGTGCCAATATATGTATTATGTGCAGCTGGATGCCTCGTGTCCAAATAAATTTGGGGACATCAAACACTGAAATGAAAGCACGAAATTCTGGCCAGCTGTTGAGGAACACTGTACCATTTACTACCTTTAGAAGACGAAATCTTGAAGGCGTGGATGCCATCAAAAGCACTAAAGCTTAATACTACGTTGAAAGTGGCAAAGCATGCTGATTGCTTGTGCTTGAAGGCACTACCTTGCACTACATCTTCGTCAAATGAAACGCTCAAAGGAATGAAGTGCACCCCCACACAAAGCTCACGCATGCCTTCAACCCAGCTGCGTGTTACGCAAATTCGGTTCGTAAAATGAAATAGGTGGGCATCACACTACAGAATACACGCACTTAGTATACTTACTCGCGCATTCTCACTTGGCTCCTAGTTTTTCTGCTTGAATCACAGTTATCCACTCATGGCGAAGCTGAAAACACCGCACCGGCACTATTCGCGTGGCGCTTCGTGATCATCGCAGACAGCGCTAATATCCTCCTGTTGCATTGCTTGTTTGGCATCTAAAGACTACGCAGTAGTGCCCAGACGAGCTCTTATACGCGGAAGCGGCGTGAACGGGTAGTTTTTCGCACTTTAAAGCCTCAGAACTGCAGCTTGCCCGGTTTACTTAGCGCAAGCAATGCGCGCCTTGGCAGCCCGGTCAGCCCGGCATCTGGGAGCGAGAGTATCCATATCCACTCCGCTCGCCAGCAGCCTGGGTGCGAGACAGGCGTGCTCTGGTGTATAGGAGAGCGTCCCTTTCCTTGTATTTACTGGAATTTCATCCTTTTCCGTGAAGACCACCCTTCCCTAATGCAGCAGTGGTGCTGCGTACCCACACAGGAGAGGTTGCCTTCTTCTGTGTCTGCTGTAATAGATCCTTTTGCTGAGACGCAACCCCTAATTCCACGTCTCCAGCCATCATGCAAAGAAGTCCTAAACGTCGGTGCCGTATGGACTTTCCCTGGAAGGAGAGGAGAAAGGTTTTGTAGTAGTTGTCGCCTTGCATTTGAAGTTGCAGCAACAAGAGGGTTCTGAATGCAAGGAGGTGGCACCTTGCAACAGATATTGAAGGTAGAGGCAGCAATAAAGGCTTTTTCTTGTTACAAGCAGATTCACTGTTGTGGTCATTTGCTCCCCTGAACATAATAAAATGTCAGAAGTGGGATAGAGTTAACCAGGTGGTTATGGATGCGGCAGCCAGTGCAGATGCCAGGAATACAAGGTCAACATACTGAATCAAAATAGCGTGAAAAAACGTAAGACAAGATGAAGAAGGCTACAGCATAAGCGCATAACAACAACAACTCGGTTAATATGCACAGTTGTTGTTATGCACTTGTGCTGTAACCTTCTTCGTCTTGTCTTACGTTTTCTCGCGCTCTTTTCATTTATCATGAATTACCAACTCGCCCAACAATCTATTCTAAGTCATCATACTGCAGGTCAGAATGGCCAGACCTCAGCCACCTCCGCCATTTAGCTTCACCAGCCCAGGGAAGATTCCAACATGGGTTTCCAACATATTGTCACGTGCTACAGAAGGACTTGAACTAGGAAATACTGCACCGGCAGAGAGACGCACACAAGACTGGGAAGATGGCTGCCAACACAACAACAACTCAGAGCGAGAGCGCGCACTGTCCCAGAACGTCTTCTTCCATTCTTGTGGATTGTTGGCTCGCGCTCGCCGTACCTGTCATGTTGGGCAGGCGGCAATATGAGCATTATGTGTTAAACATTAGCAGGTTCGGATTCCCATGGTGGCCTTTCCGGATACAAATATTCATAGCAACCCGTGCTATATCACAGGTCTGACCACAGCCATGGTCAGTTTCTTCACAACTGCTGGAGGCTGAGTGCTTGGGCTTCATGGGTGTATACATGTAGGAGTTAGTGGTGAAGTACTGCACCAGAGTGGCCATTTCTTGTCTGGTGAGGTGTATGGTGTGCATTACAGGCAGTCATGGGCACGTTACCAGTAATAAGTAACAGTGTTACAGTTACAGTTACCTAAGCCAAAAAAGTAACGCTGTTACAGTTACAGTTACAGAGTTTCCGAAAGTAACTTGTTACAGTTACTGTGCAAAAGTAACGTCGTTACTTTTCCGTTACTGTATAAAATAATAGATCACAAATCGAATTATAGAATTTATTTGATAAGGGTTGCATGTCGTAAAACCCTAGACGAAGGAAACATAAAAGGGGGCCCAACACCAGCAATCATTTTGAACGCCTCTTACTTGAAGTGGAAAGCGTGGTTGTCACTGGTTGATGTACTGGAACGGCGGCAGTATATCTTAAGACGTTTATTAACTATACCCAGAAGCGCATGCGAAGAGCAGCGAGGAGTGCATCACGAGTGGGTACAACGTCCATTGTGTCTGCTCCATATGTTTAAGGTGTGTCAGACTCTGTTAGGAGAGCTTCCCGTCCGCTGGGCATACAAACCGTTTTTAAGTCCCGTTATTATACCTTGGAACATGACAACGTGTGTTCACGAATTTCTAAGACTGCACACCTGCGGATTATCATGGCGGTATCTAAAAGTGCGATGCGGGGATCGGCGAAACGGGCAGGAAATGATCAACGAGGCCTAAAGAACTCAAGTGGAATGCCGCTAAAGCAACCCATGCAACACGTTCTAAGACCGATCTTGTTGAGCACTGCTGGATGACAGGTCATAGCTTTGACCTAAACAATGCGACGACGCCGGTTTGTGAACGAAGGTGGGGGAAAAGCAACTCCTGGAATCGTGGTTAATTCGCCGCGGCTTGCAAAAACAGCCGCGGCCCCCCACTGGACATTTACAAGGACATGTGTGACTAGTGGACTGGTTGACCTCGGCTCATTTTTTTTTCTTTTTTAGGATGCCACCTGCATTGGGGGTGAAACGTCTGTCATTTTGTTAATAATTGTTGCATTAATTAGGTCGGAGTAAACATTTTACAACCAGTTACAAAGAAGTTTTAAAAAATCGCTTCGCTAGTTCACGGAATTTCTGGCCTTAGCCGTTTCGCGTTCTGCTGTTTTCTAGCTACCTGTCAAACACGATTAGCTCGGAGCCTCAGACGAGGGAGACTATAAACATGGCATCCTAATGCTCCTCCACCAGTACACCAAGAACAGAGCTAGATGCTCAAGTGACGAAAAGGATATATATGCTGAAAAAAAAAAAAACGGGCGCGAACTTAGCAGGCTGTTCAGTTGAACCACGATTGATTTACATGTTGCGTTAATGACAGACCTCCAACCTCGGTCTTCTGCAGGGATGATATTCCGCTTAGTCGCCTCATCTCCTAAACTGCGAGGGGAGCCCTATTCTAAAAAGTTGAGGGGTGGAGAGGATATATGGTAAAGAAGAAAGTTCGAAAAAGTGTTGCTGTTGGATAATTTTTCATAAAGATAGAAGTAACTGTAACGGTATTTTCCGTTACAGTTACAAGTTCCTCTAACTTAAAAGTAACTAGTAACAGTTACAAGTTACTGAAAAAAGTAACTAGTTACCGGTAACGCGTTACTAGTAACTAGTTACTGCCCAAGACTGATTACAGGCTTTGGTCACCGGTATAGTTGCGATAATTAATGCAACGCTGGAGGGGGTGAAGGAATGTGTCTACTTAGGGCAGGTGGTGGCCGCAGATGCAACCCATAACAATGAAGCCCGGTGTCAGAAAAAACACTCTAGGTGTTGACACTCGACCGTGCGGCACGACCAGGTTGTGCTCGGCACTTCTGATCGTTTTCTCAGTGGCGCTACATGGTGCCACGATTACGAGTTCTAGCCATCACATCAAGTCGCGGTGGATCATTTGGTGCGGCGGCATTTCTTAGCATATATATAAGCAATGATATGACTGAATTGCTGCACCTGCAGCCAAGACCATGTCGTTTCAATTTTTCTAATGTTATATTCAGCATTCACCTTCGAAGAGCAGCAAGAAAGCTGCTTTTTCATTACTCAGTGCTAATAATTGTAGAGCAGTTTACTGCAGCCTTTCTCCCACATATCACCATGAGACACAGTTCAGTGCACGGTTAATTGCCCGGCTAGCTAACTGTCAGAGATTCAGCCATAATGCATACAATGTTGCATGTGGGCCGAAGAAGCAAAGAAATATTTCTCAAGGAAGTGCCGATAGAGTATGGACTCTTCTTATGTGGCATCAGGCACCTTCACTTAATTTTAATTGTTTAATGTGAACAGGAAGCGTACAGTCACTGCGGCATTTCGCTTGCATCACAAAAGGAATCAAACCTACGCGGACAAGGCGATACCACAGGATGCCTCCACATGGTGTAAGTATTTTGCTGACAACATGCTTTGTAGTGAGGACACGCAGTCGCGACCATAAGTGCCTGAATTATTTGGTTTCTCTACCCTGTGCTGCTTGAGTAGATTACAGCAGCATCTGCCAGAAAAGAGTTTAAACAATTCTATATTTTCGTCATATTGGCAGCTGGTTTATGATGTTGAACATAACGATAATTTGCGAGAACGTCCGGTGTGTTTACCAGTATCTGCTCGCTCATGCCAGTGTCTGTGGTAGAGGACAAGTAATTGTTTTTAAAAAATGCAATCATTCACACGAAAAAAGAATCGTTCGACTTGGACGTTGATTGTCAACACCGTAACTAAATATACTCTTACCTCATTTCAATCAGTGTTGATTGTGGTTTTGGCTCTTTTTGCAGCGTCGTTTTGTCTTGTATTTCTGCAGTAACGAATCATTGAAGCAAAATATATTTACACTCAGGTGATCGTAGAAACGGGCCTGATTAACGCGCTCTGAGCTCCCAGGCAGAATTCTTTGATTGCAAAGGTAGTAGTAAGTGGTTGTTTATTAGAGAAAAATTAGTTACAAAAATGGGGGAAGCAAAGGAAGAAGTGATGATAGCCACTGTAACTGTCTGTAGCTCAAGCAGCACCTGAGCAGAGGACATCAGAGGAAGCTGGAAGAGTAGAGGTTAGGGAGAGGGGGAGAGCTGGACTATAAATAGATAAGTACACAGAAGGACATTATGCCTCATAGACTGCTTCTGAAAGTGACCTTCTTGAAAGAGTTTGTCACCTGGCCCTGCTCACCGGGAAACTACTGTTGACGGTGATTAAGCTGTTGAGTCGGTATTGTTAAAACACTGCTGTAGCAATCTTGATCGTGAAGGGGTTATTTCTTTCGAGCCAGGAAGTACTGAAGGGGGTGCTCATCTTCAAATGCTGGCCTCCGACGCTTTGTCCTTTGTGCCTGTACGGACTGCACCGGCAGCAATGCTCGAGGTGTCATTCAAGACCGGGATGGTGTGCCCCAAACCAGATGTAAAGAGCACAACGCATGAGCTAAAAACCAGGGAAAAGGGCATTTCCCATGGAAACTGCAGGTGGACAAGCAGTATGAGATCACCCTAGCGGGTTGTGATCATGGTCATGCATATGCTAACTTTTGTTCAATATCTGAACTATTGTTTTAGTTAGCCCCTGTTTAGATTATGCTTTTGGAGTGTTAGTGAATTGGTGATTCGCACGCTGTCCTAATTTCTGAATTCATTGTTAATCTTTCTCTACACTCATCATTCCATAGTCACTGATCAATCTTAAATATACATGGTGTTTTTTTTAGACATTACACATTTCTTGTTAAAATGCTGTGACAGTCAGGCCCCTGTCTTCAAGGCGGAAAAACTTTTCCGCACCTTAAGTTACATTCAAATGAGTAATTAACGTAAACTCGTTAATTAGCATTTTAATTATTAACTTTAGGTTCGTTGTTTTTATGAAAGAGTTGTAGTGCATCACAATTCATGGCATGCCCATTTTCTAAAAATTGGAAAAAACACGTAATTTCAGATAATAATCACCGAAATTCAATGCATTGATCAACACTATTGAATCAGAGTGCACCGGGTGTGCTGGAAATCCATCAGCCATGTTACGTCAGACCGGAAGCTCGCATGACGGTTTTTGAAAAAAGGCATGTCGCAGCAAAATATGGTCTGGAAAAATGGCAAGTTGTCCCAAGTACCTTAATGGACCACTTATTCTTTGCGTTCGGTGTGTAGTGCTTATCTGTTTCTTTCTTAAACTCAAAAGAAGTGCTAAGAACTTGTTCGCTTGTCTGTGAGAAGTAGTGCCGCAGTGGCTGCCACCTAGTTTTAACCTGTACAGGGAAAGAATGGAAAGAAGAAGTGGAAATTCTGGTTTTCTTGGGTACAGTGCCAAAGAAACAGTAATAATTAAATAGTGAATGAATGTGTTTTTGTCACTCATTTGAATGTAGCTTTAGATGTAAAAAAGTTTTTCCGCCTCGGCGTCGAGTTCACTTACGAAGAAGGTAAGTCTAACTGTCATAGCATTTTTATCAAAAATCTGTATTGTAAAAAAAAAAATGGACCCTGTATGTGTGGTAATTGTTTTAACGCATTATCATTAAAGAGGTCGCTTTGCTGAAGTTATGGTGTCGGTGTTGGTGTCTGCGTCATTGTCGGCGTCAGCGTTGTTGGTTGTGAGCGGAAAATCCGCGTTGCACGTGAGCAAAAATGAGAGATGCAAATAAATTACGAATAAAACCTTCGACTCAAGTGGGAATCGATGCCCGCTTCTCAGAGTGGCCAGGCTGGGCACATCGATAACTTTGGTGCCACATAGAGGGCGCCAGCTACTGCTGTATTGTACACCCCGGGCTTCTGCGTTGCGAGCAGGTGTTCAACCACAAAGCCACGCTCGTGCTTGAAACTGTTTTGGAAAAGAGTGCTATATGAATAGCATATAGTGCAAGAAGTCTCCTTTACACATGTAATATTGCGTGGTAGAAGTGTAGAATCGCATCAGGCATCAAAGCATGTGAATTGTGCAATGTGTGTTTTGTTTAAATGCACAACAATTACAAAGTGCGCAGGCATAATTATTCATCATTACCAGCAACGGCATCAACAAAGTGTGCTGGATCACAGGTGCGTGCGTTGCCTTACGGACACATATATAGTGGGTACTACGCCAATTCACAAAAGTAAGAATTATGGCGCAGTGGGCACTTGGCAACAGTGCCCACTGCGCACTGTTGCGCACAGTGCCCACTGCGCACAGGATAGTTTGAAATGGCTAATGTTACACGCACAGACGTTCCTTGCCTTGCGGCATGGTTGAAGTCTCCACCGAGAAGTGAAGCCAGGCTAGCAATTGGAAGGCAATGCAAACGAGGCCCGATTATGCTATCGTGTTCTGCTCTTGAAGGCAAAGCTCAAGTGTCCTCGAGGTTCTTAAATGCGAAGCATTTCTTAGCGAACCTATAGCACTTTGAGCGTTTCTACGTATCTATCTCTCTCTGTTTGTCTATCTATCTATCTATCTATCTATCTATCTATCTATCTGACCGCCTACATCTGGGTGCTCTCATTGTCGCCTCCTTAACGTGGTGTAGACCAAAATTGGCATGGGAGGGTAAGAGGATTTGACGAATATGAGTGTCCGGTCATGACATGAATAACATGAAAATCCTGTCGCGTACAGTGTCAAACCTTTTCTTCCAGACACGTGTGACACATGCCCGGATATGCGCCACAGGTGATTGACAGGTTATATCTACCCAGGAACAGCGAGAACAGACGGTAGTTTAAATGCGAGAGTGTTAGGAAAAACCGACATCGGCAACGTTGACCCGACGAGTGGAAAGAATAACAATTAGGATCCCAGCAGGAATCGAACCCAAGCATTCTGCGTGGCAAACAGGTATTCTACCACAGAGCCACGCCAGGTCTATAAACTGGTTTGGAAAAACAGCCTATGCAGGCATAAGGTCAGTGCAAAGTTGATTGTGGTTGTGGTGCTGGCTATCTGATTTTACAAGAAAGCAATAAACACTGTATACCTATGTACTCCTACAATACAGGCGTCATATCAGCTAAACGACTGTGGTTCCAGTGTTGGCTCCACTTTTATAGCAGTCTAATAAACATTACATTTGTATTCCTATGATCATCATCATCATAATTTATTTTTCTCTTAAATTTATTTTTCGTCTCTGGGTATTACATAAGGGGGGGGGGGTTACATTGGGGGTGAAAAACATGTCGGATCACAATATTGAAGCATATCTCAGAGAAACGCATACTTATTTAAAAGCACGACAATAAGGCACAATTTGAACGAGGGATAAAAAGGCGAAAAGAAAGAAGAGAACAGTGTAAATGAATTTTACAGTGCGAGGTGATCAGTAAGCAACTAGTGCTTAAACACAATAGGGTTACGCTCAATGACAACACGGTCTGCCAAAATGTTCCATTATGCAATGGCTATTGCCAAAAAAGATTGATTAAAAGAAGACGTAGAACCGTGCAAATGCTGGACGCTGCAAGAGTTTACAAGGCGACGACACGTATGGCTTGGTGAGTTGAAGAGTTAACTGTGAAGATGTGGGAAGTTGTAGTAAAGCCGATGGAACAAGCACAGCCTTGCAATCTTCCGACAGAACGACAATGACTCCGAGTCCCAAAGATGACTTTATGGCACTGATGCTTTCATCGCAGCCATACCTAGAGGAGATGAATCTGGCCGCATGGTGCTGCATAGATTCTAAAGCGTTAATGAGGTATGCTTGATGAGGGCTCCAAATAGCCGAGGCATATTCAAGCTTACTTCGTATAAATGTTTCATGCGCCAGTTTTCGCGTGAATGAGGGACACAAGGAAAGGGAACGTCTGAAGTAACCAAGTGATTTAGTAGTATCAGCTGCTAATTTGGTGATGTGATCAGACCATGTGAACTTTTTGTTTAGTGCGACAGCAAGGTAATGATAAGATTCGACGTGGTACAAAGCTATCAAGTTCAGAGAGTACGTGTTGTTACTGTTGGAGCACTTTCGGGATATCTGCATAACTTTACATTTCGAGGTATTGAGTTTCATTAATGAATTGGAACACCGTTTCGATTTGATGTAAGTCATTTTGAATGATTTCATGGCCAGTTCAGTGTGCGATGCGACGATAAAGAATGCAGTCATTCTGCAAAAAGTCGAATAGAAGATGAAATGCCATTAGGAAGGTCGTTTATGAAGACGAGAAAGAGCAGAGGACCAAGGACGGATCCCTGTGGTACTCCAGAAATCCGTTAGTAGTGGCGGAACAATGATTACCGACAACTGTGTATTGGAGACAATTGGTCAAGAAGCAGCGGATCCATGACAGCGCAAGGGGGTCCAGCTGTAGGCATGAGAGCTTGGCCAGAAGTCGCTGGTGGGGAACACAGTCAAAAGCTTTGGCAAAATCAAGATAGATTATGTCAGTTTGAAAGGACGAGTCTAAGTTTAAGGGAAGCTCAGTAACAAATTCAAAGAACTGAGTATCCCATGATAAGTTAGGCCGAAAACCATGTTGATTGTGGAAAAAGAAGGAATGATTACCTAGATGACATGCTATTTGTGAGTAAGTGGGATGAATGTTCTATGAACGTTGGCGCTCAAACTTGAGGATTTGAACAGATCTTGCACTCGGGGAATCTAAACTTGAAAATTTCAGGGAAATTTTCAAGCTTAGTTTGTCGCGCAAAAATAAAAAACTTCATAAATGCAACATTGTGTCTGTAAAGGAATAATTTCACACTTCATGCATCGCATTTGTCAGTTTAAATTGTCATCTTTTTACCAAGGTGAGTATCCGGTCATTCTAACAATATGATTGTTTTCTCCGTGATACAATGAGAACTGATCTTTTTGATATATAGAATTAGCACAGTAAATTATGTCTTTAAATGATGTGTCGTATCCCTACACTCTAAGAAAAAATCGAGTATTTGGGGAGTATTTCTGCTACACAACAATAATCTTCACCCACCTCGCGTACTTTCCTCGCGTTATCAGCGTTATCACCGTGGTCACTTGCCGGTCACGAACGGCGCGCGCGTTATCAGCGTGACATAGCATTCTTGATAGGAAAGTGACGAGAGCCGGGTTTTCAAGAAAGGAAACGCGAGCAAGCCAGATGACGATTATCGTTGTGTAGCAGAAATACTCCCCAAATACTCGCTTTTTTCTTAGAGTGTAACATTTTAATCCTCAGAATTTTTTACCAGTGGAAACGAGCTAATGACTGGGACTTCTACCTTTTGTTCTTCCAACAACAATCAGTAAAAAGAAGAAAGAGGTTCACGATGCCCCCAGAGTGGGTGTGAGCCATGCATCAAGGAAATCATCATCATCATTAATTTACGAAATGTGCGCGGATCCCCGCTAGCAGTTCAGCTGCACGTTCTTCCAGATGTCGGAGAGGCGTGGGCGAAAAAAAAATGGCCTAGAAGCGTACAAAAGCCCCTGTATTACCCACGGAGAAACGTTCGACCTATTTGTTAGTTCAATATGGGAGAATGGTAACTTTTGGGTTTGCGCCCGCAAATAGATCGTTTCCATCGCGCGCAAACAGTTTCGGTTTCGGTTCTTGACTGCTCCAAGTGCCACCTGCTTCCTGTGGCAGGTGTCATGGCGGCTTCCTGTTCAACATTTTTGAAGCACCAAGTGACAGTTTTCTACTTTCGAGCTTCCTTTGCGCTGTTGTTCATGACCTTGATAAATATAAATGTATATATACATACATGCACACATTATGATTATATTTATCACCATGATTGGAAGGTCAAGCATCGTTACATCCGAAGGTAAACAAAACGCCACTGCATGCTGCATGAATTCCTGACCTAGTGAGGCGAATATGTATTGCTTTTACGGTGACTATTGCCTTTGCATCTGAGAAGCATGAAAGCGAGTCTGGCTGCTTTCACAGGGCGTCAACTATAGCGACGAAGACCTGCGTTTTTATCGTGGAAGAAGTGAGCTGCGCAAAGGCCGGCAAGAAAACCCAGCAACAAGTCGCCTTGTATCCTCGTTCGACGCTTTTCCTTCTTTCTCGATGGACACCTAACAGCTAGTGCATCTTTCTGTGCTCCTTCGTCTCGTTCGTCCGCATCGTCAACTACTGCAATGCTGCTTTGCGTCGTTCGTACTCGTTCGACCCCGCCATCGGAAGTGCCCGTGGTGGCATTAACTACAACAAAGTGAAGTTTGCATGTCGTTGTTGTTGTTGTTGTTGTTGTCCTCTGTGCATGGCTCATACCCAATGCAGGGGATTGGCCGAGTAGAGGGTGAATTTTGCTAATATTATTTGAAGAGTGTCGTTCGTGGAAGCTATCATTAACTAATATAATGAATTTATGTTTCAATTATCTGTAATGAAATATTTACTCAGGCAGAATTTAGATAGATATTCTTTTAGACTGTCGAATGAATTCCTCAATGGCGAAGAAAACATCCCTGTTGCTGTATCCCAGAGTGGTGGCCCCAAAAGAAAGTATAACCGGCTCAGATAATTCTAGGCCCAGCTTTCGAAGAGGTGGTTCTATGATTTTTTTCCTCAGTGTCGTGAACCGTCGACAGGATAAAAAGAAGTGATCGTTCTGTACTGTGCAATGGCACTAACTTCTTTTTTTTTTTTTGTATCGCAGGAGCCGTTCATTGCAGCAACCTTCGCACGACCCACAGGCTGCAGTCTCTTCTGTACTGGCGTCAACACTTGCGATATTCTTTTTCTGGACACCAATGACAGAGCTAAGCGAAGAAACACATCGGACGGGGCAAGGGTGAACGCATGATGAAGGACCGAGAGAAAAGATTCACACACATGTGGCGGCCGCTCTTTCGTAGACTTTTTTTTTTTTTTAGACGGTACGCCTCAACCTTCATTTAGCGTCCATCACAGTCGCTGATATAGCCTACTCAATCGACCGTCGTGCGCAGAGCAGCGTTTGATAATTCGTTCAATTTGCACCTGAGGCCACTAAAAGCACCGTGCGTTAGGCAGCAGTCACGTGGCATTTTTTAAAAATTCTCACGATTTAAACAAAGGCTGGAAAAAAAATTAAGCAGGGGAGTTATCTTACCACAGATTGAAAAATTTATGTTTCTGAACTAACGCTAGAGCTTTTGTATTGACGATTTTTCTCTAGATATACTATTGAAAAGGTTCATTAAGCAACATTTGTTAGTTGCCGAGCTTTGAGGATCGGGAAAAAATATTGTGACGTGCCGTATATGGCTCAGAACATTACTGCACTAATTGGAGACGCGTAGCACCAATGCTTAATTATTTAATATTTGCTGCTTTTTATCTGAACCAACCTGTATTGCATTTGTTTAATTTCACACGTACAAATTGCTATGTATGCATGTGCAGTTAAAGAGGCGCTAGATAGGATGGCATGCCTTGTGTGTTTACAATGCAATCGCATTGCAAACAAATCGGATTCCTTGCATGAATGATAGGACCCACAAAGCAAGAAAACACGAGCTTAAGTGCGTTCTACATGGATTGCGATATTTCAAGCCCAAAAAGCAACATGGTTTAGACGACTATCACTAGGAACTACCAACTCTCCGAATGTGTTCTGAACTGTCAAGTGTTTCAGCACACGCTTGTCCCTTGCGTACCTTCCTTGTGTGCTGTGTTTGTATTGCGCTATGTAATTTTTGTCAAGTGTTTCAGGGTTTATTGCCTGGCTTACTCCTTCAGGTATAAGGAACCCAAGCTCAAGCTTACGGCGCGACGACAGTGCCGCACTGCGGCTCTGGAGAGAAGCTCTGGCGAAACTGGGGGCAGGCGCAGCCGACTCGTCCTGTTTGTTGGCACCAGGAGCACGCACGTGCGCATGTTGCTCAGTTGGTGCGGGGAACTGCGGCACCGTGCCGACAGCTTGGCACGCTGAATCGAGAGGCTTGCTGTGCCAAGCTGCGGAAACGCAGCTTGGCACAGCAAGCGACCCCGCGGTAGTGACGTCCGAAGTGTTGCTGTGTCGTGGCCTGCCATAACAGTGCAGACACGCGAATCATGTGTGAAACTGTGTCGGTTCCCGGGCATGTCGCACGAGAAATAAAGGCGACAAGCGGGGATCACCGCAGTAAGAAGAATCAAGTCCTAGCTGACTGTAGCGACAGAGAAGAGGCCGGCACCCGTGTTGCCCTGGTTGAACACTTCTTCTTCTTCCTTTTATTGCGTGCTCACGAGCAGCCCCGCCTTACGCCCGCTTCTTAGCGCGTCTTGTGCGTGGCATGACGTTTCCCGCCAATGTTTTCCCGCGGTAGATTCAACATCCTCCCGGGGCCGCGCTGTGGTCGTTTGCTTGCGAGAGGTACAGCCGACTAGCAGTGCGCCGCACTTGCCGGTGGTTTGGGTGGCGTGTTCGAAATACCTGTTGATGCCGTCCCTGCCTGGAAACGCCTCGACAACTCTGACGAATTCCCACCGCAGCGCTGACATCCTGTCGTCATTGACATTGACGAAGACACAAACGCGCAGTCGTGACGAAGACGATGGCTCGCAGCAATCGGAGTACTCGAGGTGCAAGCCTTCTTTCTTTGTTTCCACAGTCGGAAAAGCTCCTTGTGTTTCACACGCCTTCGCGAGTCCTGCATGGTGGAACCATGCCAACAGTCACAAGTTCTTGCTGGTAGCCCCTCGACGTGCTTGCTGGTTGGGAGGTGCGATCATGTCAGCGCCCGTGCTTCTTCAGGTTCCACACAGAGTTGCGTTCCAGGGTGGTTATCTACTGTCACGCCTCCCTGATCTTGAGATGTCCGTGAGAGGCAACGTGGAATGCGAAGGCCCGAAAGCTGAGGATGTTCCGATGCCGTCTTCTTCCACAAGTCCTCGACGTCAGGAGAAAGAGGCTCGTCCCAGTAGATGACCTGCCTCAATTGCCGTCTGCGCTTTTCCTCCTCTGACGTTGTGGCTAGGCAGTCACGCGTCACGTCTACTGGCATGCCGCAGAGAGGACATACGGTCTGTCTAGGCCTTGAAGTAGCTCCTGGCGATGATGACTGCGCTGTCACTGTTATGGTGGACGGTAGATGAGGCGATGTTGAGATGTCCGTTGCATTGCGGTTTGCTGACGCTTTCCCTGAAGTAGTTTCCTCACCTGACATTCGTCTCTGCCGTTGACTTTCCACTTTAATGAACTTTAGGATTGCCTTTACTTGCTCTTCGTTTGATTGCCCCGCAGAGTCTGCGACGTCTGTGTCGGTGTTCGTGTGCTTACGGTACAAGATTGCCTGGTCCTCTGGCAATGAGCGCATCGGCAGTCGATGCGAAACAACCGCGTGCTCTGCAGACGGCATGCAAAGGCTGTCCAAATAGCCATTCCTGAACTGTGTTTTCTCGTAGAGGTTGCGCATCTTCGATACTTGTGACGGTGACTGGACCGATTCAATGGCAAGCAAGCTGCCTGTGTGGTCTTCGATGAGGAGGTCTTTTCGGCCATATCGTTCGATGAGCACCTTGACGTCGATATTGTTGTTGGCTTCATTCAGCTGTATCCCTTCGATGGCTCTCTTCGCAGTGTCGGCCAAGTAATTCTTCAAGTACTCGAGCTTCTCGATACCGGTGAGATCGGGGTGCGTGTTAATGGTTGCCTCGTAGTGCTCCCAGGACCCCGACCACTCACTGCTCTCGCCGCTGAAGACGGGTACTTGAAAGTTCGGCAGGACGTCTTGTAGGCCTGGTGCTCGCGGCCTACGCTGATCGTTGAGGTTTTGACTGGTCACGTCCGAGTGGGCTGCTCCCATGGAATTGCTGGACCCATCTCTTGTCCACGCGTGCCTCGACTGGTTGGCTTCGATGACGGTAGGACCAACCGATGCACGCGCGCCAAGCGCGGACCGAAGCCTGCTGACTGCTTTCACGATCTTCTCGTGGTACTTAATCGCGCCCGTATTTTCCTCGTCAAACTCCTCACCGTCAAGGGCGTAGGCGATCTGTCTGTCCAGTTCAACGAGCGCGGAGTCCTCGTCGCGAAGCTCGTTGATGAGTTCCTGCAAGTCGGCGGAAGACGGTAGTGTGCCTTGCAGGAGGATCTCGCTGGCCTCGGACAGGAGTCGGGTAGTGGCACTTCGAAGGACGCCTCGATCTCTGTGTAACTTGTTCATCCTCGCTAAGGCATCGGTGCGGAGGATGTCGGCCTTCTCCCGGGTTTTCGGCACCAATAATTTAGCGACAGAGAAGAGGCCAATACCCGTGTTGCCCTGGTTGAACACTTCTTCTTCCTTTTATTGCGTGCTCACGAGCAGCCCCGCCTTATGCCCGCTTCTTCACGCGTCTTGTGCGCGGCATGGCATTTCCCACCAACGTTTTGCCGCAGTAAACTCAACACTGACAGCGCTGTCTCGCCTTCTATTTTGGCTGTCTCAGTTCATCGCTTTCGTCCGTTTCGACAACCTGAATCAGTACGTAACGCAGCGCACGCACGCAGTGACTACAGTAATGGTTACTCGCAGTCTTCTTGCATTGTGAAAGTCCAGCTACGGTTGTCGGTGAAACAACTTTATGTATTGATTCCCCATGTTTGTGAGACCTACCGTTGTTGAACGTTCACACTCGCGTTATACCGCGGTTAGCGTTGCGGGGTTGGATGAATTGAACTGAACTCGGCACATTGTCAAACGTTCGGCGCCCTCAATTTACGCATCGGGAAGGCTGCTTTATCACGCCGGAGCGGATGACTGTGCATTTTCAGCAAATTGTGACATCGTTCTGCTGGTTTGCTTTGTTTTTGTCACTTTATAAGGGTGATATATATTTAAGCCGCTAAATATATCTGGCACTTAATATATGCTTTGCAATTGCCACCTTGCTGTAGCCACATTCTGACTTAGTGCGATTTTTTAGCTATTTTCGCGCAGCAGGATTTATACGCCTATAAAGTCGATATCCTCATAAAAAGAGAGTGCAAGCATGACGAAAGAGCCGAAAAAACGAGGCAAGCAGTTCAACTTGCTTCACAGTGGTTAAAGCTCAGCTAGCTGTCTCGCATCTTAATTGGCGGGTGATGCTCCAGCTACAAGGAGGACTTGACTCTAACCTGCTCAAGAAAAAAGTGCCATGACTGTATAATTTCTTTTGTTCGCACACCGCAAACGTTTGTTCACGAAAGTACATGGGTGCTACTGCAAGCATGCCGTATCAAAGCATTCATATGATTCATATTCGACAACGCAGAACATCGATAGCATGCACAGCTTCATTTCGGAATGCATATGGACCATGACGTATCATCAACATGACAGAATGAGACTTACCTCCAGGTATACGTCCTAAATGGTAATCGCAACTTGGAAAATGCATTTCGCATTGAGTAGGGCGTCGTTATCCATCGTCTGCTCTTCACTGTATACGTGATTAACGAGCCTTCCTCCTTTTATCAAGTTCACTTTTCGGAGTTGCATGTCCAGCTGGAAGATCTTTCTGAAGCCACACTGCAGGCGGTACATTGCGAGGCCCACAAGTGCACCGCGAGAACTCTGCGCGTGCACGGAAGCGAGCGGTAGCGCGTTGGAGCGAAGGGTAAACGCGTGTTGTTTGCCCCCAGTTTCTATTTCCTGCCTGAGATGGCGCTACCTGTCAAGAGTAGCAGCGCCACTAAGCGATGCTTGGGGAGCCTATTAGGTAATGACTATGGTACATGATGACATTTGCACATTAATGATGCGTACAGTCACGCACACACAAAAAGCAGTTATTCATAGTCTTTTATTAATGCCTGTTGTCCCTAGGAACACCAGCAGGGCTGTTGTGTTGCATTGCACACAACCGGTACTTTGCCATGCGCCGGGGAGTTGCTGCAGCTTCAAACCTAGCTGGGCCGCTTTGCAAATTTTATGCACCTTTAGATTCCGTCGCTCTAGCTGTAACGGTGGAAATCCGGAAGGTCTGCTTTAGATATTTCTGAAAATTGCTTGTGAAGTTCAATGAAGAGTCTGACTGCGGAATTTTATGCTTAAAGTAGTCAATGTAAACTACGTCTAGCCTTATCTGGTGAATGCCTACCTAATCCTCGTGGTATACAAAAGCTACAAGGCATGTCTATTTCGTGCAATGGGTCCATACTGGTTGCTTGTGCTCCACTGCTATAAAATCACTGCAAATGCCAAGGAAACAGACCTCAGTTGCCACATGGAAAGGAACTGACAAGGGTAGAAGCTTGGGCTTGTTGGAAATCCATAAGAGTAGACTTACAGTGCCAAGACACAACGACAGAAAAGAAGACTACAGACTGCGCTGTCTTACAACATAGCTTATTGCTGCAGTCGCTTCATGTGCTTATGTACATGAGGGTGCATGCACAGAAGAACAGGAGATTGAAAAAGGATGAAAGGAAGAAAGGTGTTGATAGAGCACGCTTGTCAAAAGATAAGGACTATCAAAATTCAAGAGTGGAACAAACACACAATCATGACTCCTCCAGAATGATAACTTAACTAGGAATAAGAGCTACAAAAGGGGGGCTGACACAAGCACTTCCTGTTTTTCTGATGTGGTCAGCTTCAATGACATTGCGCATGAGCTGCTATTTATTTCTCGCCAAACAGGGGGTGCGCTCAAGTGAAAAGGGGCATGCAGCTGCAACCCTAACAGTGCATACCCAAATGCTTTTGTTGATTAGTTATCTAATGTTGGGGTTCATTTAAGCGCTCATTAATGCTCCTATCTGTTCGCCCTACATAATTAACACCACATGACAGGGGATCTGATAGACCTCACCGGTGGTGCAGAGCACAGAAGGATCTTTGTGCTTCACAGTGCAGTGATTTTGATGCAGTGCCGAGTCATTGACATGCACCCAAAGCTTTAGCAGTTCCCCCAGAGCTGCAAAAACACCGTGACACCTGTATGCTGTGCAATTTTTCTCAGCCGATAATACACATCGTGAATGCACACTTACACAGGAGAGCGTCCCTTTCGTGTGTCCACTGCAATGCATCCTTTTTTGCACAAGACCACCCTCACGTATAATTTTTATTATAGACCACCTATATTCAAAACGAAAGCATTTTTGCCAGACTAGCTAGTGCATCATGTTCATTGCAAACATCACAGAAGTACTGCTCACTCCTCAGTTGCTCTGTCTCATACCCTTGTCACGCAGCGCACATAATGTAATTCGCAGCGAATGGAATTAGGTGTTAATGCCATTTTTGTTCCTGATACACGGGCATAGTGAATGACATTCCCAGCTAATAAAATTCGCCCATTGAATGCTTTTCCTGAACACAAGCAAGCGTGGCATGTGTAATCTTGATGACAGGCGCTAGGCAAAAAATGACAAAATCAAAAACCTAACGCAAGATGCAATCAATGTTAGGTTCTTATAAATGGCTGCTTTTAACTTTTCGATAAATTTTTGATGTACAGCGCGGTAGTTGAAGCAAGTTGTGCAACTGTACTCGTGTTCCCAGACTCTGACTTAACACCAGGGCCTTCTGTTGGCCATGGGTATTAAGGCTCATCTGTTCTTCTTTTTCAGTTCCTCCATATTGTTTTCATCAAGTAGTGCCGTGGTACCAGGGTCAGAATTTCACACGCGATATCTATCCGCCATCCATAGAAACAAACTCTGCAGTTTCATGTGGGCCACGTTCCCCATGGTTCCCCGCAGTCTTTGCAGTTTGTGTCATTCCTAAATTTCCTTGTATCCATATGCCTAATGCGCATATGACTGCAGTATCCGTTATTTGTGTCCGTTAGAGAAATACACCTGTTGGTATTACGTCCTTTTTGTTTGGGTATCTTGTCCTGATTCTAACCATTTCAATCTTTTCCGGTGAGCATTGCATCCCTGCTTTTGTCACGAAAGCTTGTAATTTATATTCTGTCTAATGGAGGGCGTTTTGTTTGTCTGCCTGGAAAGTCACGAAGGAAGTAGAAACGAGCATGGAAATCCCAGCAGTAGACAAACGCTTGCTACATTTGTAGCACATGAGGAGAAGCGGCACAAAGAGATTGAGAAGGCAGAAGCCTAATTGGAAATTGAAGATAAGGATAGCACAATTGGCACAAGAAGTGGTTGGCATGGGCAATGACGCGATCTTGTCCTTCTTGCCACTGGGCGAGAAAAGCGCCAATGCTATGTCCAGTGGCTTCACTGTGAAGTTCAGTAGGTGCTGACGGGTAAAAATGGGCCAACGTTGTAGTGAGTAGTGTAGTTAGTGTGTGAGACGCATTAGCTTCTTTGAGACCCCAGTAAAATGACGTGTTCTTCTTTAGTAGATACGTGCGGGGATAGACAGTGACAGAGAAATTCTTGACAAAACATAGAAAATAAGATTAGAAGCCGATGAAGTTCCATACATCCTTTGCAGAATGTTGTATGGGGAAATCATTGACGACAATGATTTTGTGAAGATTTGCTTGCGGACCTCGAGCACTTATAAGGCGGCCAATCGCATTGATTTCTCAGTGGCTAAAGCAGCATTTGGAAGAGTTGAGCTCAAGGCTTGCTGTTCTGAAAACTTCAGGAACAGCAACAGATGGCTTCAGGAACTTCGGCGACAGGTCACTAAGATGGCTTTAAAATGTCAATGAGAACTTGATATCATCCAGATAGCGAAAACTTGTTGACCATTGGTGTCCACTAAGAAGGAAGTAGTTCATCGTTCTTAGTAATGTGGCAGGGTGTTACACAGTTCTAAAGACACCGCTTTAAACTAGCAAAGTTCATTGATTGTAACATATGCAGTCCTTGCATGGTCTAGATTGTCCACAGAAATCTGCCAGTGGCCTCTTCGTAACACCCTAAGGTGAAGTGTAATTATTTGATGAAAATTGATAGGTCGATAACCACACTAGCAAGAAATGCCAGTTACCTGCGAGTCTGGTTGACAAAAAGGGTAAAAGTTATGCGAGTGTACTGTGATCGTTTGTGCTGGCTTTAAAAATGCTCTTTGTGCTGTTTCAGGTGTGTTCATTCCATCTACGGAGCATCCTAGAAAGTCCATGGTTTGGACATTGACAGAAATGCGTCACACCAGCCTCTTAGAAATTAATCATTTGGATACTGTTATGTTGCTGTTTGATTTGTTTTAAGCTTGAGATATTTACAGTGATATAACCACATTTTCTGGCTGCTTCCTCTGATATGAATGATTCCTCTGAAATCAATAGAAGTCAGATATTCTCTTTCTGCCCTGTCAGTCTACTGAAGTTCTTAAATAAAAGCAATGGATTTCATTGCAGTCCAATCGTGATCATAAATTGTGCTGGTCTTTGCAAAGCATTGGTTTAGGCTAGACAGCTGGCAATGCGAACTCTTGCCTTTAGAAGTTTGTTCAATGGCGCTGGTGTTTGTGCAAGTTAAGCTGACTGAAACAATTTTGTAGATAGGTTACCACAATACTCTGCATTGGTGTATTGCTTTTGCATTGCGGAAAATTAACAGTGATTTTGAAACAAGTTTACTAGTACAGTTATGTTGTGCTACATAATTATACATTTTGTCCTTTAACCCTTTATGTTGTGTTCTTGTGCTGTGCTTTCGAGTCAGTACAGTTGCGAAATTAGTGCTGACCAAGTAACTTCATTGATTTTCATCTTACAGTGGCACTGATTGAGGAAAAATCATTTCCTGAATACTCTTAAATATGATGGTACTCTCTGTGACCATGAAGTTCTCCACCATTTCAGTTTCATGAAATTGTTTTTGTTATACCTTTCATATTACGTGACATACATTTTGTTCTTGTTCTTTCTTGTGTGTATCTGTGGGTGCACTGGGTGTGCTCGTGACATGAATACTTTAATGTCTTGAATGCATTTAGTGCTTTGTTAGTTTGATTAGTGCATTGTGCAGTGTAAGATATTTAGAGTACTTTGAAGATTTAGCCATGACATTGTGACTTTCCAAATGTGGCTTTTATATGTAGCCATCACATTCATTCAGGATAATGTGTTATACAGCAATGAATTGGAATGTCTGCTTGTGCATAGTAGTAGCATGACTGAAAGATTATAATAATAACAGGGGTTTAACATCCCAAAACCACGATATGATTATGAGGGATGCCGTGGTGAAGGACTCCGGAAATTTCGACCACCTGTGGTTCTTTTACGTGCACCTAAATCTAAGTACACGGGCCTCAAACATTTTCGCCTCCATCGAAAATGCAGCCGTCGCGGCTGGGATTTGATCCCACGACCTTCGAATCGGCAGTCGAGCGCCATAACCACCGTGGCGGGGCATGACTGAAAGATTATGTGGTGAATAACTTAAGTTACGTTTAGTGCTTCATTGTTGCATTTCCCTCTCATTCAAGGAATATAAAACTTATAATGGAAACTTGTCAAATACATTAAGAGGTGACAAGCATCTTTTGTGCAATACACAAAATTATGGCTGTAATGTTTGCCACTATAAGCTGTGATGCCATTCTAGCCATTGTAATTCTTGTTTTTCTGTTTTAATATTTTGCACTTTGTTTCGTATTCACTTGTTTAACTTATATTTTTCTTAATATGCTTCATGTACTGAAATGTGAAGATGCGTTTGCCGTGTTACGTCATAGAGATACACATATGTGAAAGACAATTACCTTATTGAGTTAGTGTTTCATGTAGCAGTACATATGGTGTGAATAAATGCAGCTGTTTAGTTGTACTATATCCAAGTCACACTTCTATTAGCAGCAAGTATTTGCATCTCTTGAGCTTATTATTTATATACAGAGTTGAGAAATTGTGTCACAAGTTTTATCTTAGTGCAAGAGTTGAGAAAATTTGTGTGATACAAGTATTGAGTTAGTGCACTGTTAACACTTCAGTAACACATGCTTTGGTTGGGCCGTTTTCACCTACTTAGAAGTGCTGCAACCATCTTTAATTGCAAGCTGCTCCAGTGCAGTTCCATGTAGTGCGTGGCGCATGTTCTGCATTGCTTTCCTGTTCTGCCTCTGGCTTTGCAGCTTCCTTGTCTTTGGAGTATCTGGAGGAGTACCATTCACTCGTGTCCGTACAAGGCATACTGCATTATTGCCGGCACTGCACCTATGTCACCAAGAGAAGGGCAAACATGAAAAGACACCTTTGCAGACACACAGGCGAGCCCCTCTTCCAGTGCCACTTGTGTCCTGCTGCATTCTCTCAGAAAGGCAATCTCAAGCGGCGCTTACGCACCCACACAGGAGAGCGTCCCTTTTCCTGTGTTCACTGCGGTGCATCTTTTTCAGAGAAAAAAACTCTCAAGAACGACTTTTGCACCCACACAGGGGAGCGTCCCTTTTCCTGTGGCCATTGCAATGCATCCTTTGCAAAGAGATGCAACCTCAATGACCACATCTCTCGTCGCCATGCAAAGAAGCAGCCCTAAATGTCTGTAATGTAGTCACTACTTTTCTTGTGAGAGAACAGGAGGGTTACTTGATTGAATTTATGTTTATGGAGGAGGGTGACTTCTAAAGTGTATCAAACGATTTCAAATACCTCAGAAATATATATAGTTCCTTACAGTATATTGCTTAGAAGTCTGTCATTGTTAATGATAACTTTTTAAGAGTTGTTGAGTGACACTCTATAGCTACACCATGATGTAGCATTGACTGGCCTTGAATGTGGACTGGATGAAAATGCATTTGCGTGGAACTTCCCTGATGTTATTCTTTATATACTTGTGTACCATTTTAATGAGGCCTATGAGCAACTCAGGCCAGAGTTCAGAAATAATGCACTTATCTGTCCTTTCAAGAGGTACAGTGTACAAGTGGTTTGGTCCACTTTTAATATGGTTGAATCCTGTTTGAAACATACTTACGGCTAACGTAATTTTGAGTAGAACGAAATATTTAAGTATATATAACCATGTTATTATCTGTGATTGACAAAATTCAATGAGAGATAAGATCTGCTGGTCACTACAGCTATTCAGTCTGCTGTATTCTTTGTGTAGGCACAGTATCCTACTGTCTCTTTAGCCTGGACAAAATGTGAGGTGCCCAATTCCATCTCAACCTGGATGCACCATGTAGTGAGGTTGCAATATCGAGAAATGGGAAGATTGCCATCGAGGATGAGTTTCAAAAATTGTTTTTTTAAACAAACAAAAAAGAAAGTCATTGTAAATCTTGTCAAATAAAAAAGGTTATTCATTTTAGTTGAAGTGTGATGATTTTCAATTGTGGCTCCCCATACTGCAGATTGCATCTAAGTGTAGACCAAAGGGCAGATTGTCTCAAATTTGTTACCTTTTTTTTTTCCGTACTGCTTGCAAATCCCAGTGATGGAAAAATATTTTGAACACATCTTTTATATATATATACCGGCTGTCTCAGCTAACTTGGACCAAGATTTTTCGAAAAACCATGCACTGTAGGAAAGTTCTACCTGTTGTATATTAGTCGTAGTCATGTGTACATACAACCTGTATTTTTTTCATGACTAAGCACTAATTGATTAAGTTTGATCAGCCAACTTTTTTATTCTTGTTCGAATTAGTAAAATATTAACTTCATGTTGTACCTCGCCTCAAATAAACTCAGAATGAAGCATTTATGTTCTGCTGAAATCTGCCTGGTTGTTTTTTGTCAAGAAAAAACAAAAGCGCGCGAAACATGCCAGATATGAAATAGACACGCGCCGCTACTTGAGCGCTTCCAAGCATTCTTTGATTTATGATACTTTTTTGTGTTTCACGGGCATCTGTAGTAAGCAGAAAAATACTAATACTTAAAACATAGTTGGAAACTCTCTAACCTGACAATTTGCTGGCTGATCTACAGCTTTCTCATTGTATTTTCTTGCCCAGCTTCATTGCTTCAAAAGTTACTTAATTAAACATGCCTAATTAGGCAGTTAAGAACACAAAAAGTAGTGTGATATACTTCAGGCAATAGTAGTCAACAACCTCCATTTGGTGCCCCGCCCTGGTGGCATAGTGGTTATGGTGCTCGACTTCTGACCCGAAGGTTGCGGGATCGAATCCCGGCCGTGGTGGCTGCATTTTCGATAAAGGCGAAAATGTTCGAGGCCCATGTACTTGGATTTAGGTGCACGTTAAAGAACCCCAGGTGGTCGAAATTTCCGGAGCCCTCCACTATGGCATCTCTCATAATCATATTGTGGTTTTGGGACGTTAAACCCCAGATATAATTGTTAACGTCCATTTAGTCGCATAGTCATAGAGTGTCAGCGCTGTGTGTGTGTGTCCTTCCTAAATGTGCAGTCTTTTTTTGCGCTGGTAAATCTATCTTAATCATGAACCAACTCGCTCAAGCAGCAGTTCTATCATAGAGTTTGTCGGCATATTTTTAAACCCTGGCTAGAGATAGCTGGGGCACCCTCTATACTCCTCCATGGCACTGGCACACGTAGTCTGCTTTAGAGCTCCCATCGATTACCGGTGGCCAAATTTGTATCACCCACTAGATGTTGTCTCTTTAATAAGCGTAAGCAGTTACTTGTAATTAGTTACTGTAAAGGTAATTGCTCCATCACATATATACCAACAAATGTAACCGATTACGAGGAATTTGTTTGGCTATAATCTTGTTGATGCCAAGGGTGAAAGTTTTGTGGTTATAATGAGTGTGTTCGTGCTGGCTTTAACAGTGATTTCTTTCCTATTTCAGCTGTGTCTGATCCCTCTAATGGAGCATCCGAGAAGTTGCATGCTTCAGACATTGCTACAGATTCACTACACCAGCCTCTTCAAAAAAGTTACTTGTTTAGCATTATGTAGCAGTTTGTTTCGATATGAACTTCAGATTATAACGGGGATGCGACTATGCTCACTTACTGCTGCCTCGAATTGGCTGTGTATTAGAACAAGTGAAAATTGGGAATGTTAGTCTATTGAAATAGGGAAGAAAAAAAGTGATTTCATCATGGTGTTTAAAAGTTTCTATTTCTATCAGCGTGAAAAAAATTGTGCCTCTCTTTACAATTCATTGGTTCACGCTAGGTAGGTGGTAATGCATACTCTCGTTTTACAAGTCTGTTCGACAATGCAAATGTTCACCTAAGTGTAGCTGAGAGAAAGTTTTGCAGATAAGTTACCACAACACTTGCTAGTGGCACTTGGCTTTTTCCATGCAGCATGTTAACAGTTATTTTGAAATATGTTTACAGTGGAAATGTCGTGTTACACATTGTGCATTTAACCCTATCATCTTGTACAGTTCTCTTATTTTGTACTTTCGAAATCAACTGTACATTAAAGGGCCAGTAAACAACCCCAAGGTCCAAAAATTGTAATGAAGAGAAATATGCACACTTTTGCAATGTGAACATGCTACAAGAATTTTGCGAATACGTGCTATAATGAGGAAGTTACAGGGGTGAGAACATCCGTTCCAGCTGGTTTCAAATTTTCGCGCGGCCTCGCCACCCTTTTCCGCCACAGGGAGGGGAAGGCGTAGCTCATTGTCGTGACTCCGCCCACTTCGGCAACGTGACACGACGTCAGCAATTGACGTCATCGGCGAGTGGGATCAGTCGCAGTGTACTTCCGCTTGCTGCAGCTCCTAGTTGTTTATTGTTTACATTGTCACACATGCTCCGTAACTTGACGGGCAGTTTTCGGCTCTTCGGTATTCTAAAACCTTTGCGACAGTTCACAACGCAGCAGGAATGCGTGCCTGCTTTCCAGGACGACGAAGGGGCGCGAGATAAAAGAACCCCGCTTGCCGCGCGTGCAATGGGAAAACTATAGTGAACTAGTATATTCTAGTTCACTATAAGGAAAACCAAGAAAGTGCATCCCGTCCGAGCTACCGGAGATTCCCCCTCTCTCAGTTCGATTTGCAGCTGACAACGCTTCCTCCACGTGTTGCTCATGTCAAAGGCGAGGTGCGTGCAGGTGCTATGCAGTGCGAGGAATATACGCGACGACTGCGTGGCCGAAACCGCATCACCGCAGGGCCAAGAAACAAAGTGCAGTTTCGTAGCGGCAGGTGGCAACAGGAACTGACGTTCACTTGTTGAGGCCTGGTTTAGACGAATCGACGAGCTCAGTGGTACGTCAAGTTGTCCATGGGCAAGCTTGCGTCACTGCGTGTACGAGGGGGATTGGTCAGGCGAAGGAAAGACGCGCGGGAATTGTTTCTCGAAATGGAGGGTCTGCGCGGCATGCAGAGCTGTAATATTCGGAAAATGTGATCGTCACGGTCTACTGTACAAATTGGCGAGCTTGTTTGGGGGTGTAAAAAAAAATGGGAGCCTGTTGACTGGCCCTTTAGAAGTAATGTCAACCGACTAACTGAATCTTCTTTTTTTCTCATATGGCACTAACCAAGAAACCTATATGCTCTTGAATGTGGCTTCATTCTCTTCCACCATTAAACATTTCACTTTCACTTTCTCCACTTTGATCTGATTTTCACTTTGATCCACTTTCTTTTTTGTGTGTGTGTGTGTGTGATGCCTTTTCAGTACGTCAGGTTCATTTTATGTTCTTACGTTTAAATATGAGTTGGTGTATTTGGTGTGCTAAGGATATGAAATCTTTGATGCCTGAATTGCATTTAGTCCTTTGTTAAGTGGATGTGTGCATTGTTCACTGTGAAACATTGAAATGGCTCTGATCTTTTAAGCATACCGAAATGGCTTTCCAAATGCGGCTTCATTGTTTAGGCATTGTATTAGTTCAGGAGAATCAGTTACATATAGCAATAAGCTGTAATATCTACTCATGTGAGTGATTGTTTGATTGAATAAGTTACATTTAGTGTGCCATTGTGTAACGATATCCTTAAACCGATCTATGTACATTAATGGGCAATGTTTAAACTCTGCCAATACATATGTGGAGCAGTGATTGCTTGTGTTATGTACCAAAGTGCACTTGTATGTTTTTAGCAACAGATGGTCATGCTATTTTGACCCTTGAAAGTGTTTTTTTTTTCATATTTTCCAGTTCATTTCATTTTAACTTCTCCCATTCATATATTATTTCTAGGGATGGGCGAATAGCAAACTTGAGGTTCGAAACGAATCCGAAGCGAATAGTGATTTGGTAGAATAATTTCGAATCGAATAGTTCGAATAGTATATAGCGCATATTATTATGAAAAATGAGCGTTTTTGTCATGACCCTTGCACAATGTTTTTAAGAATTGGAACTAGGTATGAGCGAATGTCACTTTTTTGGTTTGAAATGAAGTGGAAGCAACCTTGAATAGTATCAAGATTTGAATAGCAGTAGGGTGCAGGTTAGAAGTGGTACAATATGTTACAATTAAAAAATTACTATACTTAGCGCATATAAGCCAATATAACACGATTTAAACTTAAAAAAAAAAATAAAATGTGCACTTAACCTTGAAGTGTGGCTTCGCGGCAGTGCAGATTTCTCCTGTAAAGGTGGTTTCACGGTACAGCAACCTGATGCTGCAGTGAAACCACTTTTACAAGGGGTTATGTGCGGTATATATTCGTTCATTTCGAATAATATAAATTCGTATCGAAGCGAATTCGAATACTGTAATATTCGTTCGAATATTCGAAACAACCGAATATTCGCCCATCTCTAATTATTTCATATGCTTCCTGAGTTGAAAAACCAAGTGATGCTTTTGCTGTCCTGCATTCTACAGATACTTCTGTGTGAAAAAGCAGTGCGATAATTAGTATTAATAGCGCATGTGCATGCAAAAATTCTGGCTGTTTAAGTGTAATCTCAGAGTAACATCAGACCTCTATGTATTGGCAGCAAGTGTTTGCATGTTTTACGAGTAGTATTTGTGTAGAGAGAGCTAGGAACTTGTGTGACACAAGTGTTGTATCAGTGCAGTCCTGCCACTTCAGTAACATTTGGTTTTAGCAGGCCAAGGTTATTAAACATACTTGTAAGTGCAGCAACTCTTATTGATTGCCTGGTGCTGCACTCGAGTTCCGTGTAGTGCGTCACTCAACATGTTCAGCGCAAAAAAAGAACACGAAAACACAAGGAAGGGCACAACACAAGCGCTGCGTTCGTGTTCTTTTTTTGCGCTGAACATGTTGAGTATGTTCCAACTAGCCCAATTTGCCACCTTACTTAAGTGTAGTGTGTGTCACATGGCTTGCATTGCCTTCCTGTTCTTCCTGTGTCTTTGCAGGTTCCTTGTCTGTGGAGTCTCCGGAGAAGTACCCTTCACTCATTAACAAACAAGATGGTCTGTATTCTTGCCGGCAGTGCACCTATGTGACCAAGTCAAAATCACAAATGAAAAAGCACCTTCGCATACACACAGGCGAGCGCCCCTTCCTGTGCCATTTGTGTCCTGCAGCTTTCCCTCAGAACTGCCACCTCACGGCACACTTGCGCACCCACACGGGAGAGCGTCCCTTCTCCTGTATCTACTGCACTTCATCCTTTAAGTCAAAGTCCCAGCTCATGGTGCATATACGCATCCACACAGGAGAGCGTCCATTTTCATGTACACAGTGCGGCTATTCCTTTACACAGAAATGGAACCTGGTCAACCACATTCCCCGTTGTCACGCGAAGAAGAAACCCTGAAGGTCAGTTGTGTGCAACTTTTCTTGTGCCAGAGAAACATGGCTTCTCACGGTATATTGTTTAGAGAAGGGTCACTCCACGCCAAACGTCCCAGCCATTTTGGTGACCATCTCAGCCAACTACAAGTATGGCAGCAGTGTGCCAATGCGACCACGAACAAGGCACAGATGAATATGCACATTTGTAAACACACAGGAGAGCTTCCATACCCATACAGGAGAGCGTCCCTTTTCCTGTATTTACTGCAATGCATCCTTTTCAGTGAGGACCACCCTAATGCAGCAATGGTGCTGCGTACCCACACAGGAGAGGTTGCTTTCTTCTGTGTCTGCTGTAATAGATCCTTTTCACTGAGAGGCAACCTCAAATTCCACGTCTCCAGCCATCCTGCAAAGAAGTCCTAAACGTCGGTGCTGTATGGACTTTCCTTGGAAGGAGGCGAGAAAGGTTTTGTAGTGGTTACCGTCTTGCACTTGAAATTGCAGCAACAGGAGGGTTCTCAAAGCAAGGAAGTGGCACCTTGCAACATATACTTAAGGTACAGACAACAATAAAGGCTTTTTCTTGTTACAAGCAGATTCACTGTTGTGGTCATTTGCTCCCCTGAACATAATGTTATGTCAGAAGTGGGACAGAGTTAATGAGGTGGTTATGGATGCGGCAGCCAGTGCAGATGCCAGGAATACAAGGTCAACATACTGAATGAAAATAGCATGAAAAAACGTAAAACAAGATGAAGAAGGCTGCAGCACAAGCGCATAACAACAACTCTGTTATTATGCAGAGTTGTTGTTATGCGCTTGTGCTGTAGCCTTCTTCATCTTGTCTTACGTCTTTTCGTACTATTTTCATTTATCATGAATTACCAACTCGCCCAACAGTCTATTCTAAGTCATCATACTGCAGGTCGGAACACCCAGACTTCAGCAACCTCCGCCATTAAGCTTCACCAGCCCAGGGGAGTTTCCAACATGGGTTTCCAACATATGAGTATTATGCGTTAAACATTAGCAGGTTCAGATTCCTATGGTGGCCCTGTCCGGATACAAATATTCATAGCAACCCATACTATGTCACAGGTCTGACCACTGCGCTGGTCAGTTTCTTCGCAACCGCTGGGGGCCGAGTTCTTGGGCTTCATGGGTGTATTCATATAGGAGTTAGTGGTGAAGTACTGCACCAGAGTGACCGTTTCCTGTCTGGTGAGGTGTATGGTGTGCATTACAGGCTTTGGTCACTAGTATAGTTGCGATAGGTAATGCGATGCTGGAGGTGGTGAAGGAATGTGTCTCCTTAGCGCAGGTGGTGGCCGCAGATGCGACCCATAACACTGAAGCCCGGTGTCAGAAAAAACACTCTAGGTGTTGACACTACCCCCTACGGCACGACCAGATTGTGTTCAGCACTTCTGATCGCTTTCTCAAGTGGCGCTAGGTTGTGCCACGATGAGGAGTCCTAGCCGTCGCATCAAGTTGCGGTGGATCGTTCGGTGCGGTGGAATTTATTAGCATATATTTAAGTAATGATATGACTGAGTTGCTGCACCTGCAGTCAAGACCGTGTTGTTTCAATTTTTCTAATGTTATATTCAGCATTCACCTTCGAAGACCAGCGAGAAAGCTGCTGTTTCATTTCTCGAAGCTAGTAATTGTAGAGCAATTTACTGCTGCTTTTCTCCCAGATATTACTGTAATGAGACACAGTTAAGTGCACGGTTAATTGCCCGGCTGTAGAGGTTCAGCTGTAATGCATACAATGTTACATGTGGGCCAAAGAAGCAAGGAAATATTACTGGCAGCAATGCTCGAGGTGTCATTCAAGACCGGGATGGTGTACCCCAATCCAGATGTAAAGAGCACAACGCAGGAGCTAAAAACCAGGGAAAAGGATGTTTCCCATGGAAACTGCAGGTGGACAAGCTGTATGAGATCAGCTTAGCAGGTTGTGATTGTGGTCATGCGTATGCCAACTTTTTTTCATTGTTTGAACTTTCGTTTTAGTTAGCCCCTGTTAAGATTATGCTTTTGGAGGGTTAGCGAATTGGTGATTCGCATGCTGTCCTAATTTATGAATTCATTGTTAATCTTTCTCTACTCTTATCGTTCTGTAGTCACTGATCAATCTTAAATATACATGGTGTTTTTTTTAGACATTACACATTTCTTGTTAAAATGCTGTGACGGTCAGGCCCCTGTCGTCTTCGCAAATCAACTCTGTGCCAAGGCGGAAAAACTTTTCCGCACCTTAAGTTACATTCCTTTCAGTAATTAACATAAACTTTGTAAATAACATTTTAATTATTAACTTTAGGTCGGTTGTTTATATGGAAGAGTTATAGTGCGTGACGATTCATGGCATGCCCATTTTTTTTTAATTGGAAAAAAATGCACGTAATTTGAGATAATAGTCAGCGAAATTCAAGGCCCTGATCAAGACTATATCGAAACAGAGTGCACCGGGCGCACAGGAAATCCATCAGCCCTGTTACGTCAGATCATAAGCACACATGACGATTTTTGAAAAAAGGAGCGTCACAGCAGAATATCATTTGGAAAAATGTCAAGTTGTCCCAAATACCCAAATGGACCGCTTATTTTTTGCGTTCGGTGTGTAATGCCTATCCATTTCTTTCTTAAACTCGAAAGAAGCGCAAAGAACTCGTTTGCTTGTCTACCAGTAGCGCCGCAGTGGCTGCCACATAGTTTTAAGCTAAAAAGAAAAAGTGGAAATGGTGCTTTTCTTGGGGATGGACCGGGTCAAAAGCTTTTGAAAATTCCAGACATACTGCATTAACTTGGATGCTGACATCATGTGAAAAATTAGTGATTAACAAAGCCAGCGAGTTGAGTGTTCTGATGTTATCTGTGCGCTTCTTTAATTTTCTCGGCCTGTGGCAGTGACGACAAACACTCTAGGTGCTGGGGCGATGTTCTCCTTGCCGTACCATCGTGTTGTTTCTGTAGTGTTTTAGCAATTAAGTGCTAAAGTGGGTGAATGCTCTACCTTGCACTTGCACTCAGGGAATCTAAACTTTAAAATTTCAGGGAAATTTTCAAGCTTACTTTGTGGCGCAGAAATAAAAACTTCATAAATGCAACATTGTGTCCGTAATGGAACAATTTCACACTTCATGCAGTGCGTTTTTCAGCTTAAAATTTCATCTGCTTACCAAGGTGAGTATTCACTCATTCTAGCCATATGATTGTTTTCACCGTGATACACTAAGAACTGATCTTTTTCAAATATAGCATTAGCACACTAAATTATGTCTTTAAGTGACGTGGCGTAGCTCTAACATTTTATTCTCGGAATTTTTTACCAGTGGACTAACGAGCTAATGACTGGGACTTCTACCTTTTGTTCTTGCAGCAACAATTAGTAAAAAAAAGGAAGAGGTTCACGATCTAATATATGAAATTCGCGGCGAATCCCCGCTAGCAGTCAGTGTGAGGTAATAAATTTCAACGATGCTTTTCAGCTGCAGGTTCTTCCAGATGTCGTCGAGCCCGGGGCGAAAAAAAAAAATAGCCTAGAAGCATTTTGCACAATAACAAAAGCCCCTGTATTACCCACGGAGAAACGTTTGACCTATTTGTTAGTTTAATATGGGAGAATGGTAACTTTTGGGTTTGCGCCCACAAACGGGCCGCTTCGGACGCGCTCAATAATCGGACATTTCGGTTTCGGTTCTTGACTGCTCCAAGTGCCACCTGCTTCCTGTGGCAGGTGTCATGGCGGCTTCCTGTTCAACCTTTTTGAAGCTCCATGTGACGGTTTTCGATTTTCGAGCTTCCTTTGCGCTGTTGTTCATGACCTTGATAAATATAAATGCACATATACATACATGCACACGTTATGATTATATTTATCACCATGTGGAAGGTCAAGCATCGTTACATCCAAAGGTAAACAAAACGCCACTGCATGCTGCATGAATTCCTGACCCTGTGAGGCGAATATGTATTGCTTTTACAGTGACCGCTGCCTTTGCATCTGAGAAGCATGAAAGCGAGTCTGGCTGCTTTCACAGGGCGTCAACTATAGCGACGAAGACCTGCGTTTTTATCGTGGAAGACGTGAGCTGCGCAAAGACCGGCAAGAAAACTCGGCAACAAGTCGCCTTCTCTTGTATCCTCGTTCGATGCTTTTCCTCCTTTCTCGATGGACACCTACCAGCTAGTGCAACTTTCTGTCCTCCTTCGTCTCTATGTGCTTCATTATTCGCCGTATTTCGAAAGGAGATCGCATTCGTTTGTCCGCATCGTCAACTAACGCAAAGCTTCTTTGCGTCTAGGAGAACTCTTTGTTGGGCAAGTTGGTGTACGTTCATAATTGATTTTTTAAGGCGCAAAGCAGGACATACACAAGAAAGGACACGGGGCGGAGCGCTCCGTCCCGTGTCCTTTCTTATGTATGTCCTGCTTTGCGCCTTAACAAATCAATTATGAACCTTATTTGCGTCGTTCGTACTCGTTCGTACTCGTTCGCACCCCGCCATCGGAAGTGCCCGTGGTGGCATTAACTGCAACAAAGTGAAGGTTGCTTGTCTGCTGCAGTGTGCAATGACACCATTTTTTTTTTTTTTTTTGTATCGCAGGAGCCATTCATTCCAGCTACCTCTCCACGCCCCACCGGCTGCAGTCGCTTCTGTACTGGCGTCAACACTTGTGATATTTTCTTCTAGACACCTATGACAGAGCTAAGCATTTAAATTCCGTTTTTGCTTTCTATTCCAAGCTTGAATGCGCAAATGTGACCATGCGGACAACAGCAACAGCAGGCTATCGCAGCGGACATGCCCATGGTGGGTTGAAAAACACATTCATATATTGCATTTCTTTTATTTCACACGTGCACATATTTGCTACGTATGCATGCGCAGCGAAAGACGAGCTAAATGGGATGGCATGCCTCGCGTGTTTACAATGCAATCGCATTACAAACAAATCGGATTGCTTGCATGAATCATAGAACCCACAAAGCAAAAAAGCAAGAAAGCATGAGCTTAAGTGCATTCTACACGGATTGCGATATTTCAAGCCCAAAAAGCAACACGGTTTAGACAACTTATTATCACTAGAAACTACCGACTCTCTGAACGTGTTCTGAACTGTCGAGTGTTTCAGGGTTTATCGCCTGTCAAGTATAGGGAACCCAAGCTCAAGTGTACGGTGCGACAACAGTGCCGCACTGCAGCTCTGGAGAAGCTCTGGCGAAACTGGGGGCAGGCGCAGCTGACTTTTCCTGTATGCCGGCAGCGGGAGCATGCACGCACGTATGCTGCTCAGTTGGTGCAGGGAACTGGGACGCCGTGCCGACAGCTTGGCACGCTGAACCGAGAGGAATTGCTGTGCCAAGCTGCATTTCCGGATTGGCAGAAGTGACCTCGCGGTTGTGAGGTCCGAAGTGTTGCTGTGTCGTGGCCTGCCATAACAGTGCAGACAACACCAAGGCACGCGAATCACTTGTGAAACTGTATCGGTTCCCGGGCATGTCGCACGAGAAATAAAGGCGACAAGCGTGGATCACCGCAGTAAGGAGAATCAAGTATGTCCTAGCTACCAGCACTGTCTCGCCTTCTATTTTGGCTGTTTCAGTTTATCGCTTTTGTTCGTTTCGACGACCTGAATCAGCACGTAACGTGGCGCATGCACGCAGCGACTACAGTAATGGTTACTCGTTGTCTTCTCGCGTTGTCGAAGTCCAGTTACGGTTGTCGGTGAAACAACCTTATGTTTTGATTCCCCGTGTTCGTGAGACCTACCCATCGTTGTTGAACGTTCACACTCGCGTTATACCGCGGTTAGCAATGCGGGGCTGGATGAATTGAACTGAACTCGGCACGTTGTCAAAAGTTCGGCGCCTGCAATTTACGTGTAGGGAAGGCTGCTTTATCACGCCGGAACGGACTGTGCATTTTTAGCAAATTTTGACATCATTCTGCTGGTTTTCTTTTTTGCTTTTGTCACTTTATTAGGGTGATATATATTTAAGCCGCAAAATATAACTGGCACTTAATACATGCTTTGCAATTGCAACCTTTCAGTAGCCACCTTGTGACTTTGTGCGATTTTCTAGCCTTGTTCGCGCAGCAGGTTTTATACGCCTATAAAGTCGATATCCTCATAAAAAAAGAGCGCGAGCATGATGCGAAAGCCGAAAGAAACGAGGCGAACAGTTCAACGTGCTTCACAGTGGTTAAAGCTCAGCTAGCTGTCTCACATCTTAATCGGCGGGTGATGCTACAGCGGCACGGAGGACTTGACTCTAACCTGCTCAAGAAGAAGTGCCATGACTGTATAATTTCTTTTGTTCGCACGCCGCAAACGTTTGTTCACGAAAGTACACGGCTGCAACTGCAAGCATGCCATATCAAAACAACGTTCATATGATTCATAGTCGATCATGCAGAACATCGATAGCGTGCACAGCTTCATTTCGGAGTGCACGTGGACCATAACGTATCTTTAACATGACAGAATGAGACTGATCTCCAGGTATACGTCCTACATGGTGTAATCTCGACTTACGAAATGCATTTCGCATTGAGTCGGGCGTCGTCGTCGTCCATCGTCTGCTCTTCACCGTAAACGTGATTACCAACCCTTCCTCCTTTTATCAAGTTCACTTTTCGGAAGTGCATGTCCAGCTGGAAGACCTTTCTGGAGCCGCACTGCAGGCGGTACATTGTGAGGCCCACAAGTGCAAAGCGAGAACTCTGCGCATGCACGGAAGCGAGCAGTAGCGCGTTGGAGAGAAGGGAAAACGCGTGTTGTTTGCCCCCAGTTTCTATTTCCTGCCACAGACGGCGCTGCCTGTCAAGAGTAGCAGCGCCACTAAGTGATGCTTGGGGAGCCTATCGGGTAATGACTATGGTACATGATGACATGTACACATAAATGATGCGGACAGTCACGCACACACAAAAAGCAGTTATTCATAGTCTTTGATTAATGCCTCTTGTTTCTAGGAACACAAGCAGCGCTGTTGTGTTGCATTGCACACAACCGGTACTTTGCCATGCGCCAGGGAGTTGCCGCAGCTCCAAACCTAGCTGGGCCACGTTGCAAATTTTATGCTCCTTTAGATTTCGTCGCTCTAGCTCTAACGGTGGAAATCACGAAGGTCTCTTTTAGATCTTTCTGAGAATTGCTTGTGAAGTTCAATGAAGAGTCTGATTGTCGAATTTTATGCTTAAAGTAGCTGATGTAAACTACGTCTAGCCTTATCTGGTGAATGCCTGCCTAATCCTTGTGGTATACAAAAGCTACAAGGCATGTCTATTTCGTGCACTGGGTCCATACTGGTTGCTTGTACTGCACTACTATCAAATCACTGCAGATGCCAAGGAAACAGACCTCAGTTGCCACATGAAAGGAACTGACAAAGGTAGAAGCTTGGGCTTGTTGAAAATCCACAAAAGTAGACTTACAGTGCGAAGACATAACGACAGAAAAGAAGACTACAGGCTGCGCTGTCTTACGACATAGCTTATTGCTGCAGTCGCTTCATGTGCTTATGTACTTAGGGGTGCATGCGCAGAAGAACAGGAGAAAGAAAAAAGATTAATAGAAAGAAGAAGGCGTTGACACAGCACGCTTGTCAAAAGATAAGAACCATCAAAATTCAGGAGTGGAACAAACCACACAATCATGACTCGTCCAGAATGATAATTTAACTAGGAGTATGAGTTACAAAAGGGGGGCTGACACAAACACTGCCTGTTTTTCTGATGTGGTCAGCTTCAATGACATTGCGCATGAGCTGCAATTTATTTCTCGCCAAAATGGGGGGTGCGCACAAAGGAAAAAGGGCATGCAGCTGCAACCCTAACAGTGCATACCCAAATGCTTTTTTGATTAGGTATCTAATGCTGGGGTTCATTTAAGCGCTCATTAATGCTCCTATTTGTTCGCCCTACATAATTAGCACTGCATGACAGGGGGATCTGATAGACCTCACCGGTGGCGCAGGGCACAGAAGGATCACTGTGCTGTGAAGCACAGTGATTTTGATGCAGCGTCGAGTCATTGACACACACCCAAAGCTTTAGCAGTTCCCCCAGAGCTGCAAAAAACACCGTGACACCTGTATGCTGTGCAATTTTTCTCAGCCGATAATACACATTGTGAATGCACGCCCACACAGGAGAGCATTCCTTTCATGTGTCCACTGCAATGCATCCTTTTTGCACAAGACCACCCTCACGTATAATTTTGATTATAGACCACCTATATCCAAATGAAAGCACTATGGCCAGATGAGCTAGTGCATCATGTTCATTGCAAACATCACAGAAGTACAGTTCACTCCTCAGTTGCTCTGTCTCATACCATTGTCACGCAGCGCACATAATGTCATTCGCAGCGGATGGGATTAGGTGTTAATGCCATTTTTTTTGCTGATGCACGAGCATTGTGAATGACATTCCCAGCTAATGGCATTCGCCCATTGAATGCTTTTCCTGAACGCAAGCAAGCATGACATGTGTAATCTTGATGACAGGCGCTAGGCAAAAAATGACAAAATCCAAAACCTATCGCAAGATGCAATCAATGTTAGGTTCTTATTAATGGCTGCTTTTAACTTTTCGATAAATTTTTTATGTACAGCGCGGTAGTTGAAGCAAGTTGTGCAACTGTATTCTTGTTCCCAGACTCTGTCTTAACACCAATGCCTTCTGTTGGCCACGTGTATTAACGCTCGTCTGTCCTTCTTTTTCAGTTCCTCCATGTTGTTTTCGTCAAGTGGTGCCGCGGTAGCAGGGTTGGAATTTCGCACGCGATATCTATCCGCCATCCATAGAAACAAACTCTGCGGTTTTATGCGGGCCACGTTCCCCGTGGTTCTCCGCAGTCTTTGCAGTGTGTGTCATTCCCAAATTTTCTGGTATCCATATGCCTAATACACAAATGACTGCAGCATCCATTATTTGTGTCCCTTCAGGGAATACTCCTATTGGTATTACGTCCTTTTTGTTTGTGTATCTTGCCCCGATTCTAACCATTTCAATTTTTTCCGGTGAGCATTGCATCCCTGCTTTTGTCACGAAAGCTTGTAATTTATATACTGTCTCATGGAGGGCGTTTTGTTTGTCTGCCTGGAAAGTCACGAAGGAAGTAGAAACGAGCATGGAAATCCCAGCAGTAGAGAAAGTCGCGAAGGAAATAGAAACAAGAGTGGAAATCCCAGCAGTAGACAAGCGCTTGCTACATTTGTAGCACATGAGGAGAAGCCGCACAAAGACATTGAGAAGGCAAAAGCCTAATTGGAAATTGGAAATAAGGACAGCACAATTGGCATAAGAAGTGGTTGGCATGGGCAATGACGTGATCTTGTCCTTCTTGCCACTGGGCGAGAAAAGCGCCAATGCTATGTCCAGTGGCTTCACTGTGAAGTTCAGTGGGAGCTGATGGGTAAAAATGGGCCAACGTTGGTGCGGGGCTAAGTAATGTAGTAAGTGTGCGAGACGCATTAGCTTCTTTGAGACTCCAGTAAAATGACGTGTCCTTCTTGAGTAGATACATGCGGGGACAGACAGTGACAGAGAAATTCTTGACAAATTAGAAAATAAGATTAGAAGCCAATGAAGTTCCATACATCTTTTGCAGAATGTTGTATGGGGAAATCTTTGATGACAATGATTTTGTCAAGATTGGGTTGCAGACCTCGACCGCTTACAAGGTGACCAATGGCATCGATTTCTCAGTGGCTAAAACAGCATTTGGAAGAGTTGAGCTCAAGGCTTGCTGTTCTGAAAACTTCAGAAACAGCAACAGGTGACTTCAGGAACTTTGGCAACAGGTGGCAAAGATGGCTTTAAAATGTCATTGAGAACTTGATGATATCATCCAGATAGCAAAACCTGTTGACCATTGGTGTCCACTAAGAAAGAAGTAGGTCATCGTTCTTTGAAATGTGGCTGGGGCGTTACACAGTTCTAAAGACATCACTTTAAGCTAGCAAAGTTCATCGGTTGTAACATATGCAGTCCTTTAATGGTCTAGATTGTCCACAGAAATCTGCCAGCAGCCTCTTCGTAACACCCCAAGGTGAAGTTTAATTATTTGATGAAAATTGATAGGTTGACGATCACACTAGCAAGAAATGTCAGTTATTTGCAAGTCTGGTTGACAAAAAGGGTAAAAGTTGTGCAAGTGTACTGTTATTGTTTGTGGTAGCTTTAAAAATGCTCTCTGTGCTGTTTCAGGTGTGTTCATTCAATCTACAGAGCATCCTAGAAGGTGCATGGTTTGGACATTGACAGAAATGCATCACACCAGCCTCTTAGAAATTAATCATTTGTTTATTGTTATGTTGCTGTTTGATTTGTTGTAAACTTGATATTTTGACAGTGATATAACCATGTTTTCTGGCTGCTTCCTTTGATTGCCATTTTAAATCGAAAGAAGTGAGATATTCTCTTTCTGCCCTGTCAGTCTGACGTTCTTAAACAAAAGAAATGATTTCATTGCAGTCCAATCATGAGCATAAATTCTGCTGGTCTTTGCAAAGCATTAGTTTAGGCTAGGTAGCTGGCAATGTCATGTCTCTAGAAGTCTGTCCAACATTGCTCATGTTTGTGCAAGTTAAGCTGACTGAAACAATGTTGTAGATAAGTTACCACAATACTCTGCACTGTGCTATTGCTTTTCCATTGCAGAAAATTAACAGTGATCTTGAAAAAAAGTTTACTAGTACAGTTATGTTGTGCTACATCATTATGCATTTTGTCCTTTAACCCGTTATGTATGTGTTCTTGTGCTGTGCTTTCAAGTCAGTACAGTTGTGAAATTAATGCACACCAACTAACTTCATTGATTTTCATATCACAGTGGCACTGATTGACGAATAATCATTTCCTGAATACTCTTAAATATGATGGTATTCTCTGTGATCATCAAGTTCTCCACCATTTGAGTTTCATGAAGTTGTTTTTATTATACCTTTCATGTTACGTGACATACGTTTTGTTCGTGTTCTTTCTTGCATGTACCTGTTGGTGCGCTGAGTGTGCTCATGACATGAATACTTTAATGTCTTAAATGCATTTAGTGCTTTGTTAGTTTGATTAGTGCATTGTACAGTGTAAAATATTTAAAGTACTTTAAAGATTTAGCCATGACATTGTGACTTTCCAAATGTGGCTTTTATATGTAGCTATCACGTTCATTCAGGATAGTGTTTTGCATTTTGCTCTCATTCAAGCAATATAAAACTTATAATGGAATTCATGTAAACTGCATTAAAAGGCAACAACCATCTGTTGTGTAGTACACAAAAGTGTGGCTGAATTGTTTTCCGCTAGAAACTGTGATGCCATTCTGACCATTGTAATTGTTGTTGTTTGTCTTGATATTCCGCGCTTTCTTTCATATTGACTTGTTTAACTCATATTTTCTTAATATGCGTCATGTGTTGAAATATCAAGATCCTTTTGTTAAGTTACATTGTATAGATACATGTATATGTGAAAAAAAAAAAGTATGATGATTAGCTTTTTGATTTAGCGCTTCATGCAGTGTTGCATATAGTACAAACAAATGCAGCTCTTTCTGTATACTATCAAAATTGTATCCCAATTATTCTTATATTAGCAACAGGTGTTTGTATGTATTGGGCACAGTATTTATGTACAGATAGTTGGGAAATTGTGTGAGATCTGTATTGTGTTAGTGCCCCGCCACGGTGGTCTAGTGGTTATGGCGCTCGACTGCTGACCCGCAGGTCGCGGGATCGAATCCCGGCCGCGGCGGCTGCATTTTCGATGGAGGCGAAAATGTTTGAGGCCCGTGTACTTAGATTTAGGTGCACGTTAAAGATCCCCAGGTGGTCGAAATTTCCGGAGCCCTCCACTACGGCGTCTCTCATAATCATATCTTGGTTTTGGGACGTTAAACCCCAGATATTATTATGTATTGTGTTAGTGCTCTGTTACCACTTCAGTAAGATGTGCTTTGGGTGGGCCAATGTTATCACATGCTTAGAAGTGCAGCAACCATTTTTAAGTGCAAGCTACTCCATTGCAGTTCCATGCAGTGTATGACGCATGGTTTTCATTGCCTTCCTGTTCTGCCTCTGGTTTTGTAGGTTCCTTGTCTTTTGAGTCTCCGGAGGACTACCATTCACTCGTGTCCGTACAAGGCAGACTGCATTTTTGCCGGCAGTGCACTTACGTCACCAAGGAAAAGACGAGAATGACAGCACACCTTCACAAACACACAGGCGAGCCCTTCCAGTGCCACTTGTGTCCTGCTGCATTCTCTCAGAAAGGCAACCTCAAACGGCACATACGCACCCACACAGGAGAGCGTCCCTTTTCCTGTGTCCACTGCGGTGCATCTTTTTCAGAGAAAAAAACTCTCAAGGAACACTTGCGCACCCACACAGGGGAGCGTCCCTTTTCCTGTGTCCATTGCAGTGCATCTTTTGCAAAGAGATGCAACCTCAACGACCACATCTCCCGTCGCCATGCAAAGAAGCAGCCCTAAATGCCTGTAATGTAATTACTACTTTCCTTGTAAGGGAACAGAAGGGTTATTTGATTGAATTTATGTTTATGGAGGAGGGTGACTTCTAAAGTGTATCAAACGATTTCAAATGCCTCAGAAATATATTTCCTTGCATTATATTGCTTAAAAGTCTGTCATTGTTAATGATAAGAATTGTTGAGTGAGACTATATAGCTACACCATGATGATGAAGTGTTTACTCACCTTGGATGTGGATTGGCAGAAAATGCGTTTGCGTGGAACTTCGCTGAAGTTGTACATTATATACTTCTGTACCTTTTTTAATGAGGTACATAAGCAACTAAGGGCAGGGTTCAATGATGTGCCAAATTTCTGTCCTTTCATCAGGTATGTCAGCGCACAACCATGCGCAGGCACCTTCGTTCCTGTAGTTCAGGCTCCCAATGGCCACATCCCCCTTTCCCTATGGCCACAAGGTTGCGGGGACATGTAGCAGAACCGGCCAAATACACACACACACATACACGTACGTACATTAGATAGCGAAGCTGTAAGGCCGCAAGTGTATCTGATTGGTTAGTGAGATCATGCTGTGTTGAAAATCACGATTCCACTTGATTGGGCAAAGCATGTTCACGTGGCTTGCAGGCTTATGCAATGACGTTTCAGCGATTGCCTTGCGTCACATGAAGTGCCACTGGTGCAGCCAGAATCCTACCAAGTGTGCGCTCCCTGTTGTCTACATGACGCACTTACGCCCGCAAGCGCCTTGCATTGGTTTATTATAATTAATGTAAGTCTCTAGTTAATGTAATTAATGGGTGCACTTATTGCCTTGCTGTGCTTTGCAATTAATGTAAGTTTGTAATTAATGTAATTATTAAAAGTGCAAATCGCTCTCCCGGAATCTTGAACCGATAGTCATCATCATTTCATTTTATTTATTTATTTATTTACTCCCCCTCTGTGCACTTGACCTTAGACTAAGACGGCTTCGCTGTAGAAAGAAAGCGCAGCCTTTCCTGGCGTCAGCCTTACAATGGGGATCGATGATTCTTGAATGTAAAGTAAATGTTCCCCATGGTGTCTCCAGACTCCAGAACTGCCTCGAGTTGCGGTCCACACTGACTTAGATAAAACTCAAAAATAGAAAGAAATCAGCTGTCCCTCTTGCACATGGTCGGTATCAGCGCCGCGTGCTACCCTGCACCTCTGGCCGGCTCCTTGAATTGAAAACCAGGTTGCAGCATAGTCAGATGACAGGCAAGCGGTAGTTCTTTGCTCCTCACGCGGTCGCTCATCCGTCCTGCTCTGCATGACATGCCGCGTACGCGTGCGTCTTTTCAATGTCGAACGTTTAAAAAAGGAACGCCGTTCCGTCTGTCATTCCTTCGTAAATATAACGAGTTCCCGTTACAGTTCCACAGACCCTTATACAGAATGTTGGCGTTCCTCCATTCCTCTCAAGAGGAACTAGTTCCTGGAATGTCGTTCCATACAACACTGGCTTTGCGGGCCAAAGTCGGGACGTTTTACGGCACTTGCGGCATATGCGGCCGAACTACGCAAGGAGTTCGTGCCTTCGTTTCGGAAGCGAAGTTGTGAAGAGCTTGACAGTTTTCTCATGTATATTTTTTATATGTGAAAATTACATAATGTTCTTTAAAATAAACATGCACTCGCTTTTGAACCAGAATATCAGTGAGAGATTTAACGAGCTGCCCATTGTAACAACGTTAGTGTTTCTTTTAGCCACGCCACCCTAACCAAGTTGCCACATTGGCCTTTGTTGCCTCTTAGATATTTGCCCTGTTGAATTATTCGAAACTTCGAATAATAGATATTCGAATGTCTAATCGAATCATTCGATTACGTATTATTTTGTTTGAATTTGAAACTCGAATATTTGCACACCCCTAATTTTTTTCTTACTTAAAACAAAAAAATGGAAGTGATTATAAATCTTGTCACATTAATAAAGTTATTTACTTTTGATTGAGGTGTAAAGATGGTTTTAATCGGGGCACCCCATACTGTAGATTGCATCTCACTGGGGTCCAAAATGCAGATTATCTCAAATTTGTCATCTTAGTTTTTTTTTTTGGAAGTACTTGCAAATTACAGTGATGTAAAAATATTCTGAACACAATATATTGTCATGTGGTTGTGACGGTGAAGCAGTCAAACTCCAGCAGGTAAGGATGAAACAATTTATTGGGCGAAATTGTACCCAGAAGAAAAAACAAGTGATACACTCGATGCAACGATTGCCTCAAGCACAATTGTTGGCCATTGTTAATCTGATCAGTGGCAAGGCATGTCAGCATTTATACATGTGGCATCGAAGGTTCTAGCCTTATTGTTGGTGGTCGTGTTAGTTCCAGAAGGAATTCCACTGTTCGTGTTGCGCTGTCAAGCTTATCAGAACAATCTAAAATAATCGGGAATGTTTGACATTCCGGCGCGGCATGCGCAACGCAGTGGTTACATGTGTGACAGGTCGGTTACATGAAAATGAAAGGACGAGTGCGTGACATGTGTAGCTTCCATTTATTAGGTATTGATTACTGATATACTCAGACTTAGCATCACATTACAAGGGGGAAATGCAAAGATAGCACTTATGACAAAATTTCTGAAGACGTCTATGGCAGAACAGCTTCAATAATTTTATTGAACTTCAAACATTTTAAGGAGACCCTGAAACACTTTTTGAGCGTAGTCGGAAAATGCTGCTTTCATTATTCAAGGTTCCTGTGAACATAACAGTCAAGTATTGCACTTCACGCAACAGGGAATTTGTAATTTGGTTTGACAAACAGCGGACATTCACTCGCTGTTTTGTCTGCAAACTATGTAGACAAAAAGAAGGACACGGCCACTGCCTGATTTCATCATCGCGAAAATATCTTCGGTAATAACTGGCATAGGTTGTCGATAGTGCCCACTTTACAGCGTATCGTGTCGCGTAGTTGGTAAGTGCCTCAGTCAATTTGTTTCTTCTCAGAGGCATTGAGAATGGTGCAATGACATTGAGGCTAATGTGATCATCATCATCATCAGCCTGTCTACGCCCACTGCAGGGCAAAGGCCTCTCCCATGTTCCGCCAATCAACCCGGTCCTGCGCTTTCTGCTGCCACGTTATACCTACAAACTTCTTAATCTCATCTACCCACCTTATTTTCTGTCTCCCCCTAATGTGATAATGTGCTAATGTGATAGAACTGGATAATTGGAATTTCTATCGGCCGAAGTAGGCCAGCTCATGACTAGGAAGAGTGCGTGTGGCACTGGCAGGATTGAAAAGCAGCTACGTGTAAGCGCACAGAAAGGTGAAGGCCTGGCTAGAAGAATCAACCCTGTATGCGATCGTATGCACTCCAATATATTGCAGGAGTAGGGGCATTGAGAAGTTGTTCAAGAACAATAGAACAGAGCGTTTTTCGAACTGCGAGTAGAAGCTCTGGGTAGAAACTCAGTGAGAGCATAGACGGTGGACAATGCACTGACAATGTCCGCTACTGAGCTGTTCATTGCACGTCAGTAAAGCCAGATATTTTTGGAATCACGTGCTGGGAAGTCGAGAGGCATTATGAAAAGTTTCTCAGCACGCAGACCAGGACGTGAGAAAAGAAGACATACACATCCTTGTCTGTTGCGTGTGTGCAGAGTAACTTTCCATAATGAATTCATACCAACTCGCCCAGTTATCTATACTTTTGCAAGTCGGGAGGCATCCACAACAAGACTGGACAAGCAGTTGGCATCCTGGTACAATTGACCATAATAGTGAAGCACCACAAAGCTGTATTCTTCAAGCTTTAAGGCTCAGCAACCAGGCCTTCCAGTTGGATTTTTGGAGGGAGGACAACCAGCACACTGCATCGTCATCTGTGACCGCTGAAAAGGCACTGCCAAACAAGTGTGGTCGATATTTTTCAACTGCTGAAACTAGTGCGAAGCGCTTTTGCTCAGAGTCGTGTAGATAGTCGGGAGTGTCGTCAAGTTGTCACAGAGGGGAGACGGGATAGCGTGTTACATTTACTGTAGTATGTGCAGAAAGGCCAGCTGCCGTCCTTCTTCACTAGCACAACCAGTGATGCCGATGGATTGCAGGAAGGTTCAAGGACGTGTTTCGTGAGCATTTTTTTTTTTACTTCGTGCTGCTGCTGCCGTTGAGTGACCTGTTGCTCAGCTTGGCACACACAACAAGGACATTGTCGGGTTGGGCTGGTGTCTCCAGTGTTGAGTGACAAATGATGTCTGAAGCAAAGGCTGGTTATCAAGGTCAATCATGTCGTGGTAGGAGTTCGATGGTAATTGAATGATTACTGAAATGTAATTGACTGCATTTGCATTATCTTTATACCAACCTTAATAAATGAGGCAATGGAAGGGGCTAGCTTGTGTCTTTCAGTGCAGCCCTTGACATCCTCTTTATCTTCACCAACATTTCTTTTTTGTTGTCTGTGATTCCTTGTTTCGATGTGAAAAAAAAAAAAAACAGCCATGATACTGAAGACTCATTCCATGTGCCCACAGAAAAGAAAGGCAGTGTTGTACAAATACTTTTGCTCAAGATTCTATTTTCTCAATAGTTCAAATTTCTCATCTTGGTCCTCTTTGAAATGAAGCATTTTATTATTGCTCTAGCTCAAGGAAGAGACTTGTGGTGAGAAAAGCAGAAATTGGAAAAAAAGCTTATACCCAACTACTCGATATCCTGGTTTCGGATTCCAATGTAACTGCTGTTATCAAGCCATAGCTGCGCTGGTTCGAATTGTTGACCAACATGGTGCGTTGAAATGAGAAGACAAATACTGGGAACCATGATTTGGTTGTTTTAACATTCGAATCTTGTATATCCTGCTCCATGGCACCAGCACACGTAGTGTGCTGTGGAGCTCCCGCCGATTACAAGTGTCCAAATTTGTATCACCCACTAGATGTTGTCTCTTTTATAAGTCTAAGTAGTTACATGTAATTACTTACTGGAAAGGTAATTGCTCAGTCACGTATATACCGACAAATGTAATCGATTACGGAGGAATTTGTTTGGCTCTAGTCTTGTTGATGCCAAGGGTGAAAGTTTGTGTGGTTATAATGAATGTGTTCGTGCTGTCTTTAACAGTGATTTCTTTCCTATTTCAGCTGTGTCTGATCCTTCTAATGGAGCATCCAAGAAGTTGCATGCTTCAGACATTGCTACAAATTCACCACACCAGCCTCTTTGCAAAAGTTACGTACTTGTTTAGCATTACGTAGCTGTTTGATTTGATATTTACTTCAGAATGCGATGAGGATGTGGCTATGTCTACTGACTGCTGCCTTGAATTTGTTATATTAGCATGACTTAAAAGTGTACATATTGGTCTGTTAGTCTATTGAAATAGGGAAGAAAAAAAAGTGATTTCATCATGGTGTTTAAGTTTCTATTTCTATCAGCGTGAAAAAAATTGTGCCTCTCTTTACAAATCATTGGTTCATGCTAGGTAAGTGGTAATGCATACTCTCGTTTTACAAGTCTCTTCAACAATGCAGATGTTCACATAAGTGTAACTGAGAGAAACAGTTTTGCATATAAGTTACCACAACACTTGGTGGTTTCACTTTGCATTTTCCATGCAGTATGTTAACAATGATTTTGAATTATGTTTACGGTGGAAACCTCGTGTTACGTTTAAAAGTGCTTCCCCTGGGGCTAGTGTGTATGGCATTCTGAAGTGTAACCTGTCCATTTTGTGTGCTTGTGTCATTCGTCTCTGGTCATCTATGCAGCACATCGTTACAGTAAAACAGAGAGCTGGGCGAGTTGGTATGAATTCATGTTGAAACTTTTTTAGCACGCACAAAAGACGGAGGACACAGAAAGCGCTCGTTTTGTACCTTCTTTCTGTGTCCTCCGTCTTTTGTGCGCGCTAAAGAAGTTTCAACATGAAGACATCGTTACACTTCAGAACTCATGTTATACATTAAGCATTTAGCCTTGTCATCTTCTATGTTGTTGTTTTTTTGTTGTTGTTGTACTTTCAAATCAGCTGTACATTAAATGTAATGTCTACTGACTTACTGAATCTATTTTTTTTTCTCTCCTGTGGCACTAACCAAGGAACCTATATGCACTCAAATGTGGCTTCATTCAATTCCACCGTTAAGCATGGTACCATTTTCACTGTGATCCACTTTTTTATTATTATTTTTTTGTGATGCCTTTTGAGTACATCAGGTTCATTATGTGTTCTTATGTTTATGTAAGAGTTGGTGCATTTGGTGTGCTAAGGATATGAAATCTTTGATGCCTGAATTGAATGTAGTCCTTTGTTAAGTGGACGTGTGCATTGTTCACTGTAAGGCATTAAAATAGCTTTGATCGTTTAGGCGTGCCAAGATGGCTTTCCAAATGCGGCGTCATTGTTTAGCCGTTACATTCATTCAGGAGAATCAAGGAACGACGATGACTTTTCAGGGCTCGTTTTTCTTTGTTAGACACAATATTAATTAGAACTAACACAATAATGCCAGGAAACAAAGAAAAACGAGCCCATAAAAGTCATCTTCTTTCCTTCATTCATAGCGAGGGTCTTGTTCTGGCAGATTTGATGCCCTCAGGTACTATGTGAGGGATTATTGGTCAGCTGCCAGCTCGTAAAAAGATCACGTGCTACGCGACGCCAACAGGCAGAAAAAGAGTGTTCCACACTCGCCGCCATGGCTGCGATCGGCGCTGACTAACACACCTAGGTTTAAATGCACATATAAAGCCGATAAAAGTGGATGAGAGGATGACCGCCGCCGTAGCTCAGTGGTTGAACATCGGACACATTCGCTGGTTCGGTCCCTGCCGGCGGCAAGTTATTTTTTCGTCCCACTTTACTTTCCTCACATTTATATCATAATTACTACAAGTGATATCCCCTATACTTTCCTTGGCATTGTCTGTTAGTTCTAATTAATATCGAGAATCATTTACATATAGCAATAAAATGTAATATCTACTCATGTGAGTGATTGTTTGAGTGAATAAGTTACATTTATTGTGCCATTGTGTTGTTATGATATCTTTAAAACGATGTAAGTACATTAATGGGCAGTGTTTAAACTCTGCCAATACATGTGTGGAGCAATGATTGCTTGTGTTATGCACCCAAGTGTACTTGCATTTTTTTATCAACAGATGGTCATGCTATTTTCACCCTTGAAAATGTTTTTTTTTTTTCATATTTTCCAGTTCATTTCATATTAACTTCTCCCATTCATGTATTATTTCGTATGCTTCCCGAGTTGAAAAACCAAGTGATGCCTTTGCTGTCCTGCATTGTACAGATACTTCTGTGTGAAAAAGCAGTGCAATAATTAGTTTTAATGGCGCATGTGCATGCAAAAATTCTGGCTGTTTAAGTGTAATCTCACAGTAACGTCAGACCTCTATGTATTGGCAGCGTTTGCATGTGTTACGAGTAGTAGTGAAACCTCGTTAATACGTACCTGCCGGGAACGCGGCATAACTACGCACTAAACGGTAGTACGCATTAAACACCAAGTGCAAGTTTGCATCTCCTAGCGTACGCCATCGCCGCCAGCAAATAAGTAGAGTGCCACAGCAAATATTGCCTAAAGTACCCACCGCAAAGCCTTTTCTTTCTTTTTGCCAAAGTGGAGAAAAGATCCTGGCACACTTGCACGACTGCCCGATAGCGCGTAGTGGCGACGCCGAAGAGCATTTCGAAACTATTGCAGGGTCCGGGATACGCGGTCAACGCAGGGACCGACATAGCGACAGAACGGACAGTGTCTGCTTTCCATGGTATATGTGCCTGCGTCTAACCGCGACCTGCTACTAAACGAAAACTGACACAGTTCCAGTGAAACGCGGTACGGCCGCGTGGAGCCGATCGTCTCCCGGCTAGTTGCGTGCAGCGTGTCGCCTACTCGGCTCACGCCGTCACTACCGGGCCGCTTGCTGTGACGCACGCGCGCATTTATCGTGGGAATGTTGTTCGTACCCACTTCGCTCCAGATCGTGCACAGATGCGGCGAGTAGCTTGTTCGATTAACGCAGCGATGACGAGCTTCATGCAAGCGATGCGCACTCCGCGATGCTCTAGCGGTCCTGGCAGCGGACGGAGGCGCGTTGTGTGGTCGCCTAATAAAAGCGTGCAGTATGGTTACAACCGCGCTACGCTTGCTGTATCGTACACGTGCGTTTAGTGTGATAACGTCAATGCAGCGAGGTTTCTCGGCGCCCGCGACCCGCAACGCTAATACGCAACAGCCATCTGCTTTCGCTTCTACAAAGCGGTACGCGCCTGATGACGGCTTTTTGGTACATGGCTGAAGTTCTTCGTCCCTGCCCGAGCATTTGTGCCATTAATTCAACTTCAGCCTTGAAGACGGCCGCGCACAACGAAGCCGATCGGCGGTCCAGCGCGTTCAGGTTGTCACCTTATAAAAGCCTGCAGTAGGCTTAAAAAGTAGCGCTGCGCCGCACGCGTGCCCGAGCAGATAGCTCAAGATACTTATTGTGATAAGGTTGTCGGCGATAAGTCATGCCGGCGCGTTCGTCGGTGGCCGCCACCTCGTCTTCGTTCTTTCCCGATGCTTACTCGCAAAGGCGTCGCCGCAATCGCGCGGAAGTCGGAATCGGGGATCGACTGATCTGCGCACTTCTCAAAAAGGGGGAAGACCTCTGGCGGCACATTCTGGCGTCGGGAAGATGAGCGGCGCAGTAAAATTTTATGGCACAAAAAGTTATCGCGGTACGCAGGGTACGCACTAACCGGTAGGCATAGGGCGAACCACTACGGCTTAAGCAGTCAGCGAATGCATTGGGCTCTATGGGACTCGGTCGGGGATTCGTCGCAACTACGTTTTAACCGTTAGTACGTTTAAAGCGGGTACGTATTAACGAGGTTTGACTTATTTGTGTAGAGAGAGTTGGGAACTCGTGTGAGACAAGTGTTGGATCAGTGCACTCTTACCACTTCAGTAAGATGTGGTTTCAGCAGGCCAAGGTTATTAAACATACTTGTAAGTGCAGCAACTCTTATTGATTGCCTGGTCCTGCACTCGAGTTCTGTGTAGTGTGTGTCACATGGCTTGCATTGCCTTCCTGTTCTTCGTTTGTCTTTGCAGGTTCCTTGTCTTTGGAGTCTCCCGAGAAGTACCATTCACTCATTAACGTACAAGATGGTCTGTATTCTTGCAAGCAGTGCACCTATGTGACCCAGGCAAACGCACGAATGAAAAAGCACCTTCGCAAACACACAGGCGAGCGCCCCTTCCTGTGCCATTTCTGTCCTGCAGCTTTCACTCAGGACTACAACCTCAAGCGGCACTTGCGCACCCACGTAGGAGAGCGTCCCTTTTCTTGTGTTCACTGCAGTGCATCCTTTTCGCAGAAAGTGACCCTGGAAGACCACTTGCGCATCCACACAGGAGAGCGTCCCTTCACCTGTGTCTACTGCAACTCATCGTTTAAGTCAAAGTCCAACCTCAGGGAGCATATACGTAGCCACGCAGGAGAGCGTCCCTTTTCCTGTATGCACTGCGGTAATTCCTTTGCACAGAAAGGGAACCTCACCAAACACATTCCCCGTTGTCATGCGAAGAAGAAACCTTGAAGGTCAGTTCTGTGCAACTTTTCTTGTGCCACGGAAACATGGCTTCTCACGGTATATTGTTTAGAGAAGGGTCACTCCACGCCAAACGTCCCAGCCATTTTGGTGACCATCTCAGCCAACTACAAGTATGGCAGCAGTGTGCCAATGCGACCACGAACAAGGCACAGATGAATATGCACATTTGTAAACACACAGGAGAGCTTCCAAACCCATACAGGAGAGCATCTCTTTTCCTGTATTTACTGCAATGCATCCTTTTCAATGAGGACCACCCTAATGCAGCAATGGTGCTGCGTACCCACACAGGAGAGGTTGCCTTCTTCTGTGTCTGCTGTAATAGATCCTTTTCACTGAGAGGCAACCCCAAATTCCACGTCTCCAGCCATCCTGCAAAGAAGTCCTAAACGTCGGTGCTGTATGGACTTTCCTTGGAAGGAGGCGAGAAAGGTTTTGTAGTGGTTACCGTCTTGCACTTGAAATTGCAGCAACAAGAGGGTTCTCAAAGCAAGGAAGTGGCACCTTGCAACATATACTTCAGGTACAGACAACAATAAAGACTTTTTCTTCTTACAAGCAGATTCACTGTTGTGGTCATTTGCTCCCCTGAACATAATGTTATGTCAGAAGTGGGATAGAGTTAACGAGGAGGTTATGGATGCGGCAGCCAGTGCAGATGTCAGGAATACAAGGTCAACACACTGCAGGTCGGAACACCCAGACTTCAGCCACCTCCGCCATTTAGCTGTACCAGCCCAGGGGAGTTTCCAACGTGGGTTTCCAACATATGAGCATTATGTGTTAAACATTAGCAGGTTCAGATTTCTATGGTGGCCTGTCCGGATACAAATATTCATAGCAACCCATAGGTCTGACCACTGCCGTGGTCAGTTTCTTCACAACTGCTGGGGACCAAGTGCTTGGGCTTAATGGGTGCATTCATGTAGGAGTTAGTAGTGAAGTACTGCACCAGAGTGGCCATTTCTTGTGTGGTGAGGTGTATGATGTGTGTTACAGGCTTTGGTCACCGGTATAGTTGCAATAGGTAACGCGACGCTGGAGGTGGTGAAGGAATTTGTCTACTTAGGGCAGGTGGTGGCCGCAGATGCGACCTATCAGACTGAAACCCGGTGTCAGAAAAACACTCTACGTGTTGACACTCCGCCCAGGCACGACCAGGTTGTGTTCGGCACTTCTGATCGTTTTCTCAAGTGGCGCTAGATGGTGCCACGATGAGGAGTCCTAGCCGTCGCATCAATTTGCGGTGGATCGTTCGGTTCGGTGGCATTTATTAGCATATATTTAAGTAATGATTTGACTGATTTGCTGCACCTTTTAATGTTATATTCAGCATTCACCTTCGAAGACCAGTGAGATGGCTGCTTTTTCATTACTGAAAGCTAATCGAGCAATTTACTGCAGCTTTTCTCCCACATATTACTGTGAGACGTACACAGCTCAGTGCACGGTTAATTATCCTGCTAGGTATCTGTAGAGATTCACCCATAATGCATACAATGTTACATGTGGGCCGAAGAGGCAAGAAAATATTTCTTGAGGAAGTGCAGATACAGTATGGACTCTTCTTATGTGGCATGTTCAGGGTGTGTACCGACCGGGAATTCTCAGGGATTTTGGGTAGTCTGGAAATCCTCAGGGAAAACTCAAGGAAATTGTGCTATCATCAGGGAAAATCCACAGTAACTTTATTGAAAGACAACGAAAGTCGCGGTAGCGCTGGCTCGATATTTTGTGAACGCATTTTTTAAATCAAACGCCCGCTGCGGCGGCGGGAAGTGGAGCACCTCGATGCTGTCATCGCCTTCGGAGCGGTGAAGTGGGAGAGAATCCGGCCAATGCGTGGCATGCGGGAACCATGAACCACGACACAACGTATAGCGCAATGTTGTCAGCAGGGGCGTAGCCAGGGGGGGGGGGGGTTAGGGGGTTCAAACCCCCCCCCCCCCGAAATTTTTCGATTTTGCTTGCGTATATAGGCACGCGCACATACAAACGCACGCACGAACATACATAAAGTATGGTTGAACCTCCCCCGAAAAAAATTTCTGGCTACGCCCCTGGTTGTCACGGCGTTTTGTGACTACGCGGTGTAGTTCTGTATTCTTTTTCGCGCGTGCTGTGCGTTAGCGCCCGATATGGTGTTTTGGTTGTCGCCGCGTGTCAAGTAACAAGCATGATTAGTTGTAGAAGCGGTAGCAGTAGATGTAAACGAGCTTGAGTTATCTTGCAAGTGATCGTTCAGGAAGCGGATGTCCTCGACAAGGCTGGTATCTGGCAAGCCATCCCGATCGGCGAGAAAAAAGACGACGCTTGTTGGCTGTTATCGGAGAGCTCACTCGCTCTGACCCCGAGCTTCAAAGATGCTATTTAGGATTCCGTGAAGAATAGAATAAATTTTCAGGCGAAAGCTAGCGATAAATTTTCACCCTCCAGATTTGCCGACGACTCGCCGAGGGAGCTTGTGACGAATTTCACTAACAAATGGCTGTGTAAGCCTGTGACGGCCGCTCGAATAATGAAATGGCCGTCACAGGAGGTACGGAAGATTCACAAACCAAAACTAAATTCGAAACGCGCGCCGAACCGGACTACTACGCGGAGCAGTACATGTGCAGTAGCTCCGCCCCCGTAGCTAGAGTGACCTAGAATAGGGGGAGTGTCCAAAGCGCCGCGCGAATACATGGGAGGAGCGAGGGCCTTTTGCAGTGAACTTCCGCGCCGCGGCGCTGCCGTGCCGGACCCGTGGGCTTTCTCCGCGGCGGAAGCCGCGCCAAAGCGGCGAGCGTCTGCTACGCGCGTGATATTTGGCCGCTATTAGCTAAAATTGCGGAAATTTGGGCAATAATGAATACTGCGTCACTGCGACATAATACTGCAGCGACTCATCACACAGAGAACGCGTTTGTTGGTTTGTGTGTTGTGAAACGGGGATTTTGTATATATCCTTTCAGCTGGTTTGTCACCGCATTGCTCCACACTTCCGCGGCTGTTTGAGGAACGCATCCTGCGCGCACTTCATCGTGAGAAAAGGCGCTTAACTTACTTTCGTGTGGAATGACGAACGTAAACTTGCTGCAGGAGAGAATAAACTGGAGATAACCAGAACGTAGCACATATGCACGTAGTAACTAGCTCATGCATGCTAACGCGTTTGCACCCTTCATATCCTATCTTTTATTTCGTGCATTCGATTTGTTTTACAAGGCTGCCTCCAGCGCTCTGCTGTTTCAAGCCATTTCATGCGAAGCCGAATGTGTAAGTTGACGTGGCCGCGGTACCAAAAGTAAAAAAAAATTACTCGCGTAACTCGCGTCTCGTTCACTTGGTATACACGAAAATTGGCACGGAGGGGCACGAATGTACGTATGCCCAATACGACCGATAGGTCATGGCATCACTAACTTGACGTGCTTGCCATTTGTGTAACAACTAACAATAATAATATGGTGTGTGGCGCGCAAACCCGCTTTCTGTAGCCAGAAATAATTCTGACAATGTGTGGTCTCACCATTTCTTTCCGTCAGGATATAAAAAACGTGATGGTCACCAGTATCATTGTCAACATGTTAGACTTACCCATACATTTTGAAGAACTTACCGCATAGGTAAAATGTATGTGAAAAAATTACATGAAAAAAAAACATGGTCCCTTATGCATTCGCCTGAGATGACTCGAAAACGAAAACCATCTTTTTCGTCAGACGATGCATTAATCCTCCCTCGCCCCTCTCCGAAAGCTTTCTGCACATAACGTGGTTTCGGACTGCCGACAGGATCGAAGGCATTGCAAGCTTTCTGCACCTCACCTGCTTTACATTGCCTCCGTGATCGGCCCCCGATCACGGAGGCAATGCAAAGCGACCATGTCATGTGATAGCGTCGTCATATGACGTCAAGTTAAATGACGTCATAGTGACGTCACAAGTTCTGTCGACGTCATCGTGTGATGATTTAGTGCATCACTTGTGTTGGCTACGCGGGACGCCGACGGTCATTTTTCGTGTTTGATGAGGCATCTAAGGCTTTAGCCTTAAAGAAAAGACAAACCAAAGAAAACGAAACGGTACAGTGCAACATCGTGTATGCCTCACTTTATATGTTACGAGCGATCGCCCGAAAACAAACGTGATTCTCAGTTCAGAGCAGCTGATTGCACGCGTCTGCGCGCGGGACAAAAGAGGCCTGCTTTACCCGTCTGGTCATCTCTTTATTGTCATTGTCTTTATCATTCATTATTGTCTTTATCATTCAAGAGATGAGCAGACTCGCTATTGAAGTACTCCGGAGCTGCAGCACGAAACTGTGGTGGACGCTATATCGAGGTCATCAGGAAAAAACGGGAAATTGCGGTCGGGTGTCCTGTTGGCGCGCACTCAAATGCCGCGGAAACAATTGCATTTTATGTAACTACTCGTCCACATCCTAAAAAGACAGGGCGTGCAAACACGGACACAAAAAAGAAGTCAGGACACCACAAACGCCGACTAACAACTGAATACTTACCAACTAGCTCAGCTCTCTGTTAATCGTCTACATCTTTTTGTGAAGTCTCTGAACCGGGCGAACGCTAACCTCAGAGAACCGGGAAAACATCTGAAGTTGAGAATGAGTTGTTTGAAACTGTTTTCATTTCGTATGGTGAAGGCTTGAAGCAATGCACGCATCTCGCGCGAACGTTTCATACTGACGTTCAGCGATCCAATGCAACATGCGATAATATATATATATATATATATATATATATATATATATATATATATATATATATATATATATATATATATATATATATATATATATATATATATATGTGAAGGAAAGAAGTGTTAATTTCAAGGGCTCGTTTTCTTTGTTATACACAATATTAATGAGAACTAACAGACAATAATGCCAAGGAAAGTATAGGGGATGTTTTTAGTAATAAATGTAAGGTAATTGTGAAGAAAGAAAAGTGGACGAAAAGATAGCTTGCCGCGGGCAGGGACCGAACCTGCGACCTTCGAATAACGCGTCCGATGCTCTACCAACTGAGCCTACCGCGGCAAGCTATCTTTTCGTCCACTTTTCTTTCTTCACAATTACCTTACATTTATTACTAAAAACATCCCCTATACTTTCCTTGGCATTATTGTCTGTTAGTTCTCATTAATATTGTGTATAACAAAGAAAACGAGCCCTTGAAATTAACACTTCTTTCCTTCATTCATAGCGAGGGTCTCGTTCTGGCAGACTTGATGCTTTCAGGTAGTATGCGAGGGATTATTGGTCAGCTGCCAGCTCGTAATAAGTTCACGTGCTACGTGACGCCAACAGGCAGAAAAAGAGTGTTCCACACTCGCCGTCATGGCTACTGGCGGCGCTGACTGACGCTCCCACGTTTAAATGCACACATATACCCTATAAAGTGGACGGGGGGATGGCCGCCGCGGTAGCTCAGTTGGTAGAGCATCGGACGCGTTATTCGAAGGTCGCAGGTTCGGTCCCTGCCCGCGGCAAGCTATCTTTTCGTCCACTTTTCTTTCTTCACAATTACCTTACATTTATTACTAAAAACATCCCCTATACTTTCCTTGGCATTATTGTCTGTTAGTTCTCATTAATATTGTGTATAACAAAGAAAACGAGCCCTTGAAATTAACACTTCTTTCCTTCATTCATAGCGAGGGTCTCGTTCTGGCAGACTTGATGCTTTCAGGTAGTATGCGAGGGATTATTGGTCAGCTGCCAGCTCGTAATAAGTTCACGTGCTACGTGACGCCAACAGGCAGAAAAAGAGTGTTCCACACTCGCCGTCATGGCTACTGGCGGCGCTGACTGACGCTCCCACGTTTAAATGCACACATATACCCTATAAAGTGGACGGGGGGATGGCCGCCGCGGTAGCTCAGTTGGTAGAGCATCGGACGCGTTATTCGAAGGTCGCAGGTTCGGTCCCTGCCCGCGGCAAGCTATCTTTTCGTCCACTTTTCTTTCTTCACAATTACCTTACATTTATTACTAAAAACATCCCCTATACTTTCCTTGGCATTATTGTCTGTTAGTTCTCATTAATATTGTGTATAACAAAGAAAACGAGCCCTTGAAATTAACACTTCTTTCCTTCGTTCATAGCGAGGGTCTCGTTCTGGCAGACTTGATGCTTTCAGGTAGTATGCGAGGGATTATTGGTCAGCTGCCAGCTCGTAATAAGTTCACGTGCTACGTGACGCCAACAGGCAGAAAAAGAGTGTTCCACACTCGCCGTCATGGCTACTGGCGGCGCTGACTGACGCTCCCACGTTTAAATGCACACATATACCCTATAAAGTGGACGGGGGGATGGCCGCCGCGGTAGCTCAGTTGGTAGAGCATCGGACGCGTTATTCGAAGGTCGCAGGTTCGGTCCCTGCCCGCGGCAAGCTATCTTTTCGTCCACTTTTCTTTCTTCACAATTACCTTACATTTATTACTAAAAACATCCCCTATACTTTCCTTGGCATTATTGTCTGTTAGTTCTCATTAATATTATATATATATGTTGCATTTTTTCAGGCAAGGTACATTAGGGATCTCTGCATTTGAGCAATTTTCTGAAGTGATTGAGATATTACACTAGCTTCTATGATATCTGGATTTGTAAAGCATTTTCTATATTACGCCTTTTATGCAAAAGCTTTGGAATATGGTTAGTTTACCTGGCATTGCTTTTCTTTCAAATATTTGCGCACGGTGAGCCGTGTACGCTACCTCAGAAGCAAAAATAAGCCAACACCATTGCGCTCGTATGGCCGTCTCTACTCTTCTTTTTTTTTCACTTGCGTCTTCCCGGTCTGCTCCGTCCATAATAAATAGCTAGTGGAGGCTAATGAATTGTCGAATAAAGCGGTGTGCATATGGCTAGAAAACCAGTGGCGACCATGAGTAAAACGCTCGTAGTGTGAAGCGGTCACTGCGCGCAAGTATTTCAGCTGACTGCGCGTGCAATTTACTTTTTTTTTTGTTACTCTTAATTCGAGCATGCGTGATGCTATTGCCCGACTACTCGTGCGAATAATGTTTTTTTTTTTTTCGTTTCTTGCTTGTGCGTGTACGTTTTGCGCGTTTTTACACACGCACCAACGTTCTCTGACTCTGTGACCTGAACTAGGTCACGCTGATGCCGCTTGACACATGATTTTTTGCATCCTGTTGTTGCCCCTGCACTAACACAATGCTTAAAGATGGATAAGCTCCATTCCGCACCGTATTATAAAAGGTAAGTAGGCTTCAAGTGACCTGTGTGGAAACGCGGCGCAAAAAACTACAGCGCGTAGCAGACGCCCCTCGCTTTCCGCACGCTTCCCGAGCGCGGAAAGCCCACGGGTCCGGCGCAGCAGCGGCGCGGCGCGGGAGTTCACGGCAAAAGGCCCACGCGGGAGCCGGCGCTTTGGACACTCCCCCTATTCTAGGTCACTCTACCCGTAGCTAGAGTGTACTAGAACTGTCGAGTGGCGTGAACGCGCCTCGCCGCCTGATGCCTTCCGCGTCGACCGTAGCGGCGGCGCTGCAGTCGCTCGGTACTGAAGGCGCGCGGCGCCGCGTGCTAGAACGTGCCGCTAAACTGCTGGACGCGTCAGCGGCACCCGGCTAATCGGCACTGATGTGGCTTTCGTTGCGTGTCTGTCATTATTAAGCGTAGGAATTGTCGTCGTACGCCTTTATGGACGAAACTTCAAAGCTTTTAATGGATGCTTTCTTCATATATGCCTTTGAGAGATACTGCAAATCAGTTCTTGTAGCCGAAGTGACTGCTGGAAAGTACACAAAATATAAAAATAAAACCAGGCTGACACCGACCGTGAATATTCACGATCTCAGTGTAATTGAGCCGAGCTCATTACTGGGATATTTAGAACAATTACTCTCAATTAACTAGACGCCGAACGACCGCCAGAAGAGACAGAGGAAACAAAAAGGGCGTGTCTTATTCTGATTTCTTCTGTCTTAATGCTTCTTTCTGGTGTTGATTCGGCGTCTAGTTTATTCAGAGTAACTGAGCTGCTCTAATGGAATTTAACTGTGCTCAGAAAGCTGTGTGCTGATATTGTGCCGAAAGCACACCGAACATTTACCGCGCGTTGGCGAAGCTGCGTGTACGGTGCGTATCTTTACAAATGCGCTGTAAATGTGACTTCGACATTACGAGGGCTCAAAGGTATTGGAACGCAAACTTAACTCGACCGGTACAAATAACGGTTGTCCTCCGGTGCGTTGCACGGATATTGTTATTAATTGCTAGGCGCCGGGTGGGGAGGGGATACTTTACTGTCCGCATATGTGCGTGTAATGTAAATATATATATATATATATATATATATATATATATATATATATATATATATATATATATATATATATATATATATATATATATATAAACATAATCTCGCAAAGCATAGAGCACCACCGCCCCTCCTGGCTTCAATTTTGACACTTTGCAGATAAAGCAATGAAATTACAATACAAAACGTTGTCAAAAAGAAGTTTTTTTGATGGCATCAATAGAAGATCAGGAAAAGGGCAATATAAGCTGTCCATTGAAAATGAGAACTGGCTGTAATGAATTTAGGCAGAATAACCGACGGGCTATATTTACATCTGTGCATTTTAATATGCTTGAGATAAGCCCTGATGCATGAAGTTTGTGCCTCGGAGGTGAACACGCGCCTTCGGCTCGGCTTCCTGGCTCGCCTTATTGGTATTTTAAGCCCTCAGAGATCGCATAACCGATGCATCGTAACCTAACCGCGGAAGCACGCTATTGAAACAAGATAGCCTGCCAGCATTAATAAACAGCGCGAAACTGGCAGAACTCAGCCGTCACTAATATAAATGTTGCGATAGAGTCATTTGTACTCAGGTTACTCATGAAACAGTCGAGCGCATTGGAGCTCATACAGAGATCAATGCTCTGGATATATTGTAGAGACTGCCGGCAGAAGAATTGTAGGCTTTCGTCGCTGGTTTGTTATTTCTTCGTAGTCAGTGTTCGTAGTCACTTATAGTGTATCGCGGCTCGAAGTGCTGCTTGCAAACCGCACAGCAATCAGTGAGCAGCTAGATGCATGTGCGCAAAACCCAATTGTCACCTTCTTTGGGGATCAGCAGGCTCCAAGAACAGGAAATATCTGGGCGCAATTTTGGCCTGCGTGCATATTCACTCATGCACCATGGCGCGTAGCAGGCGTTGAGACACCGATTGAAGCTCAGTAATGCATTAAACGCGCTGAAAACGCGCAATTACACGCTTTCGTAGGCTGCGACGTGCGCGCGCCAAATGCAGACGCTCTCAACACCTTCAGTACAAAGTGACTACAGCGCCGCCGCTACGGTCGCCCGTCGGAGCATCACCCGAGATGCGGCGCGGCCGCTCCTCCACTGCCCCCTTCTAGTACACTGTACCGTAGCCTTCGCTTCATTGCCAAGAAAAAATGCAAAGACCAGCGCTGAATAGGTGGCGCGCCGAAAAAGGGCGCCTGGCGGGGAGTCGCGACATAACTCAGCCGCTCGCATGGCCTCCGCGCCGCCGGCTAATCTCGGAGGCCATGCCACTCGCTCTCAGACGACCGGCCGCACTGTACCGCGGTGAGCGCACGCGCGTGCGCCGTTCCCGTGCTTCATTTTGGCGCGAACAGCTCGAGCAGCCATTGCGCCAGTAATACTGATCTATGGTTTATAAAAAACTTTTTCTGAAGGCTACTTTCTCAGGACAGCACCGTGGAAAACGCAGAGAAGTCTGCTTTGCAGGGCTTCTCTGCGTCTGTGCATACGGTGTCGAAGAGACAGTGGTGTGCCGTGGTGGCGACTCCGTCGTCACCATTTTCTGCTTACGTCCTGGGATTTGTGTCAAGCTAGTGCAGGCTCA